>NW_027142429.1:2337175-2812745 GCF_026170545.1 Melanerpes formicivorus
CCTCTCCTTCTCTCCTTCTCCTCTCCTTCTCCTCTCCTTCTCCTCTCCTTCTCTCCTTCTCCTCTCCTTCTCTCCTTCTCCTCTCCTTTCCTCTCCTTCTCCTCTCCTCTCCTTCTCCTCTCCTTCTCCTCTCCTTCTCCTCTCCTCTCCTTCTCCTCTCCTTCTCCTCTCCTTCTCCTCTCCTTCTCCTCTCCTCTCCTCCTCTCCTTCTCCTCCTCTCCCCTCAGATGTGTAACCCCAGCACCTTCTCTCTTGCAGGACCTGTGGATTCCCTACTTCACCATCACAACTGACATCACTGCCTCAGCCATGAGGATCCACACAGATGGTGAGTGGCCAGGCAGCCTCCTCGGGCAGCCTCTCAATAATCATCACAGCTCAGAGGAGCTTAGGGGTTGGAAAGGACCTCCAAAGATCATCCAGTCCAAGCCCCTGCCAGAGCAGGAGCACAGAATCCAGCACAGGGCACACAGGAACACATCCAGATGGGGCTGGAAAGGCTCCAGAGGAGGAGACTCCACAACCTCTCTGGGCAGCCTGCTCCAGGGCTCTGGGACCCTCACAGGGAAGAAGTTCCTCCTCATAGTGAGGTGGAACCTCCTGTGCTGGAGTTTATATCCATTGCCCCTTGGCCTACCCCAGGGAGCAAGTGAGCAGAGCCTGTCCCCTCCCTCCTGACCCCCAGCCTTCAGCTATTGATAGCTATTGATCAGATCCCTCTCAGCCTTCTCCTTTCCAGACTGAGCACCCCCAGGGCTCTCAGCCTCTCCTCCCCAGGCAGTGCTGCAGTCCCTTCAGCATCCTCATAGCCCCCTGTTGGACTCTCTCAGTGTCCCACTTCAGCTTCACCACTTGCTCCTGGAACCTTCCTCACCTCAAATTTGTCTTCTCTTTTTTTTTGCTTGTCCCTCCTCTGTCATTTGCTGAGCATCAACCTGCAGCTGGAGGCAGCTAACAAGGAGCAGAGCTGTTAGGAAGCAATAAAATGAGCTGCTTTATTCACTCTTTAGAGGGGGAAATGAGTCCATTGGCACCATTCTGGTCCCTTCAAACACCCTGTGAAGTGCAGATGGCTTAGCCATAAATCAGCCCTAATGCAACCAAAACATTTGAAGATTCAAATGCTCCACAAATGAAGCTCTTTGCCCACTAATGAGGCTCCAGTGCCTGGCAGCACAGGCTGGGTTAGGTTCTCATTTGTGTCCACTGCTCTCAGTTTCTCTGGTGGAAAACTGTGACACACTTCACTGACTGAAGAGAGGAGAAGCATCTGAGCTGGCTGCTCTGCTGCCAGGACCTGGGGGCAGCCCTGGGGGATACTTGCTTTAGCTTTTGTCTCTTAAGGGTAACAGTGCAGTGAGGCAGGCTTCAGTGAAGCCAGAGCAAGCCTGCCAGGTGCCCCAGATATTTCCTTGGCTAGCTGGAGCCTTTGCTGACACTTCTGGGATGCTTTGTCTTTGCAGCTGGCCCAGGTTGGCCTCTCTGCTCCTGCTGTTAGGGTTTGGGTTACAGAACTGCTTGGGTTACACCAGCATGGAGCTGTGCTGTGCTGACCAAGGGCAGCCAAGGGAGCTAAAAGCAGCAGAAAAAAAGGATTCAGCTTTTCTTAGAGGTGAGGTTTTGTGCTCCTGCTCTGAGGCAGCTGAGGGGAGAAAATTCACTCCATCCAGCTACCCCATGGAATCAGCTGCAGAACCCCAGCATGGTGAGGGTTGGAAGGGACCTCTGGAGACTGAGTCCAACCCCCCTGCTCCAGCAGGGCACCCACAGCAGCCTGCCCAGGAGCACAATGCCCATGGGGGGGTTGGAAGCTCTCCACACAGGGAGACTCCACAACCTCTCTGGGCAGCCTGCTCCAGGCCTCCAGCAGCCTCACACCAAAGAAGTTTCTCTGTCCTCCTGTTCAGATGGAACCTCCTGGGTTCCAGTTTGTGCCCAGTGCCCCTTGGCCTGTCCCTGGGCACCACTGAGCAGAGTCTGGCCCCAGCCTCTTGCCCCCCACACCTCCTTTAGCTCTTGCTGAGCATTGCTCAGCTCCCCTCTGGGGCTGCTCTTCTCCAGGCTGAACACCCCCAGGGCTCTCAGCCTCTGCTCCTCACAGAGCTGCTCCAGGCCCTAGAATGGTTATGGTCATCTCCAGAATTCACTGAAGGCAGCTGAAAGCAGTTCCCAGGGGCTGCAGTTTCCCATCTTGGTTTCATCTGTGGGATGTAGCACAAGAACTCAGCTTTTTCTCAAGTGGAACTTCCAGCTCCATTAAAACTATTAATAATAACCCAAAAATCTGCCACCAGTGATCTCTGCAGCAGAGCAGGGTTGGAATTAGAAGTGTTAGATCCTTTAAAAAAGAAAAGAAGAAGTCAGCTCCCAGTTTAGGGAAGGGAGTTTGTGTGAAGCAGCAGGCAGCTGACTGCTGAGGAGGGAGCCAGCACTGCACCATCTCACCTGCTGTTGGCATGGTGAGGATGTGCTGCTCAGGAGGCACTCCTGGCCCCTTGGGGGAGGCTGTGTCCTCCCAGTTCAGGCACTCAGAGAATGGGTTTGGGTAGGAAGGGACCTCAAAGATCATCCAGTTCCAACCCCCTGCCATGGGCAGGACACCTCCCACCAGCCCAGCTTGCTCAAGGGCCTCATCCGCCTGGCCTTCAACACCTCCAGGCAGGAGGCAGCCACAGCCTGCCTGGGCAACCTGTGCCAGAGTCTCCCCAGCCTCACTGCAAAGAATTTCTTCCTCATCTGCAGTCTCAATCTCCCCTCTCCCAGCTCCAAGCCATTGCCCCTTGTCCTGGCACTCCAGCCCTTCTACAAAGTCCCTTTACAGGTCTCTTGTAGCTCCCTTCAGGTTGCTGGAAGGCTGCTCTGAGGTCTCCCTGGAGCCTTCTGCTCAGTTCAGCTGTTGCAAATATTAAGAGAGAGATCAGTAGGTCAGAGCCTTCCAGCAGAGTGTTTTACAGGAGCCAGATCCCTTCAAGATCCCTTGGTGGTGTGTTTTGCAGCAGGCAGAGATCATGGAATCATAGAATCAATCAGGTTGGAAAAGACCTCAGAGATCATCAAGTCCAACCTGGCACCCAGCACCTCCTGACTACTAAACCATGGCACCAAGTGCCACATCCAGTCCCCTCTTGAACACCTCCAGGGATGGGGACTCCACCACCTCCCTGGGCAGCACATTCCAATGGCTAACAACTCTCTCTGGGAAGAACTTTCTTCTCACCTCCAGCCTAAACCTCCCCTGGCACAGCCTGAGACTGTGTCCTCTTGTTCTGGGGCTGCTTGCCTGGCAGAAGAGACCAACCCCCACCTGGCTACAACCTCCCTTCAGGGAGTTGGAGAGAGCAAGAAGGTCTCCCCTGAGCCTCCTCTTCTCCAGGCTAAGCAACCCCAGCTCCCTCAGCCTCTCCTCCCAGGGCTGTGCTCCAGACCCCTCCCCACCTTTGTTGCTTTTCTCTGGACACCTTCAAGTCTCTCAGTGTCCCTAACCTGAGGAGCCCAGAACTGGACACAGGACTCCAGGTGTGGCCTAAGCAGTGCTGAGCACAGGGCACAATGACCTCCCTGCTCCTGCTGGCCACACTCTTCCTGCTGCAGGCCAGGATGCCCTTGGCCTTCTTGGCCCCCTGGGCACCTTGGTGTTTTACAGCAGGCAGAGATCCTTTAGTGTTTTGCAGTCCCCTGCTTGAACTTACTAACAGAGATGTCCTAGGATCTGCACCCTACCCTTGTGTTGGGTTTCCAAGTGAACATCTTTGCTTATTCCAGAGCAGGGCAAGCAGCACTTTGGAGCTTCTACAGCAGATCTATTTCATGTTCAGCTCCTGCTAACAGTCTGGGGGTTGTGGATCTCTGCAGAGCATAAAGGCTATGGCTGCTCTTCTGTCTGCTTGTTCTTGCTCTCCTTTTGTCCCCAGGAGAAGCCTTTTGCTCTCCTCAGCTCTGTAAGCTCAGCACAGCACTGAAGCTGTTCTCCACATGCTGCAGCCTCCCTGGATGCAATAAACATGAGGCATGGGCTTGAAGTGGTGGGTTCTGAGGCCTTAGTCTGAGAGCAGAGCTGAGGAGCCTGCTGTATTTCTCTCATTTCCAGCCAGGGTGATGGTACAGAGAATAAGGAACTGCTTTAATAACTTGCTGTGGGTGCTCTCAGGAGAACCTCTCCCTCCTGATGATTTTAATGAGTGCAGAGCCAGCCCCCCCCTGGCTGGCAGTAATTAATGCTGCTGCTGCTCCCTCCTGCAGGCTCTCTCTGGAGGTATGTCCGTGCCAGCATGTCCCTCTCTGGGTACATGCCTCCTCTCTGTGACCCCAAGGATGGACATCTCCTGATGGATGGAGGCTACATCAACAACCTTCCAGGTCAGTGCTTGGCTCCAGTGGCATCCCTTGGGTAGGGGCTGGCACCAGTGCTGTTTGTCATCTTTGTCAGCAACATGGGCAGTGGGACTGAGCCATCCTCAGCAAGCCTGGGGCTGACAGCAAGCTGTGTGCTGCAGCTGAGACACTGGAGAGAAGGGAGTTGGACAGGCTGCAGAGGTGAGCCCAAGCTGGCCTCAAGAAGTTCAACAAGGCCAAGTGATTGCCCTGGGTCAGGGGCAATCCAAGCACAAATCCAACTGGGCAGAGAATGGCTTCAGAGCAGTCTGGAGGAGAAGGCCCTTGGGGGTGTCAGTTGGTGACAAACTCCCCAGGAGCCAGCAGTGGTCCCTGGCAGCCCAGAGCCAGCTGAGTGCTGAGCTGCAGCCAGAGCAGGGAGAGCAGCAGCACAGGGAGGGGATTCTGCCCCTCTGCTCTGCTCTGCTCAGACCCCACCTGCAGCACTGCCTCCTTCTTGTGTTGGAGGCACCAGAACTGGACATGGAGCTGTTGGAGAGCTTCCTGTTCAGCCTGGAGAAGAGAAGGCTCCACGGAGACCTCAGAGCAGCCTTCCAGTACCTGAAGGGCTCCAGGAGAGCTGGGGAGGGACTTTTGACAAAGGCAGGGAGTGCCAGGATGAGGAACAATGGCTTTGAGCTGGGAGAGGGGAGAGTGAGAGTGGAGAGGAGGAAGAGATTCTTGAGAGTAAAGCTGGGGAGACTGGCACAGGCTGCCCAGGGAGGCTGTGGCTGCCTCCTGCCTGGAGGTGTTGAAGGCCAGGCTGGATGAGGCCTTGAGCAAGCTGGGCTGGTGGGAGGTGTCCCTGCCCATGGCAGGGGGTTGGAGCTGATGAGCTTTGAAGTCCCTTCCAACCCAACCCATTCCATGAGTCTGTGATCAGTTACTGACCACAGCCCAGCAAACAGCCTGGGGAACTTTGTCCTCTTCTCCTTTCCAAACAAAAGGCAACAGAGAGAGCTGCTGCAGACACCTTCCATCCCCTCCTGGTTACCAGGACTCTTTGTTCACAGTTTCCAAGGTGTTTGCTTCATCTTGGCCTTATTAAGACTATTTTGTGTTACAAATTACTTCCTGACAGACATCTTCTGCTCATGTAATGCCAAGTTAATTCTGAGTTTATTTTAGTGCTCCCTGAGAGGAGAGAGCAGGAATGGAACTGCAAGGCATTGTCTGTGTCTGAGTTCCTCTTCACAGAGGACTAATTCTGGGAATGAAGAGCATTTCACCTCTCAGTGTTCAGGCTGAAGGCACCAGAGCCTGAAGGCTTCAGCTGGCACAGGGGTGTCTGGTTAGCTGCTGGCAGAGCTGGAATGCTGTGAGGTTCAGAATGTGATGTGAGGCTTGGGGTGATCTGAGGACTGAGCCTAAAAGGGTCCAGGCTGTGTGAGTTCACTCCTGTGTGGCTGGGGGGGTGTTGTGTGTCAGGGCTGTCATGTCAGGCAGCACTGGAAGAGGAAGGTGGGTGGCTCAGGATGGGGGCCAAGAGAGAAGGGAGACGTGCTGTCATCCCAGGTTGTGCCTGCAATTGTGCACAGAGCAAGGAGTCTGAGCTGGAGACTCCACATCTGAGCAGCCTGGATCATTCCCACACTCCAGACAAGCCCAGGCTGCATTTTTTGCAGCAGGGTTGTATTTGCCCCAAAAAACATAGCTGGAAGCAGTACAAAACAGCCCCCAGGCCCCTGCCCCTGACACCCTCTCTTTGGGTCTGCAAGCATAGTATCATAGTATCACAGTATCAGTCAGGGTTGGAAGGGACCACAAGGATCAGCCAGTTCCAACCCCCCTGCCATGGGCAGGGACACCCCACACTAGATCAGCCTGGCCAGAGCCTCATCCAGCCTGGCCTTAAACACCTCCAGGGACAGGGCCCCAACCACCTCCCTGCACAACCCATTCCAGGGCTTCACCACTCTCATGGGGAAGAACTTCCTCCTCCCCTCCAGCCTCAATCTCCCCACCTCCAGCTTCATTCCATTCCCCCTAGTCCTATCACTGCCTGAGATCCTGAGAAGTCCTTCCCCAGCCTTCCTGGAGCCCCCTTCAGATACTGGAACCAAAGCACCTTTTCCATCTGCACATGGAGGAGAGGGCAGAGGGCACCCAGAGGTGACACTGGGGGGGAAGGATCCAATAGGCTGAGCCCAGGGTTGTGAATCCAAGTTCCAGAACAGATCTGATTTAGATAAGAGTCTGTGTTAAGCATCCAGAGTGGCTCTGCAGAGCTTTGAGTCCCCTGCACATAACTGCTCTGGGAACTGTGACCACCTTGGGTTCTGGGGGTGTGGAGGAAGCAGAAATACATCCTGTGAGGTCTCCTTCTTGTGCCTCCCAGGCTGCAGCTGGTTCTTCTGCTGCCCTGGGAGCAGGAGATGTTGCTTCATTTCTTTCCCAGCTGCAAATAGGAATATTTCTCCTGGGTGTGTGTGCTCACAGCCCAGCCCCAGCCTGGCCTGGCCTGAGCCCCAGCAGTGTGGGCAGCAGGGGCAGGGAGGGGATTCTGCCCCTCTGCTGAGACCTCCCTGCAGTGCTGGGGCAGCTCTGGAGCCCTCAGCACAGCACAGCCAGGGAGTTGTTGGGGCAGGGCCAGAGGAGGCCACAGCAGTGCTGGCAGGGCTGGAAGCCCTCTGCTGTGAGGCCAGGCTGAGAGAGTTGGGGCTGTGCAGCCTGGAGGAGAGAAGGCTCCAGGGAGAGCTTAGAGCAGCTTCCAGTATTTGCAAGGGACCTACAGAGGAGCTGGAGAGGGAGTTTTTGCAGAGGCTTGGAGGGGCAGGAGGAGGGGTGATGGCTTCAACCTGGAAGCAGCTGGGTTGGGATTGCTTTAGAGTGAGGAGGGTGAGGCCCTGGCACAGGCTGCCTGGAGGTGTTCAAGGCCAGGCTGGATGAGGCCAGGGAGACCTTCTGGTGGCCTTGCAGTGCTGAAAGCAAGCTGGGGACAGACTTTTTCTCAGGGCCTGTTGTGAGAGGCCAAGGGGTGATGGTTTGACCTAAAGGAGAGAGATTGAGACTGGAGAGAAGGAGAAATGTTTGAGGCTGAGGGTGATGAGAGCCTGGCTTGGGCTGCCCAGGGAGGTGGAGCTGCCCCATCCCCTGGAGCCATCCCAGGTGAGGTTGTTTGGGGCTCTGAGCACTCTGCTCTAGCTGCAGCTGTCCCTGCTGGCTGCAGTGGGGTTGGTCTGGATGACCTTTAAAGGTCCTTTCCAACCAAAAACTATTCCATGATGCTGTGATCCCAAATCTTTTCTTCCTCTGAAATCCTCCCAGCTTCTCCTTGCCCTCTGGTGCCTGTGCTGCTCCTTTCCTTTGTTCCTTCTTTCCTGCAGTGCTGCCCCCTGCACTGCTGCCTCTCCTCTTGCAGGCCACTGCCCCAGAGACTCTCTGTAGAGCTCCCAGACCTATTGTTCTCATGAGAGCTGCTGCCCGAGGCAGAATTAAGGTGGATTGTGCTCTTCCACAAGATGCCTAACACGGTAGAACTGTGGGCTCAAGCTGTTTGTCCTGCTGCTGCCTTCACAGGGCTTCTGGTGACCTCATGGCCTCAGGCAGAGTCAGGTCATGCCACTGAACCTGGGCAAAACTCACCCCAGGAGTGATGTTTGCCAGCAGTTCAGCAAAGGGAACTCACCCTGAGGTGATGCAGGGGCCTGGCTGGCACAGGGCCTGCAGCAGCCTGGGGTCACAGCATGCTTTTGGTTGGAAAAGACCTTTAAGATCATAGCTCTGCCAAGTCTGGGGCTAAACCATGGCCCTCACCACCATACCTCTGCCTCTTTGGAACACCTCCAGGGGTGAGGATTCGACCCCCTCCCTGGAACCTCTTTGAGAACCCTTTCACCTTCCCCTGGTGCAGCTTGAGGCCATTTCCTCTGGTCCTCTCACTTGTTACCAGGGAGAAGAGACCCAGCCCCACCTGTCTCCATCCTGCCCTCAGGAAGCTGCAGAGAGCTGCCCAGTGAAATGGAGCAGGTGGGGTCGGAGCCCCCCCGGGAGGGGCAGGGAGTTGCTGCCGTGTTCCGTGAGGCTGGCAGGGGCGCTCGTGGTGGGGCCAGGGCCAGGTTCTGCACTCCTCAGCGCTGTGCAGGTGAGCTGTGGCTGAGCAGCAGCCTGGCTGGCAGCACTGGGGCTGACAGGACCTTCCTTCCTTCCTTCCTTCCCTCTAGCTGACGTGGCCAGGTCCATGGGCGCCAAGGTGGTGATCGCCATCGACGTGGGCAGCCGCGACGAGACCGACCTCACCAACTACGGCGACTGCCTGTCCGGCTGGTGGCTGCTCTGGAAGAGGTGGAACCCTCTGGCTCAGAAGATCAAGGTACTGCAGGCTGCATGGAGGTGGCAGCTGGGTTTGCACAGGGAGCAGGAAGCTTCAGGGAGCAAGGCTGCTGACCACCGTCCTCTTCACGGTGTCGTAGCGCAGTAGAGGCTGGAAGGGACCTCCAGAGCTCATTGGGTCCAACCCCCCTGCCAGAGCAGCTCACCCAGGGCAGACTGCACAGGAGAGCATCCAGACAGGTTTTGAGTGTGTCCAGAGAAGGAGACTCCCCAGCCTCTCTGGGCAGCCTGCTCCAGGGCTCAGCCACCCTCACTGTTAAGAAGTTTCTCCTCCTGTTGAGCTGAAACCTTCTCTGTCCCAGTTTGTCTCCATTGTTCCTTGGCTAATTCCTGTGCACCACCCAGAAGAGCTTGGCCCCCCACCCCTCAGCTATTGATAGACATTGATCAGATCCCTCTCAGCCTTCTCCAGACTAAACAGCCCCAGGGCTCTCAGTCTTTCTTCACAGGGGAGATGCTCAAGGCCCCTCAGCATCCTTCTAGCTCTCCCTTGGCCTCTCTCCAGCAGGTCTCTGTCTCTCTGGAACTGGGGAGCCCAGCACTGGACCCAGGATTGCAGCTGTGGTCTCAGCAGGGCAGAGCAGAGGAGGAGAAGCAGCTCCCTAGCCCTGCTGGACACACTTCCTGGGCTTTGAGCTCTGACTTATGGACAAAGGCAGCTGGGCAATGGTGTGACACCAAAGGCAGTGAGATGGGAGAGGGGAGAGCCCCAGGCAGGGAAGGGGGTGGTGGAGTTGTTAGAGCCAAGAGCCCTTTTCTTAGAGGAGTTTTGATAGAGAGTCAGGGTTCTGGATTTTTCCCAGGGCAGGCAGCAGAATCCCAGAGTGCTTTGGGTTGGAAGGGACCTTTAAAGGTCATCCAGACCAACCTCCCTGCAGGGAGCAGGGACATCTTTATCTGCTTCAGGGTTTCTATGCTGTGTGGCTCTGAACTGTTGATTGAAGTGGCCTCAACTGATGATGAAGGAGGCTGCAGGAGAGCTGGGGAGGGACTTTTGGCAAGGGCTTGAAGTAACAGGACGTGGAGCAAGGGCTTTGAGCTGAAGAGGGGAGATTGAGACTGGAGATGAGGAAGAAACTGAGTGTGGAGGAAAATGAGTGAGGGTGGGGAGACACTGGCACAGGCTGCCCAGGGAGGTTGTGGCTGCCCTCTCCCTGGAGGTGTTGGATGAGGCCTTGAGCAACCTGCTGTAGTGTGAGGTGTGAGGGGGGTTGGAACTGGCTGATCTTTAAGGTCCCTTCCAACCCATTCTGTGATTCTATGATTTAGGAGCTTTCAGCACTAGGCAGTAATTACCATCCCTGCTGCTGCTGCTGCTGAGCAGGATTTGTGTTTTTCCTCTTGCACAGTCAGGCCAACTCTGACTTCATCTTCTGCATTGCCTAAATTATCTGGCTCTGCAGCTGTCCCCCCAGTGAATGCTGCTTTCTGTTCATCCCTCCCAATTAACACATTCCCCTGGTGGATCTGGAAGCCAAATAACTTGTTTGTGCTTCCCAAAGTTGAGGAAAATATCACAAACTGCCCTGGAGCTTCAAAGGGACCTGGGGGTGCTGATTGGCAGCTGCCTAAACATGAGCCAGCAGGGTGCCCAGGGGGCCAAGAGGGCCAATGGCATCCTGGCCTGCATCAGGAACAGTGTGGCCAGCAGGAGCAGGGAAGTCCTTGTGCCCTGTGCTCAGCACTGCTTAGGCCACACCTAGAGTCCTGTGTCCAGTTCTGGGCTCCTCAGGTTAGGAAAGAGGTTGAGCTGCTGGAAGGTGTCCAGAGAAGGGCAAGAAAGGTGGGGAGGGGTCTGGAGCACAGCCCTGTGAGGAGAGGCTGAGGGAGCTGGGGTTGCTTAGCCTGGAGAGGAGGAGGCTCAGGGGAGACCTTCTTGCTCTCTCCAACTCCCTGCAGGGAGGTTGGAGCCAGGTGGGGGTTGGTCTCTTCTCCCAGGCAAGCAGCAGCAGAACAAGAGGACACAGTCTCAAGCTGTGCCAGGGGAGGTTTAGGCTGGAGGTGAGGAGAAAGTTCTTCCCAGAGAGAGTTGTTAGCCATTGGGATGTGCTGCCCAGGGAGGAGGTGGAGTCCCCATCCCTGGAGGTGTTGAAGAAGGGATTGGATGTGGCACTTGGGGCCATGGTCTAGCCATGAGGTCTGTGGTGCCAGGTTGGACTTGATCTTTGAGGTCTCTTCCAACCTTGGTGATGCTGTGACTCTGTTTCCCTCTTTGCTCAGTCTGTTCCCTGACAGGCTCTGGAGTGGCCTTTTGGAGGTGGTGCAGCTGTGGAACATCCTCCTGGGCCTCAGCAGAGTTGACCTTGCTACTCTCAGTATGAAGTGGGAGTGTTTGCTGAGGGGAAATGGAAGACCCTGGATCTTCTCAGTAGTGCCCAGGGACATATTTTAGCTGCCCAAGTGAACACCCAGCACTTCTGAAAAGAGGGAACTCCTCCTGAGCCCCAGGGAGCACCTGTTTGTCCTGGGGGTGGTGAGAGCAGAGGCCAGCAGGGGCTGTAGAGGCTGCACCTCTGCAGACTCACAACTCAGCCAGACATGGTCTCAGGCAGCCTCCCCCAGCTGACCCTGTTTGAGCCAGGAGGGTTGGGCTCAAGTCCACCCTCTCTGATCTTGAGAGGTTCCTGTCAGCCTCAACCTTTCTGCCAGAGTGCTGCAGAGACCATCACTGACTTCTGCCTCGAAGGGCTGCTGTGCCCAGCTCACCTCAGCACTGTGTCCTAGCATGAAAGACTGAGGCCAGCCTTGAGCTGCACAAATCCAGCAGAAGGCAATTCCCTTCCTGCTGCTGCTGCTGGAGACTCATTGGCCAGCTCTTCACACTGCCTGGGAGACAGATGGAGGTGCTGAGGTGTGAAGGCTTCTAGCAGGCCTCTGTGTGCCCTGGGAGCACAAATACTAGATAGAGAACTTGCTTTTTCTTCTCCCTTGTGAACACAGAACAGATGCTGAAATGAAAGGTCTGAGCAGGTCCAGAGGAGGCCACAAAGATGAGGGCTGGAGCTCCTCTCCTACAAGGACAGGCTGAGACTTGGGGCTGTTCAGCCTGGAGCAGAGAAGGCTCCAGGGAGACCTTAGAGCTGCATTTCAGTATCTGAGGGGAACCTCCAGGCAGGCTGGGGAGGGACTGTTCAGAAGGGCTGTGGGGATAGGGTGAGAGGCAATGGTTTGAAACAGGAGCAGGGGAGGTTTAGGTTGGACACCAGGAGGAAGTTCTGCAGAGTGAGGGTGGTGAGACACTGGAATAGGTTGCCCAGGGAGGTGGTTGAGGCCTCATCCCTGGCTGCCCTTGGCAGCCTAATCTAGTTGGAGGTGTCCCTGCTGCCTGCAGGGAGGTTGAACAAGATGCCCTTGGAGGCTCCCTTCCAACCCAATGCATTCTGCAGTTCCATGGCACCTGAGGCCATGGCCTAATGCCCATGGTGGTGCTGCTGGTTGGACTGGCTGAGCTTTGAGGTCCTCTGCAACCACAACCTTTCCAACCGTGGGGTGTCTGTGGTGCCGAGTCCCCGGGGTGATGGTGCCTGCGGTGCTGATCCCCCGGGGTGCCTGCGGGGCTGATCCCCGGGGTGCCTGTGGTGCTGATCCCCCAGGGTGCCTGTGGTGCTGATCCCCCGGGGTGCCTGTGGGGCTGAGCCCCCGGGGTGCCTGCGGTGCTGATCCCCCGGGGTGCCTGTGGTGCTGATCCCCCGGGGTGTCTGTGGTGCTGATCCCCCGGGGTGCCTGCGGGGCTGATCCCCCGGGGTGCCTGTGGGGCTGATCCCCCGGGGTGTCTGTGGTGCTGAGCCCCCGGGGTGCCTGTGGGGCTGATCCCCGGGGTGCCTGCGGTGCTGATCCCCCGGGGTGCCTGTGGTGCTGATCCCCGGGGTGCCTGTGGGGCTGAGTCCCTGGGGTGTCTGTGGGGCTGATCCCCGGGGTGCCTGTGGTGCTGATCCCCCGGGGTGCCTGTGGGGCTGATCCCCCGGGGTGCCTGTGGGGCTGATCCCCCGGGGTGCCTGTGGGGCTGAGTCCCTGGGGTGTCTGTGGTGCTGATCCCCCGGGGTGCCTGTGGTGCTGATCCCCCGGGGTGTCTGTGGTGCTGATCCCCCGGGGTGCCTGTGGGGCTGATCCCCCGGGGTGTCTGTGGTGCTGAGTCCCCGGGGTGCCTGTGGTGCTGATCCCCCGGGGTGCCTGTGGTGCTGATCCCCCGGGGTGCCTGTGGAGCTGAGCCCCCGGGGTGCCTGCGGAGCTGAGCTCCCGGGGTGCCTGCGGGGCTGATCCCCCGGGGTGCCTGCGGGGCTGATCCCCCGGGGTGTCTGTGGTGCTGATCCCCCGGGGTGTCTGTGGTGCTGATCCCCCGGGGTGCCTGCGGGGCTGATCCCCCGGGGTGTCTGTGGGGCTGATCCCCCGGGGTGCCTGTGGAGCTGAGCCCCCGGGGTGTCTGTGGTGCTGATCCCCCGGGGTGTCTGTGGGGCTGATCCCCCGGGGTGTCTGTGGTGCTGATCCCCCGGGGTGCCTGCGGGGCTGATCCCCCGGGGTGCCTGTGGGGCTGATCCCCCGGGGTGTCTGTGGGGCTGATCCCCCGGGGTGTCTGTGGTGCTGATCCCCCGGGGTGTCTGTGGTGCTGAGCCCCCGGGGTGTCTGTGGGGCTGATCCCCGGGGTGCCTGTGGAGCTGAGTCCCTGGTGCCTATGGTGCTGATCCCCCGGGGTGTCTGTGGTGCTGAGCCCCCGGTGCTGGTGTGCAGGTGCTGAACATGGCAGAGATCCAGACGCGCCTGGCCTACGTGTGCTGCGTGCGGCAGCTGGAGATGGTGAAGAGCAGCGACTACTGCGAGTACCTGCGGCCGCCCATCGACCGCTACCGCACCCTCGACTTCGGCAAGTTCGACGAGATCTGCGTGAGTGCCCCGCGGCCCCCTGCCGGCCCTCGGCCCTGATGCTTCCCTGATGCTTCCCTAATGCTTCCCTGCTGCCTCCCTGATGCTTCCCCTGATGCTTCCCTGATGCTTCCCTAATGCTCCCCTGCTGCCTCCCTGCTGCTTCCCCTGCTGCTTCCCTGATGCTTCCCTGATGCTTCCCCTGATGCTTCCCCTGATGCTTCCCCTGATGCTTCCCTGATGCTTCCCCTGATGCTTCCCTGATGCTTCCCTGATGCTTCCCCTGATGCTTCCCCTGATGCTTCCCTGATGCTTCCCCTGCTGCTTCCCCTGATGCTTCCCTGATGCTTCCCCTGATGCTTCCCCTGATCTTCCCTGATGCTTCCCCTGCTGCCTCCCCTCTGCCTCCCCTGCTTCCTCCGCTGCTGCCTCTGCTTCTGCTGTTCATGATGATTCTGCTGCTGCTTCTGCTTCTTCCTCTGCTGCTGCTTCCTGCTCTTCTGCAACTTTCTCCTCTTCTGCTGCTTCCTCTTCTGCTGCTTCCTCCTCTGCCACTGCTTCCTCCTCCACCTCTGCTTCCTCCTCCCCCACTCCTTTGCTGCTTCCTCCTCCGCTGCTTCCTCCTCCTCCTCCGCTGCTGCTGCTGCTGCTGCTGCTTCTTTCTGTGCAGGTGGGGAGCTGGAGGGCTCAGCTGGCAGTGAGGGAATGGTTGGTGCTGAGCGGTGCCCTGGGCAGAGCTCAGGGCTGGGTTAGCAGCAGGAGCTCAGTCAGAGCTCCTGGGGATCAGTTGGTCTCTTCTCCCAGGCCACCAGCACCAGAACAAGAGGACACAGCCTCAAGCTGTGCAGGGGGAAGTTTAGGCTTGATCTTAGAAAGAAGTTCTTCACAGACATGGGAGTGTGCTGCCCAGGGAGGTGGAGTCAGCATCCCTGGAGGTGTTTTAAGACTGAATGAGGCACTTAGTGCCATGGCCTGATTGATTAATAGGGTTGGGTGATTGATTGGGCTTGATGATCTGGGAGGTCTCTTCCAACCTTCAGTTGCCTTGCTCTGTTTCATGGCAGTTCACAGGCTCACAGGATATTAGGGGTTGGAAGAGACCTCTGGAGATCTTCAAGTCCAATCCCCTGCCAGAGCAGGAGCAGAGAATCCAGCACAGGGCACACAGAACACATCCAGATGGGTCTGCAAAGGCTCCAGAGAAGGAGACTCCACAGCCTCTCTGGGCAGCCTGCTCCAGGGCTCTGGGACCCTTGCTGTAAAGCAGTTCCTCCTCATGTTGAGGTGGAGCCTCCTGTGCTGGAGTTTATATCCACTGCCCCTTGTCCTATCCCAGGGCACAAGTGAGCAGAGCCTGTCCCTGTCCCCTCCCTCCTGACCCTCAGCCCTCAGACATTTATACACATTGATCAGATCCCTCTCAGTCTTCTCCTCTCCAGACTGAACAGCCCCAGGGCTCTCAGCCTCTCCCCACCAGGCAGTGCTGCAGTCCCCTCAGCATCCTGGTAGCCCTCCCTTGGGCTCTCTTGAGTAGATCCCTGAAACAATTCTTGCTCCTCTGCCTGGGAAGAGTTCCTGGGTGCCTGAGCTGCTTTGGGCACTTGAGGGTATTCACAGAGGGACATTTCTGTCCCTTCATTGTGGAGCTTGGTGTGGCATGAAGGGTTGGAAGATGATGCAGGGGAGGTGGTGGGTCTGTGCCATGGAGGGCAGCAGGCTGGAATACCTGCTCAGGGAACCTTTCAACACTTCTATTAATAAGATTGATAAAGCATCTCAGCCACAAGCCCTCTGCACCTGGCAGGCAGGACCCAGTCCCAAGGCCAGGGGAAGGTCGTTGTCAGAAGGGGACCACCAGGTTCCCTGGTGTTGGGATCTGGTTTTGTCTGTCTGTGGATCAGAAACCAGCATGGGAAGAACTGGCTCCAGGAGTGTGCAGTCAGATTGTCCCAGGGCCATTATTCACAGAGTCATTCAGGCTGGAGAAGACCTTTAAGGTCATGGAGTCCAACCATAACCCAGCTACCATGGGCACTAAACTGTACCCTGAAGCACCACATCTGCAGCTTCTTGAACCCCTCCAGGGATGGGGACTCCACCACCACCTCTTCCAACCCCTGACCACTCTTTCAGGCAAGAATTTTCTCCTCATATCCAAGCTAAACCTCCCCTGGCACAGCTTAAGCCCATTTGGTCTCATCCTAGCTCTGGCCACTTGGGAGAAGAGCCCAGCACCAGCCTCACTCCAACCTCCTGTCAGGAGCAATAGATTCAGTGCTCACCCACAGCTGTCTCACTTCAGTGATGGAACCAACTCTGGCTCATTGACTCCTGTCAAGGGAGTTATTTTACTGCCTCCTCCCATTCTTTGTCTGCTTCAGCCATGCAGCAGCTTCCATCTTTAGGTGTTTCTGCACAGCTTTGCTCATCTCCTAGGCTGGAAGCTCCCCACACCAATTTCTCTTGTAGTTGATCTCCTCTGTAGAGGCAGAGAGAGCCTGCAATGCTCACTGGGCTTCAGAGTGGGTTTTCACAGATTCACAGAATGGGTTGGAAGGGAACCTCAAAGATCCTCCAGTTCCAACCCCCTGCCATGGGCAGGGACACCTCCCACCAGCCCAGCTTGCTCAGGGCCTCATTGTGGTGGTTTGAGCCTTAACTGGGATTTAAGAGCTCAGATGGGGGCAAGGCTGAGAATCCCTCCCCTGTTCCCCCCCTCCTCTTTCCCAATAGAGAGGGAAAAAAAGGGAAGGAGCAAATCCACCAAGAAATGATTTGGAGTGGGCTTGGAAGTAGAGAGGTAAAGAGCTCTCTTTAACCAATATATATATATGTAACAATAACAGGAAGGGTTCACAAGGGGAAGGAAGAAGGATGGATGGGGAAAAGATATGAATACAAACCCAGTCCTTTGCAGAGGTGTGGATTTGTCAGGGAGAAGGATCAGGCATGTGGCAGAGAAGTAGGAAGCCAGCAGCAACTCTCTCTCATCCCTGTGAGGCAGGAGTGAAAGAGAGCAATGGCTGCAGTGGCCTCCTTTTTATAGGCTTGCTGGACAGGGAGGGGGAGTGGAGCAGACTAACTCAGTTTCCCAGGGGGAAAACCCCCTCCAGGGAGGGCAGTGCCCTCACAGGCTCTCCCCACCCCCTGCTTTCAGGATGGGCATAACCCATCACACTCATCCAACACCTCCATGGAGAGGGCAGCCACAGCCTCCCTGGGCAACCTGGGCCAGGGTCTCCCCAGCCTCACTCTCAAGAATCTCTTCCTCCTCTCCAGTCTCAGTCTCCCCTCTCCCAGCTCAAAGCCATTGTTCCTCATCCTGGCACTCCCAGCCCTTGTCAGAAGTCTCTCCCCAGCATTCCTGGAGCCCCTTCAGGTACTTAAAGGCTGCTCTGAGGTCTGCCTGGAGCCTTCTCTTCTCCAGATTTCTCTGATGCTGCCTTACAAACACCAAACACCAGCAGCAGCAGCACAGAGAAGCCCTGCAGAGCCTGGGAGTGCTCAGGGCCCAGCAGCAGCTCTTCCAAACCACCCCCTGCTTGCCCCACTGTCAATATTTTCTCAAGGCTATTGAGTGTCTCTCAGCTCCTGGGCACACAGAGCCCTCTGCCAAGGGAGGATCTGAGGCTCTGCTGATAAATGATGCTCCTGGCTAGAGGGAGTGCCCTGGCCCTTTGGAACCCCCTGACAAACGTGTCTGGCAGCTGATCACAGGAGCAGACACTCAAGTGTCAAATCCTTGTTCTGCTTCTGTCTCCCTGGGGGGTGGTGAAGAGATGTAAAGATGCCAGGGAAGTTGTTCTCAGGGGAAGGAAAGTGGAGGGAAGTGCAGGCTCTGCAGGTTGTCACTGTCAGCACTTGGTTGGCATGAGGCACTGCAGGGACAGAGAGGCAGCACCTCCTGGGTGCTCCTTCCCTGCAGCAGAGAGAACGATCTGCTCTCCACAGGGAGGATTGAAGTGTGCTGGCCTGAGAGGAAAGGGCAACCCTTTAGCACTCAGGGGGAGGGCAGGTTTCAGCTGTGTGCCTGTGCAGAGCACAGATGTGGGCACCACATAACCAGTGAGCTCAAAAGGACAGAAGTCCTCTCTTCCTGGAGCCCTCCCCACCTGGAGCTCTGTGTCCAGTTCTGGAGCCCCCATTACAGGAAGGATCTGGAGGTGCTGGAGTGTGTCCAGAGGAGGGCCACGAGGAGGAGCAGAGAATCATAGAATCAACCAGGCTGGAAAAGACCTCAGGGATCATCAAGTCCAACCTGTGACCTAACACATCAGGGCAACTGAACCATGGCTCCAAGTGCCTCATCCAGTCCTTTTTTGAACACCTCCAGGGATGGGGACTCCACCACCTCCCTGGGCAGCACATTCCCATGGCCAATCTCTCTTCCTGGAAAGAGCTTTCTCCTCACCTCCAGCCTAAACCTCCCCTGGCACAGCTTGAGACTGCTATGCTTGCTCTGCTTGACTGCTAGACTTGCTCTGCTCTGGAGACAGACTGAGGGAGTTGGGGTTGTGCAGGCTGGAGAGGAGAAGGCTCCCAGGAGACCTAATTGTGGCCTTCCAGTATCTGCAGGGGGCTCCAAGAAAGCTGGGGAGGGACTTTTGAGGGTGTCAGGGAGGGATAGGACTGGGGGGGATGGAGCAAAGCTAGAAATGGGGAGATTCAGACTGGGTGTGAGGAAGAAGTTGTTCCCCATGAGGGTGGTGAGAGCCTGGCACAGGTTGCCCAGGGAGGTGGTGGAAGCCTCCTGCCTGGAGGTGTTTGCAGCCAGGCTGGAGGTGGCTGTGAGCAACCTGCTGTGGTGTGAGGTGTCCCTGGCCATGGCAGGGGGTTGGGACTGGCTGATCCCTGAGGTCCCTTCCAGCCCTGACAGTTCTGTGATTCTTGTCAAGATGCTCTTCTGTAGCAGCCTGGAAGGGGCTGGCTGCCTGTCACTGCCCAAAGCTCTGCTTCTCACAGTTATTGCAGCTCAGGCTGCCCCAGCCAGCTGTAGGTCTGTCAGGTCCTTTTCCCTCCTGAGTAATCATATCCACCTTGGGCTGAGCAGCCATGATCGATTTCAAGGGATGAATTGCAGCCTGAGTGCCTCCTGCTTTGAACCCTGCTCCAAGCCCCAGGGGAGGGACAGCAGCAGCCCAGCCAGGGCTGAGCCCAGCCTGAGGTTGAGTGTGAGCTGCCAGGGCCAGAGCTGGAAATAGGATCCAGGGCTCCTGGCACCTGTTGCTGCCTCCTTCCCCTGTATTTTCTCAGCACCATTTCTCCTGTCATGTCAGAGCACAGCTGGGAGCTCCTGGTTTATTTTTCCCCTGTTGTTTCCATGCTGAGGACACAGAGCTGTGGGACTCTGCCAAGCAGAGATTCCTTTGTACTTCTAAATCAGAGGAATGTGGACTTTGTGGGGTTGGGGTTGTCCCTGTGCCATCATTTCTGCTCCAGCAAAGTGACATTTGCCTCTCCAGTGGCCTCTGGCTCAACTCATGGCTAGAGATTTTGGACCTGGTGCCCTGCAGTAACTTTTCTTTGCTGGACTTGCACCAAAGGGATGAAAAACAGTGATTAATTAATCCCTTCATCCAAGGAAAGAGCCAGTGGAAGAAGGCCAATCATGTCCTGGGGGGTATTAAAGAGAGTGTGGCCAGCAGGTCAAGGGAGATTCTCCTCCTCCTCTGCTCTGTCTGGGTGAGGCCACATCTGGAGTGTTGTGGCCAGTTCTGGGCTCCCCAGCTCAAGAGGGACAGGGGTACACTACAGAGGGTCCAACAGAAGCTATGAGGATGAAGAGGGGGCTGGAACATCTGTGTGGTGAGGAAAGGCTGAGAGCCCTGGGGCTGGTTAGCCTGGAGAAGAGAAGGCTGAGAAGGAATCTGATCAGTGTCTGTCAGCAGCTGAGGGTGGGTGTCAAGAAACAGGGGCCAGGCTCTTCTCAGTGGTGTGCTGTGATAGGGCAAGAGGCTGTGAGCACAAACTGGAACCCAGGAGGTTCCACCTCAACAGGAGGTGAGGGTGCTGGGACACTGGAGCAGGCTGCCCAGAGAGGCTGTGGAGTCTCCTGCTCTGGAGACTTTCAAGCCCCACATGGATGTGTTCCTGGGTGAGCTGCCCTGGGTGACCCTGCTCTGGCAGGGAGGTTGGACTGGATGATCTCTGGAGGTCCCTTCCAACCCCTACCATTCTGTGACTCCCTGATGTGCCCTAAGCTTCTCTTGAGGTCCCAAAGTCCTGTGAGCAGCCTGGTTGAAGCCAGTGCTGCAGAAAGAGTTGTGTCAGGTGGCACTTCCCATTGCCTGCTGTGGGCTCAAAGGCCACATTAATATTTGGACTTAAAATAGCTTCATGTTTGCTTCCTCCTTCCCCTCACTCTGCCTCTGAACCCCCTGGGGAGCTGAGGCTGGGAGGCAGCCAAGGTGCAGCCTAGCTCTGGGTAGAGCTCTGGATGGTTTCCTGCTGCTTTGCTGGGACCTAAGGAGTTCTTAGCTGTTCATGACACTTTTTCCCTGACTTTGTTTTTCCAGGAAGTGGGATACCAGCATGGGAAAACTGTCTTCAATGTCTGGTGCAGGACTGGAGTCCTGGAGAAGATGCTGAGAGACAGGCAAGAGACCTGCAAATCCAAAGCTGATGTAAGTGCTGGGCTTCAGTGCAAGAGCTGTTGGTGAGGTTGTGTGCCCAAAGTGGGCAGAGGTGTGGAGGAACCTATCCAGAGAAGGAGGCTCCACAACCTCTCAGGGCAGCCTGCTTGAGGGCTCCAGCACCCTCACAACAAAGCAGGACTGGGCCCAGTGCTGTCCCTCTGCTCCTAGGCACGGGGCAGTGGCTCTCTCCTACCAGCTGCCCCCCGAGGGGTGAAGCAGGGCTGCTGGCACTGGCCTCAGCCATCGCTGCCCTTCAGGATGTGGCTCAGAAACTTCTCAGCTACTTCCAGCAACCCTGGGTGGAGCCTTTGCTGGAGATGTAGTTTCAGCCAAGAGTTAAAGTCCCTCCAGGGCTGTGGACTCCCTGCTTTGTTGATTTTCTTCCTCAATCCTCTGTCAGAATAGGCACTGAGTGTGGGCAGCAGCACTGGGATCCTGCACTCAGCCCTGGGAGGCCACACCTGGAGCACTGGGATCACTTGTGGGCTCTCACTCCAAGAAGGACATTGAGAGGCTGGAGCAGGTCCAGAGAAGGGCAACCAAGCTGGGGAAGGGCCTGGGGAACAGGGCTGGGGAGAAGCAGCTGAGGGAGCTGGGGGTGTTCAGCCTGGAGAAGAGGAGGCTGAGAGAGACCTCATTGCTCTCCACAGCTCCCTGAGAGGAGGCTGCAGTGAGGTGGGAGTTGGGCTCTTCTCTCTAGTCTCAGGTGATAGAAGAAGAGGAAAAGGAGAGGAAATTGTGCCAGGGCAGGGTTAGGTTGGAGATGAGCAAAAATTTGCTTGCTGGTCAGGGTGGTCAGGGATTGGCAGAGGCTGCCCAGGGAGGTGGTGGAGTCCCCATCCCTGGAGGTGTTCATGAAACCTGTGGCCATGGCAGCTGGGGGCATGGCTTAGTGGCCATGGTGGGGTTGGGTTGGTGTTGGACTGGGTGATCTCAGAGGCCTTTGCCAACCCAAACAGCTCTGTGGTTCTGTGATTTTGCTGAGGCTGCCCAGCAGCTTGCAGAGCTGCCCAGCTGCTGGCTCTCACAGCCCTGCTGCTTCAGCACAGCCAGGCAGGCACTGGCTGATGCCTGACTCTGGTAAATCCCCAGGGTGCTGCTGTGGGGTTACAGCTCCAGTGAGATTTCTGTTTCAAAGCAGGATAAAATTCTCTTAGTTTTAGAGGTGAAGGGCTGAGGGCAGCCTCCAGAGCTGGTTCACAGCCCAGCTGGGTGACTGAATTCCTTGGCAGGGGATTTGCAGCTGATTTTAAGGCCCAGTTGCCACACTTTGCAGGACTTGGGTACAACATGACAATAAATTGGCTTGTTGTCCTTCCCTTCCTCTGACTTAAACCCCAAGTGCTTCAAAGGCTTCATGTTTTAGCCACTGATTCATCTTGATGGTCTTGCAGAGAGAGAGAAATGAGCAGCAATGTTTGAAGTGGTTGGCAAATTGTATCAGAACTGTAGTGAGGCTCAGCAGGAGAGGTCACTGGAGGGGAGAAGTGACAGGCAGGATTTGCAGCTCTTCCAGAGGTTGGTGGGAGAGCACTTTGGCTGGGAGGGAGATGGCCTGAGCAAGGGCAGTGCTGCAGGGATGGACATCAGCCCAGCAAGGAGGGGTGGCTGACACCCAGCTGAGCTGTCGCCCCCAGACACCCATTTGTCACCAGAGGTGAACTCTGCAGGCTGTGAGTCACACAGGGAGGTGGAAGTGGCTCCACTGGGGTGAGCTGCATGGCACCTTGTGAAGGGAGCCAGGGGGACTAGCCCTCAGGACTTCCCATCATCAGCTGGATCCCACCCAAGCTGCCTGGCAGGATGAGTGGCTTTGGAAGGAGCACAGAGGGACTGAGCTGAGTGGGAGGGCAGCTGGTGAACCAAGGAGCCTGAGGAGCCCCAGGACTCAGCAGCTTCTTCTTGCTGGGAAGATGTCCTGGACATCAGCCTGGTCCCATTCTGCCTCTGACAGCCTGTGCTGACTGGGTGTAAGCTGGAGTGTGCTTGGGTTTGTGTGTGAGCAGTCATAAGGAGGAGGCAAGGAAGAGGCAGCTCTGGGGGGGTCCAGAGAAGGGCAAGAAAGCTGGGGAGGGGTCTGGAGCACAGCCCTGTGAGGAGAGGCTGAGGGAGCTGGGGTTGCTTAGCCTGGAGAAGAGGAGGCTCAGGGGAGACCTTCTTGCTCTCTCCAACTCCCTGCAGGGAGGTTGTAGCCAGGTGGGGGTTGGTCTCTTCTCCCAGGCAAGCACCACCAGAACAAGAGGACACAGTCTGACGCTGTGCCAGGGGAGGTTCAGGCTGGATGTTAGGAAGCAATTCTTCCCAGAAGGAGAGATTGGCCCTGGGAATGTGCTGCCCAGGGAGGTGGTGGAGTCCCCATCCCTGGAGGTGTTCAAGAGGGGACTGGATGTGGCACTTGGAGCCATGGTTTAGCTGTCAGGAGGTGCTGGGTAACAGGTTGGACTTGATGATCTCTGAGCTCTTTTCCATCCTTATTGATTCTATGATTCTATGATTCAGAGACTGTTCTCTGCCCTGTCTCAACCTCTGGCTTTATCCCCAGCTGCTGAGAGTTCCAACACCTTCCCTGCTGCAACCAGTGCTGCTTTGGAAGACTTCCTTTAAATTGCCCTTTCTGGGATGCAGGAACCCAGGCTGATGCTGCAGCTGGGTGGTGATCTTCCAGCTGTGCTGCTGAGCATTTATCACAGCCTTTCACCATCCTTCAGCTGCCCAGGAGATCAGATATGTCACAGGCTCTGTGCAGGCAGAGCCTGGCACTGCACTGCTGGGTAGGCACCTCACACCAGGGCAGGAAGTGCTGAGGCACCAGGAGCAAGGAAATCCTGGGCTCAGGAGAGTGGCTCAGCAAACTGCCCAGGTTAGAGGCCTGCAGCAGAGATGGGGAGGGACCCTCATCAGGGGTGGAGTGACAGGACAAGGGGTAATGGTTTGAAACTGTCAGAGAGGAGATCCAGATGAGACATTAGGAGGAAATTCTTCCCCCTGAGGGTGGTGAGGCACAGGAACAGGCTGGCCAGAGAAGCTGTGGATGTCCCCTCCCTGGAAGTGTTCAAGGCCAGGCTGGCTGAGGCCTTGAGCAGCCTGGGCTGGTGGGAGGTGTCTGCTGCCTGTGATGGGGGAGGGTTGGAACCAGATGACCTTCAAAGGCCCTTCCAACCCAACCCAGCCTGTGACTATGGAGCAGGAGCCATCAGCTTTGGGCATTCCCCCAGCCTGACAGAGGCTCAGCTCCAGGCTGCACACCCAAGAAGCTCAGAGGTCTTTTGCCCAGAGAGCATTGGAGCCCAGTCAGCAGCCAGGAGCCTTCTCATCTGCCCTTCCTTTCAGTGCCCAAGAAGCTCAGAGGTCTCTTGCTCTTGCCCTGAGAGCATTGGAGCCCAGTCAGCAGCCAGGAGCCTTCTCATCTGCCCTTCCTTTCAGTGCCCAAGAAGCTCAGGGGTCTTTGCTCTTGCCCTGAGAGCTCTGGAGCCCAGTCAGCAGCATCCAGGAGCCTTCTCATCTGCCCTTCCTTTCAGTGCCCAAGAAGCTCAGGGGTCTTTGCTCTTGCCCTGAGAGCTCTGGAGCCCAGTCAGCAGCCAGGAGCCTTCTCATCTGCCCTTCCTTTCAGTGCCCAAGAAGCTCAGAGGTCTCTTGCTCTTGCCCTGAGAGCTCTGGAGCCCAGTCAGCAGCATCCAGGAGCCTTCTCATCTGCCCTTCCTTTCAGTCCATTTCTTTCTACACCATCACCACCTGGGTGTTGGTTGGGTCTGGGTTGTTTTCCCCCCTTAGTCCATTAGAGACACTTAAGTCCTTTAGCTCTGCTGTCTTCCAGGGGTACCAGCTGATACTTTTAACTCTCCTCTCCTTAGTGCAGGGCTTGCTGCTCCACCTTTCAGCTCTTCAGCTGTTTCTGAGCAGGCTGAGCTCGCTCTCTTCTCATCTCCTCTCCACGTCCTCAGCAGTGAATTGTTTTTGCTTCAACCTCCAGATATTTAACCATTTAGCTTTGTTTCCTTTGCTTTCTCCATTCAATCACTCTTTGTCCTGTCTCCAAAATGCAAATGCTAAGGACACAGGCAGCAGGAACCTGACAGCAGCCTCCCTTGCACAGCCATTCCTCTTCCAGGGCAGCGTGGAGCAGCTAATTGCATCTCCCCGGGGGCAAAGTTTTGTCTGCTGGAGTGTTAAGAGTCAAAGCTAAATATAAGCCAGCAGACTGCAACAGTCACTTGGCCTTCTGCTCTCATTTGTGTAATGAAGATGGCTGGAGCACCTCTTCCATGAAGACAGATTGAAAGAGCTGGGGCTCTTCAGTGTGCAGAAGAGAAGGCTGCAAGGAGACCTTTGTGTGGCCTTCCAGTGTCTGCAGGGGGCTCCAGGAAAGCTGGGGAGGGACTTGTGAGGGTGTCAGGGAGGGATAGGGCTGGGGGGATGGAGCAAAACTAGAAATGGGGAGATTGAGATTGGATGTCAGGAAGAAGTTGTTCCCCATGAGGGTGGTGAGAGCCTGGCACAGGCTGCCCAGGGAGGTGGTGGAAGCCTCCTGCCTGGAGGTGTTTGCAGCCAGGCTGGAGGTGGCTGTGAGCAACCTGCTTTACAGAATACAGAATTAACCAGGTTGGAAAAGACCTCAGAGATCATCAAGTCCAACCTCTCACCCAACACCTCCTGACAGCTAAACCATGGCACCAAGGGCCTCATCCAGGCTCTTATTAAACACCTCCAGGGATGGGGACTCCACCACCTCCCTGGGCAGCACATTCCCATGGCCAAGCTCTCTTGCTGGGAAGAACTTTCTCCTCACCTCCAGCCTAAACCTCCCCTGGCACAGCTTGAGACTGTGTCCTCTTGTTCTGGGGCTGCTTGCCTGGGAGAAGAGACCAACCCCCACCTGGCTCCAACCTCCTTGCAGGGAGTTGCAGAGAGCAAGAAGGTCTCCCCTGAGCCTCCTCTTCTGCAGGCTAAGCAACCCCAGCTCCCTCAGCCTCTCCTCACAGGGCTGTGCTCCAGACCCCTCCCCAGCATTGTTGCCCTTCTCAGGACACCAGAGCTGGAGGCAGGATTGGAGGTGAGGTCTCAGCAGAGCACAGCCAAGGGGCAGAATCCCCTCTGCTGCCCTGCTGCCCACCCTGCTCTGGCTGCAGCCAGCACACAGCTGCCTGAGGGCTGCAGGAGGCACTGCTGGCTCCTGGGGAGCTGCTCAGCACCCAGCACCCCCAAGGCTTTTTCTTCAGGGCTGCTCTCAACCCCCTCTGCACCCAGCCTGGATTTGTGCCTGGGCTTGGCCCAACTCTGATGCAGAACCTTGTCCTGTGTCTGCTGGGCAGAGCTTGCCCTTCCCCCTTGCTTTGTCCTGTGGCACCAATCAAGGTGCAGAAGCTTTTTGCTGTCCTGGGCAGCAGCTCCCTCCAGCACTTCCCTGGGACCATTCAGGTCAGATGTGCAAAATGAGCCTGGGCTGAGCCACCCTTCCTGACTGTCCCTTAATCACAGAACCACCAAGGTTGGAAGAGACCTCAAAGCTCATCAAGTCCAACCTGTCACCACTGGCCCCGTGACTCAGCCATGGTCAGCCTGAGCTGCTGAGCTTCCAGCCCTCAGTGTGTTTTGCAGTGTGTGTGTCCTGGGGCTGGTTTGTTCCACACAGGCGTTTTTGCCTTCCCTCTGGGCTTCTCTCCTTCCACTGCTCCCCACCAGCTGTTTGTCCTGGATCTGCACCTTGCTGTAGCTGTGCTGAATGACATCAAAAGTTAGTTACAGATGAAAGGTCAACTGAGAGCAGCCTGCTGCAGCTGTAATGGGCTTCTGCTGGGACCCCACAGGGCTTGTATGATTCACACAGTGTCACTGCTCCTGCCAGGAGAGCAAAGAGCTCCTCTGGAAGCACGTGGCCAGGTCTGGGCTGTTGGGAGGATCACAGCAAGTCCCAGTGCTGATAACCTGGCCCCTGCCAGCTCCTCCCCAGCCCTCTCCTCTGGGGGTGTTCCACCTGGTGACCTTATGCCTGGCCCCAAGGAGGCAGGTCAGGATGCTCAGGGCATGGCACGTGGGAAGACCAAACCGGTCCTGAAATGCCAGGGCTGGGTTTTAGTAGAGGAGAAAGTGGAGCAGGCAACTCTCAAAATAGAGAGCACTCAACCCACAGCTTGGCTGAGGTGGAGCAAAAATAGAAAGGGTTCATTGAAAAGAGGAAGTGCAGTGGGAAATACTTCTCCCTGCCTGCAGACCACGTGCCTCAGGCTCTTGCTGGCTGCAGCACCTCCAGCTCCATGGCTTGCTGGGTGGGTCCAGGCCACCCCAATGCCTGGGCTGCTGCCTCTGGGCCATGCAGCCTCCCATGGCATCACTCTGCAGGCTCAGGGCTGGGCCATGTGCTGTGTCCCACCTGGGCACTGGCACCCACGGGAAGCTAAAAGGCTCCCTGGGGGCACCTGGCCCAGCTGGGCCCTCCTGTGTAGTAGCAGTGATGGAGAACCAACAGGTCAGGGAGTGATGGAGAACCAACAAGTCAATGAGTGATAGAGAATGAGTCAAGGAGTGATGGAGGACCAACAACTCAATGAGTGATGGAGAACCAACAGGTCAATGAGTGATGGAAAATGAGTCAATGAGTGATGGAGAACCAACAGGTCAATGAGTGATGGAAAATGAGTCAATGAGTGATGGAGAACCAACAGGTCAATGAGTGATGGAGAATGAGTCAATGAGTGATGGAGAACCAACAGGTCAATGAGTGATAGAGAATGAGTCAATGAGTGATGGAGAGCCAATAACTCAATGAGTGATGGAGAATAGGTCAATGAGTGATGGAGAATGAGTCAATGAGTGATGGAGAACCAACAGGTCAGGGAGTGATGGAGAATGAGTCAATGAATGATGGAGAACCAACAGGTCAATGAGTGATGGAGAATGAGTCAGGGAGTGATGGAGAATGAGTCAATGAGTGATGGAGAACCAACAGGTCAATGAGTGATGGAGAATGAGTCAGTGAGTGATGGAGAATGAATGTGTCAGTGAGTGATGGAGAACCACCAAGTCCTCTGTCTGTCATGGAGTCCAGACCCACTGGCTGTCCTCTCTGTGGTCTTTCCCATTGTGTGCTAAATCAGTTGCATGGATGGAGAAGGAGCAGTCAGAGGCTGCCTCAGTGTTTGCCCTGGGCAGTCCCATGGCTGCCCCCAGCCCTGCAGCAGGAACTGCTCCCTGCTGAGGAAGGGCTCCGGCGGGGGCAGCTGTGCAGAGCTGCTGTGCCTGCAGCTGCCTCTGCCCAGCACCAGCTTTATGCAGTCTTGACTTGTTTGGAGTCTGGTGCCTGGCTGTTAACACCCCCCCTGCTTCTCCTGTGTTGCAGAACCTGACCTGCCCCACCACCTCCTTCACAGACCTGGCAGAAATCGTGTCCAGGATCGAGCCGGTGAAGGCCGCGGTGGCAGACGGTGAGTGTGGGACCCGGCCGGGGCGCTGCTCACCCCTCCTGTGCCCCCTCCCACTGCTGCCTTGCAGCACCTCCTGCTCCAGGCTGGGAGGCTTCAGGGCTGCCTGCCTGCTCTGGTGTCTGCTGAGCAAAGCTGGCAGCTGTGGGCTGTGTCCTGGCTTCATCCAGAGCCTCTGCCTGCAGCTGGCCCTGAGCCTGTCCCAGCCACATCCTCTGTGTGTTCCTCTCCTGCTGCATGCCCAGGAGAGGCTGGGAGCTGGGAGGTCTTGCCATGGCTTCACAGATTGCACTGGGTTGGAAGGGAGCCTCAAAGGTCTTGTCCAGCCCCCCTGCAGGCAGCAGGGACACCCTCAACTAGATCAGGCTGCCCAGGGCCACATTAAGTCTGATCTTGAATGTCTGCAGGGATGAGGCCTCAACCACCTCCCTGGGCAGCCTGTGCCAGGCTCTCCCCAGCCTCACTGTGCAGAACTTCCTCCTGATGTCCAACCTAACTCTGCCCTGCTCCAGTTTCAAACCATTGCCTCTCATCCTATCCCCACAGCCCTTCTGAACAGTCCCTCCCCAGCCTGCATGCAGGTCCCCTTCAGACATTGAAATGCAGCTCTGAGGTCTCCCTGGAGCCTTCCCTTCTCCAGGCTGAACAGCCCCAGCTCTCAGGCTGTCTTCATAGGAGAGCTTTCCTGGTGGGACTAAGCCCTGCTCAAGTTGGCCGCCTCTGAGCAGAACACCACCTGTGGCACCTCCTGCAAGGAGCAGCTCTCATCCCCCACCTGCTGCCCCATGTCCTTTGTGGTGCCTTTGCTCCCTGGTCCATGTCCTTCTGAGATGGGAAGAGGTTGATTTAAACCCTAAAAGGGAGGATTTGGTTTTTTCCCCTGCTGTCAAGAGTAGGCTCTGGGGTGAGTCACTGGTGTGCAGTCCTGCTGCTGGGAGCACTGCTGAGCTCATGAGACACTCCAGGAGCTTTGCTCCTGCATTGTGCTCCAGCAGCTTGAGTGCCCCATGCCCCAGCCAGGGCTGTCACCAGAGTCCCACAGCATGGTCAGAGCTTTGTGTGCTGCTTCACCAGGCCTGGAGCTCCTTCTAGACAGGTTTGTCCCCTCCTCCTGATCCTTGTTCCTTCAGAGGCAAGTCTAAAGTTAGCAGTCCTCCCATCTGTGGCTGTTGGGAGAGGTGTCCCTGTGGTAGTTTGAAATGCTAATTGCAATCATATGGCTGCTGAAGAAATATTAATCAAATGTGGTTAAAAGAGCCACTGTGAGTAAGAGCAGAGAGCCAGAGAATGGGCTGGGTTGGAAGGGATCTTAAAGATCATCCAGTACCATGGCAGGGACACCTCCCACCAGCCCAGGGTGCTCCAGGCCTCATCCAGTCTGGCCTTCAGCACCTCCAGGCAGGAGGCAGCCACAGCCTCCCTGGGCAACCTGTGCCAGAGTCTCCCCAATGGAAAGCTATGGGGCCAGGCTGGGAGAGTTGGGGCTGTGCAGCCTGGAGAAGAGAAGGCTCCAGAGAGACCTCAGAGCAGCCTTCCAGTACCTGAAGGGCTCCAGGAGAGCTGGGGAGGGACTTTGGATCAGGGCTGGGAGTGCCAGGATGAGGAACAATGGCTTTGAGCTGGGAGAGGGGAGACTGAGAGTGGAGAGGAGGAAGAAATTGTTGAGAGTGAGGCTGGGGAGACTCTGGCACAGGCTGCCCAGGGAGGCTGTGGCTGCCTCCTGCCTGGAGGTGTTCAGGGCCAGGCTGGATGAGGCCTTGAGCAAGCTGGGCTGGGGGGAGGTGTCCCTGCCCATGGCAGGGGGTTGGAGCTGGATGAGCTTTAAAGTCCCTTCCAACCCAACCCATTCTGTGAGTCTATGACTCTGTAAGGAGGTTCTGAGGCCCAGCCTTGCTCAGGCTGATTTCCCACAGCAGCTTTCCCATCTCACTGCTCAGGGCCAGCCCCAGGCCAGCCCCATGGTGTGTAGCTCTGCAGCTGCATGTGGTGGCTGCAGGGGATGGAGGCAGGCAGCAGAGCAGTTGAGCAGCAGTCCCTTGGATGGAAAGAGAGATGTTGATGGTGGTGCCAAGTGCCTGGGTCTGCAGCACAGCTTGAAGCAGGCAGGGTCCCAACACCTCTCAGGGGATACAATTAGCAGGCAGCAGGTCACCCTCTGCATCCTGCCTGCTTCAGAAGTGCTTTCATCAAGAAGCAGAAATGCCCCTGGGGCTGGGAGGAGCTGGCACAGGCCCTGCTTTCCATGGCAGCCTGCCAGTGTCCCCTGCAAGGGGAAGCCCTCAGCAGCCATCCCCTCCACCTGCCCCTGCCTGCAGAGAGCAGGCAGAGGGGAGAGCAGTGCTGGAAGCTGCAGAGCCTCGAAGCATCTCTCTGGCATCAGAGAGAGTCCTTCCTGTGGGAACCTGCCCTGCCCCTCACACCTTGCTGTGGCCTTGTCTGCTCTTCAGGGGCTCAGTGGTGCTGGTTGGGTGTTGGTGCTGAGCAGGGCAGGAGCCCTTGGTCCTGGCTTGATGCTTCTGGGAGTGTCTGCAGGGTAAAGAAGAGGTCACCCCATGAGCTCCAGGGGCTCAGCATCCAGCAGGAGATGATGTGGCACTGGGCAGGCCACAGCTCAAATACTGGGTTCAGTTTTGGGTCCCTCACTCCAAGAAGGACATTGAGGAGCTGGAGCAGGTCCAGAGAAGGGCAACCAAGCTGGGAAAGGGTCTGGAGAACAGGGCTGGGGAGGAGCAGCTGAGGGAGCTGGGGGTGTTCAGCCTGGAGAAGAGGAGGCTGAGGGAGACCTCATTGCTCTCTGCAGCTCCCTGAGAGGAGGCTGGAGCCAGGTAGGGCTTGGTCTCTTATCCCTAGTCTCAAGTGATAGGAGAGGAAATGGCCTTGAATTATGCCAGGGGAGGGTTAGGAGGGCTCAGTGCCTGCTGAGGGCTGAGTGATTGCTGAGGGCTCAGTGATTGCTGAGGGCTGAGTGATTGCTGAGGGCTCAGTGATTGCTGAGGGCTGAGTGCCTGCTGAGGGCTGAGTGCCTGCTGAGGGCTCAGTGCCTGCTGAGGGCTCAGTGCCTGCTGAGGGCTGAGTGATTGCTGAGGGCTCAGTGATTGCTGAGGGCTGAGTGCCTGCTGAGGGCTGAGTGCCTGCTGAGGGCTCAGTGCCTGCTGAGGGCTCAGTGATTGCTGAGGGCTCAGTGCCTGCTGAGGGCTCAGTGCCTGCTGAGGGCTGAGTGATTGCTGAGGGCTCAGTGATTGCTGAGGGCTGAGTGCCTGCTGAGGGCTGAGTGCCTGCTGAGGGCTGAGTGCCTGCTGAGGGCTCAGTGATTGCTGAGGGCTCAGTGATTGCTGAGGGCTGAGTGCCTGCTGAGGGCTGAGTGCCTGCTGAGGGCTCAGTGATTGCTGAGGGCTCAGTGATTGCTGAGGGCTGAGTGCCTGCTGAGGGCTCAGTGCCTGCTGAGGGCTCAGTGCCTGCTGAGGGCTCAGTGATTGCTGAGGGCTGAGTGATTGCTGAGGGCTGAGTGCCTGCTGAGGGCTCAGTGCCTGCTGAGGGCTGAGTGCCTGCTGAGGGCTCAGTGATTGCTGAGGGCTGAGTGCCTGCTGAGGGCTCAGTGATTGCTGAGGGCTGAGTGATTGCTGAGGGCTCAGTGCCTGCTGAGGGCTCAGTGATTGCTGAGGGCTGAGTGATTGCTGAGGGCTCAGTGCCTGCTGAGGGCTCAGTGCCTGCTGAGGGCTCAGTGATTGCTGAGGGCTCAGTGATTGCTGAGGGCTCAGTGCCTGCTGAGGGCTGAGTGCCTGCTGAGGGCTCAGTGATTGCTGAGGGCTCAGTGCCTGCTGAGGGCTCAGTGCCTGCTGAGGGCTCAGTGATTGCTGAGGGCTGAGTGCCTGCTGAGGGCTCAGTGCCTGCTGAGGGCTCAGTGATTGCTGAGGGCTCAGTGATTGCTGAGGGCTCAGTGCCTGCTGAGGGCTCAGTGCCTGCTGAGGGCTCAGTGATTGCTGAGGGCTCAGTGCCTGCTGAGGGCTCAGTGCCTGCTGAGGGCTCAGTGATTGCTGAGGGCTCAGTGATTGCTGAGGGCTCAGTGCCTGCTGAGGGCTCAGTGCCTGCTGAGGGCTCAGTGATTGCTGAGGGCTGAGTGCCTGCTGAGGGCTCAGTGCCTGCTGAGGGCTCAGTGATTGCTGAGGGCTGAGTGCCTGCTGAGGGCTCAGTGATTGCTGAGGGCTGAGTGATTGCTGAGGGCTCAGTGCCTGCTGAGGGCTCAGTGCCTGCTGAGGGCTCAGTGATTGCTGAGGGCTCAGTGCCTGCTGAGGGCTCAGTGATTGCTGAGGGCTGAGTGCCTGCTGAGGGCTCAGTGCCTGCTGAAGGCTCAGTGCCTGCTGAGGGCTCAGTGCCTGCTGAGGGCTCAGTGATTGCTGAGGGCTCAGTGATTGCTGAGGGCTGAGTGCCTGCTGAGGGCTCAGTGATTGCTGAGGGCTCAGTGCCTGCTGAGGGCTCAGTGCCTGCTGAGGGCTCAGTGATTGCTGAGGGCTGAGTGCCTGCTGAGGGCTGAGTGATTGCTGAGGGCTCAGTGATTGCTGAGGGCTCAGTGATTGCTGAGGGCTGAGTGATTGCTGAGGGCTCAGTGATTGCTGAGGGCTCAGTGATTGCTGAGGGCTGAGTGCCTGCTGAGGGCTGAGTGCCTGCTGAGGGCTGAGTGCCTGCTGAGGGCTCAGTGATTGCTGAGGGCTCAGTGATTGCTGAGGGCTGAGTGATTGCTGAGGGCTCAGTGATTGCTGAGGGCTCAGTGCCTGCTGAGGGCTGAGTGCCTGCTGAGGGCTCAGTGATTGCTGAGGGCTGAGTGATTGCTGAGGGCTCAGTGATTGCTGAGGGCTGAGTGATTGCTGAGGGCTGAGTGCCTGCTGAGGGCTCAGTGATTGCTGAGGGCTCAGTGATTGCTGAGGGCTGAGTGATTGCTGAGGGCTCAGTGCCTGCTGAGGGCTCAGTGATTGCTGAGGGCTCAGTGATTGCTGAGGGCTGAGTGATTGCTGAGGGCTCAGTGCCTGCTGAGGGCTGAGTGATTGCTGAGGGCTCAGTGATTGCTGAGGGCTGAGTGATTGCTGAGGGCTCAGTGCCTGCTGAGGGCTGAGTGATTGCTGAGGGCTCAGTGATTGCTGAGGGCTCAGTGCCTGCTGAGGGCTGAGTGATTGCTGAGGGCTCAGTGCCTGCTGAGGGCTCAGTGATTGCTGAGGGCTGAGTGATTGCTGAGGGCTCAGTGATTGCTGAGGGCTCAGTGCCTGCTGAGGGCTGAGTGCCTGCTGAGGGCTCAGTGCCTGCTGAGGGCTGAGTGATTGCTGAGGGCTCAGTGCCTGCTGAGGGCTCAGTGCCTGCTGAGGGCTCAGTGATTGCTGAGGGCTCAGTGCCTGCTGAGGGCTCAGTGCCTGCTGAGGGCTGAGTGATTGCTGAGGGCTGAGTGATTGCTGAGGGCTCAGTGATTGCTGAGGGCTCAGCTCCACTCTAACCCTGCTCTGCCTCAGCTTCAAACCATTCCCTCTTGTCCTGTCTCCAAACCCTCTTAGGAGAAGTCTCTCTGCAGCCTCCCTGGATGATCCCTTCAGGTACTGGCAGGCAGCTCTGAGCCTTCTCTTCTCCAGGCTGCACAGCCCCAGCTCCCTCAGCCTCTGCTCTCAGCAGAGCTGCTCCAGCCCTTGGATCCTTGGATCATCTCTGTGGCCTCCTCTGGCCTCACTCCAGCACTTCTCACTCTTTGTGCTGTTTGTTGCTCTTGTGCTGTGCTTTAGCAAAGGCAGTCAGGGGTGGGTTTGGTAGAAAGGAGTAGCTTTTAGTCTGAGCTGATGGTGATTCTCTGATCCACAGGGAAAATACTTCAACAGAATATTAGAGCAGATAAAAAAGAAGCCCACATGTCTTTGGTGGCAGTGCTCAGCAGTTGGTTGTAGCTGTTGTGTGGAACAGGCTGTGCTGTTGTCCTCAGCATGCAGCAGATGCTTCTGGCTGTTCCCAAGAGCAGTCCTCAATCAGGAGCCTGATTTAAAGCCCAGCCACTTCCATCCCCAGTGGTCCTGCTTCAGCAGCTCAGAGCAGCCTGGAGTTAACTCATGGAAGTGGCCAAAAAGTAGTGCCAAAGGGCAAGAAGAAACAACCTGTGCCACCCTTGTGCACTGCCTGGCACTGAGCAGCTGTGTGCCAGCAGCTGTGCCAAGGAAGGAACCTGCTTGGCTCTGCTGCCTCCATGCCTTGGTCTCATACCTGGGTGGAGTGAGGCTCTGCAGTGGCTGCTGCTGTGCTGGGAGGTGTCCTGGGGCTGGGCCTCTGCCCCAGCACACTTGGGGAGGGTTGGGTTGCTGTGAGTGAGAGTCAGTCCTGTTGGCACACCTGAGAGGCAGGATGCAGCCAGAGGGACCTCACAGAGCTGGAGGAAGCCTCTGTGCCCTTCCTGAGGTTCATCAAGGTCAGGGGCAAGGTCCTGCACGTGGAGCTGGGAAGCCCCAGGGCTGGAGAGCAGCCTTGTGCAGAAGGGCCTGGGGGTGCTGGGGGTGCAGAGCTGGACAGGAGCCAGCACCCAGCACTGCCAGCCCAGCCCCAGCCTGGCCTGGGCTGAGCCCCAGCAGTGTGGGCAGCAGGGGCAGGGAGGGGATTCTGCCCCTCTGCTGTGCTCTGCTGAGACCTCCCTGCAGTGCTGGGGCAGCTCTGGAGCCCTCAGCACAGCACAGCCAGGGAGCTGCTGGGGCAGGGCCAGAGGAGGCCACAGCAGTGCTGGCAGGGCTGGAAGCCCTCTGCTGTGAGGCCAGGCTGAGAGAGTTGGGGTTGTGCAGCCTGGAGGAGAGAAGGCTGCAGGGAGAGCTTCTGGTGGCCTTGCAGTGCTTCAGGGGCTGAGCAGAGAGCTGGGGACAGACTTTGAGCAGGGCCTGTTGGGACAGGACAGGAGGTGATGGTTTGACCTCTAAGAGAGAGATTGAGACTGGAGAGAAGGAGAAATGTTTGGCCCTGAGGGTGGTGAGAGCCTGGCTTGGGCTGCCCAGAGAGGTGGAGCTGCCCCATGGCTGGAGCCATCCCAGGGGAGGTTGGTTGGTTGCTCAGGCCTGCTCCAGCTGCAGATGTCCCTGCTGACTGCAGGGGGGTGGTGGAGGACTAGAGGACCTTTGAAGGTCCCTTCCCACCCAAACCATTCCATGGCTCTGCTGGCAGGTGGCTCTCCTGCTGTCCATTTCCCAGCCCCTGAAGTGATCTCCAGGTGCTGGAAGAGGCATTGACTCCTCACTGATGGATCTCATTGCCCAGGAGCAGGCTTCATGCTGGGGCCTGGGGATGTGTCCTGCTGCTGTGCCTCAGTCTGCACAGCTCTTGAGCTTCCCTGGGCTTCAGCCTGGGGAAGAGGAGGCTCTGGGGAGACCTAATAGCAGCCTTCCAGTACCTGAAGGGGGCTACAGGAAGGATGGAGAGAGACTGTCTGCAAAGGCCTGCAGGGACAGGACCAGGGGCAGTGGCTTCAAACTAGAGAAGGGCAGAGTGAGATTGGATGTGAGGAACAAGTTCTTTACCCTGAGGGTGGTGGAACACTGGAACAGGCTGCCCAGGGAGGTGGTTGGGGCTCCAGCCCTGGAGATATTCAAGGTGAGGCTCAGCAGGACTCTGGGCAGCCTGAGCCAGCTGGGGATGTCCCTGCTGAGTGCAGGGGGTTGGCCTGGCTGAGCTTTGGAGCTCCCTGCTGGCCTGGACCTTTCCATGACTCCCTGCATTGTGTGACTCTGCTGGGACACTGCAGGGAGCAGGGCATGGTCCCTGTGGGGAGGAGGGGAGTGTGTCACTGTCCCCAGTGGCTCATGGTCCCTGTGGGGAGCAGGGGAGTGTCAGTGTCACTGTCCCCAGTGGCTCATGGTCCCTGTGGGGAGCAGGGGAGTGTGTCACTGTCCCCAGGGGCTCATGGCCCCTGTGGGGAGCAGGGGAGTGTGCCACTGTCCCCAGTGGCTCATGGCCCCTGTGGGGAGCAGGGGAGTGTGTCACTGTCCCCAGTGGATCATGGCCCCTGTGGGGAGGAGGGGAGTGTGTCACTGTCCCCAGTGGATCATGGCCCCTGTGGGGAGCAGGGGAGTGTGTCACTGTCCCCAGGGGCTCATGGTCCCCTGTGGGGAGCAGGGGAGTGTGTCACTGTCCCCAGTGGATCATGGCCCCTGTGGGGAGGAGGGGAGTGTGTCACTGTCCCCAGTGGATCATGGCCCCTGTGGGGAGCAGGGGAGTGTGTCACTGTCCCCAGTGGATCATGGCCCCTGTGGGGAGCAGGGGAGTGTGTCACTGTCCCCAGGGGCTCATGGTCCCTGTGGGGAGCAGGGGAGTGTGTCACTGTCCCCAGGGGCTCATGGTCCCCTGTGGGGAGGAGGGGAGTGTGTCACTGTCCCCAGGGGCTCATGGTCCCCTGTGGGGAGGAGGGGAGTGTGTCACTGTCCCCAGGGGCTCATGGTCCCTGTGGGGAGGAGGGGAGTGTCAGTGTCACTGTCCCCAGTGGCTCATGGCCCCTGTGGGGAGGAGGGGAGTGTGTCACTGTCCCCAGTGGATCATGGCCCCTGTGGGGAGGAGGGGAGTGTGTCACTGTCCCCAGTGGATCATGGCCCCTGTGGGGAGCAGGGGAGTGTGTCACTGTCCCCAGTGGATCATGGCCCCTGTGGGGAGGAGGGGAGTGTGTCACTGTCCCCAGTGGCTCATGGCCCCTGTGGGGAGGAGGGGAGTGTGTCACTGTCCCCAGTGGATCATGGTCCCCTGTGGGGAGGAGGGGAGTGTGTCACTGTCCCCAGTGGCTCATGGCCCCTGTGGGGAGCAGGGGAGTGTGTCACTGTCCCCAGGGGCTCATGGTCCCTGTGGGGAGCAGGGGAGTGTGTCACTGTCCCCAGTGGATCATGGCCCCTGTGGGGAGCAGGGGAGTGTGTCACTGTCCCCAGGGGCTCATGGTCCCTGTGGGGAGCAGGGGAGTGTGTCACTGTCCCCAGGGGCTCATGGTCCCCTGTGGGGAGGAGGGGAGTGTGTCACTGTCCCCAGGGGCTCATGGTCCCCTGTGGGGAGGAGGGGAGTGTGTCACTGTCCCCAGTGGATCATGGTCCCCTGTGGGGAGGAGGGGAGTGTGTCACTGTCCCCAGTGGCTCATGGCCCCTGTGGGGAGCAGGGGAGTGTGTCACTGTCCCCAGGGGCTCATGGTCCCTGTGGGGAGCAGGGGAGTGTGTCACTGTCCCCAGTGGATCATGGCCCCTGTGGGGAGCAGGGGAGTGTGTCACTGTCCCCAGGGGCTCATGGTCCCTGTGGGGAGCAGGGGAGTGTGTCACTGTCCCCAGGGGCTCATGGTCCCCTGTGGGGAGGAGGGGAGTGTGTCACTGTCCCCAGGGGCTCATGGTCCCTGTGGGGAGCAGGGGAGTGTGTCACTGTCCCCAGGGGCTCATGGTCCCTGTGGGGAGGAGGGGAGTGTCAGTGTCACTGTCCCCAGTGGCTCATGGCCCCTGTGGGGAGGAGGGGAGTGTGTCACTGTCCCCAGTGGATCATGGCCCCTGTGGGGAGGAGGGGAGTGTGTCACTGTCCCCAGTGGATCATGGCCCCTGTGGGGAGGAGGGGAGTGTGTCACTGTCCCCAGGGGCTCATGGTCCCTGTGGGGAGGAGGGGAGTGTCAGTGTCACTGTCCCCAGTGGCTCATGGCCCCTGTGGGGAGGAGGGGAGTGTGTCACTGTCCCCAGTGGATCATGGCCCCTGTGGGGAGGAGGGGAGTGTGTCACTGTCCCCAGTGGATCATGGCCCCTGTGGGGAGCAGGGGAGTGTGTCACTGTCCCCAGTGGATCATGGTCCCCTGTGGGGAGGAGGGGAGTGTGTCACTGTCCCCAGTGGCTCATGGCCCCTGTGGGGAGGAGGGGAGTGTGTCACTGTCCCCAGTGGATCATGGTCCCCTGTGGGGAGGAGGGGAGTGTGTCACTGTCCCCAGGGGCTCATGGTCCCTGTGGGGAGCAGGGGAGTGTGTCACTGTCCCCAGTGGCTCATGGCCCCTGTGGGGAGCAGGGGAGTGTGTCACTGTCCCCAGGGGCTCATGGCCCCTGTGGGGAGCAGGGGAGTGTGTCACTGTCCCCAGGGGCTCATGGTCCCCTGTGGGGAGGAGGGGAGTGTGTCACTGTCCCCAGGGGCTCATGGCCCCTGTGGGGAGGAGGGGAGTGTCAGTGTCACTGTCCCCAGTGGCTCATGGCCCCTGTGGGGAGGAGGGGAGTGTGTCACTGTCCCCAGTGGATCATGGCCCCTGTGGGGAGGAGGGGAGTGTGTCACTGTCCCCAGTGGATCATGGCCCCTGTGGGGAGCAGGGGAGTGTGTCACTGTCCCCAGTGGATCATGGCCCCTGTGGGGAGGAGGGGAGTGTCAGTGTCACTGTCCCCAGTGGCTCATGGCCCCTGTGGGGAGGAGGGGAGTGTGTCACTGTCCCCAGTGGCTCATGGTCCCTGTGGGGAGGAGGGGAGTGTGTCACTGTCCCCAGTGGCTCATGGCCCCTGTGGGGAGCAGGGGAGTGTCAGTGTCACTGTCCCCAGTGGCTCATGGCCCCTGTGGGGAGCAGGGGAGTGTCAGTGTCACTGTCCCCAGTGGATCATGGCCCCTGTGGGGAGCAGGGGAGTGTCAGTGTCACTGTCCCCAGTGGATCATGGCCCCTGTGGGGAGCAGGGGAGTGTCAGTGTCACTGTCCCCAGTGGCTCATGGTCCCCTGTGGGGAGCAGGGGAGTGTCAGTGTCACTGTCCCCAGTGGCTCAGAGGTTGGGAGACACAGAACTGCCGCCTCCACCCCAGGAAGACCTCCCCCTGCACCTGGCAGTGCCTGTCCCCAGGGAGCCTGTGAGCAGGGTGTCTGGGGGGTTGGGTGGGTAGCTCCCAGACAGCTTCTGAAGGTGTCCTGCCTGGGCTGGACTGATGGGTGGGAGGCAGCCCCTGCTGCATGGAGGCCATTCCCCAGGGGGCATCTCCCCATTGCCAGCCTGGGGAGCTGGTGCCCACCAGAGTAACACAGGCAGAGTGCTGCCCTTGCTCTTGGGGCTCTGGAGGCCACAGTTTGTGCCTTGCCTGGCTGGAGAGCTGCTGGCAGTGAGCTGCAGAGGGCTGGCAGCAGCCCCCCTGCCCTGTGCTCAGCAGCTGGCACTCCCCTGCCAGGGCTCTCTGCCTGGGGCCATTACAGCCAGGGTTTGCCTCTCCTCTCTCCCCAGATGAGTCAGACTACCAGACCGAGTACGAGGAGGAAGTCCTGGGCAGCCAGAAGGATGATTACATTGATTTCATCAGCAGCCAGGTGGAGGAGGACTCTGACTCGGTAGGGAGTGCCCTGGGGGGGCTGCTCAGGGCTGGGGGCTGGGGCTGGGGGCTGGGGGCTGGGTGTGAGTGCTGGGGGCTGGGTGTGAGCTGCTCAGGGCTGGGGGCTGGGTGTGAGGGCTGGGGCTGGGTGTGAGGGCTGGGGCTGGGTGTGAGGGCTGGGGGCTGGGTATGGGGGCTGGGGGCTGGGTATGGGAGCTGGGTGTGAGGGCTGGGAGCTGGGTGTCAGGGCTGGGTGTGGGAGCTGGGTGTGAGTGCTGGGGGCTGGGTGTGAGGGCTGGGGGCTGGGTGTGAGGGGTGGGAGCTGGGTGAGGGGTGGGAGCTGGGTGAGGGGTGGGTGCAAGGTGGCAGGAGGGAGGCTGCTCCTGGAAGGGGCCTGCTGAGGAGACCTGTGCAGGAATGAGTTTGCTTCTGAGGCCACACAGGCAGCAGGGGAGTCCTGCTCCCCTGCTCAGCTGGGCTCTCTGTGGTGGTGCCACAGGTGGCAGAGCCTGGCCATGGTTAGGAGCTGGCCATGCTGAAGGGCCTGCTCAGCAGGTGGGGCAGGGCTGCAGAGGGCCTGGCATGAGGAGAGGCTTGGGGGAGCTGTTTGCTCCAGCTTGGAAAGCTGCTGGCAGCTGCCTGGGTGTGCAGAAGGCAGCAGAGATGCAGAGCAGAGCCAGGAGGTGCCAGCCCCGGTGTGCACTGGGGGAATAAATCCTCCCTGGGCATGGGGAAGCCTTCCCAGTAAGCCTGGCTGAGCACTGCACTGTGCAGGGAGGTGCTGGCATCTCCATCCTTCAGAAAACCAAAGAGCTGCCCTGAAGATGCAGAGCTGGCAGCAGTTAGCCCTGCTGAGGGCAGAGACTTGGCTTGTGCCCTGCAGAGGTCCCCTGCAGCCAGAGCTGTTTGAGTCTGGGGACATCAGGGTCACAGCATGAGGGAAAGCTGCACTGAGGCCAGCCAGGCTGAGAGGCAAAGCTTGGCAGGGTCATGTTCCTGCTGCTCTGCCCCAGCTGCAGTGGCTGGCAGGTGTGGAGGTGAAGCTGCAGTGTTGGGCAGCTCCTCAGTGCTTTGGGAAGGTGCCCAGCCTGGGGAACTGCCCTTGCAAGAGGCCTTCAGTGCTTGGAGTGATCCTGAAGGTCTTGCTTGCTGGGCTGGTTGCCTGTGGGGAGTGGGCAAAGAGGTGGAGGGGAAGAGGACAGAGGTGCTGCAGCTCAGAGGGGATGCTGAAGGTGTGCTCTCTTGCCTCTCTGTTCTCCCAGGATGAAGACATGCAGCTGAGGAAGCGCAGGAACCTCCCCAAGGCAGAGGCCCAGGCCAGCAGCACAGGGGAGCCAGGCTAGGCTCAGCAGATCCAGGCTAGGCTCAGCAGATGCAGCCTGGCTGGCTGAGAGCTCAGCCCCTCGGTGCTGACAGCAGCCAGCTCTCTTTGTTGAGTGTTGAACCAAACCACATGGCAGTGGAGCAAGCCTTGGTCCTTCTGCAGACGGCCTAGGGGGCACTCAGCTGCCAGCAGCAAGCACAGCTCTGTGCCCAAGCCCCTTTGCACCTCCTCTGCAGGGGGCTGATTTGTGCCACGCTGCCTCCTGCAGCTGCCACTGGCCCAGGGGACAGTGCTGGGGACCTGCAGTGAGACTCTGCTGGAGCTCTGCTGCCAGGGGCTCTGGTTTGCTGTGAAGGCCAGAGGGACCTTCTCCTGCCACAAAGGGCTCTGTGCTGGCAGCTGCCTTTCCTTCCCAGCCATCAGGTAACTCTCTGATTAACTCCTCAGTGGCTTTCAGCCTCCTGCTCGTGAGCAGGGCTCTGGCAGGAGCAGCTCTGCACACCCTGCACTTGAAACCTAAGCCTAAGCCATGGACTGTGTGACCACTAGCCCTGGAGCCTGTCTCCTCAAGCCACCAGCAGAACATTCACTGATGGGTCATGGAGCTCTGGGCGACTCTGGGATCACTCCTTGGCTGTGTTTGCCCTGTGAAATAAAAGTTCTTCTGCTGGACTGCAGAGCCCTGAGTGGTGCTTGGTGTTGGGCCAGCAGCTGAGAGCCCAGCTCACCTCTGCTTGTGCCACTTAGATGGAGACCTGGTGGAGAGGGTCCAGAGGAGGCCACAAAGGTGATCAGAGGGCTGGAGAACCTCCCCTGTGGGGACAGGCTGGGAGAGTTGGGGCTGTTCAGCCTGGAGAAGGCTCCAGTGAGACCTCAGAGATGCATTTCGATACCTGAGTGGGCCCTAGAGGAGAGCTGGGGAGGGACTGTTCAGGAGGGCTGTGGGGATAGGATGAGAGACAATGGTTTGAAACTGGAGCAGGGCAGAGTTAGGTTGGACACCAGGAGGAAGTTCTGCACAGTGAGGCTGGGGAGAGCCTGGCACAGGCTGCCCAGGGAGGTGGTTGTCCCTCAAGACATTTAAGATCAGGCTTGCTGTAGCCCTGGGCAGCCTGCTCTAGCTGGAGCTGTCCCTGCTGCCTGCAGGGGGTTGGACAAGATGAGCTTCGAAGCTCCCTTCCAACCTGCTGCATTCTGTGACCTGCAACGAGGTCACAAGGAGGTCTCAAAGAGGTTTCCAGTTCCCAAGCCCAGCAGGAGTCACTTGGTGTGGGGTCAAGCACTGGAGAAGAAGCTACCATGCTCGTGCCCCCCAGGGGCTGCAGCAGTGGAGCTGAGCTGTGCCCAGCAGTGCCCTGGTGCTGCTCTTCTCCTCACAGCTCTCCTGGCTGCTAGCTCTGCTGGGCTGCCTCAGCAGCTGCTCTGGGGGTGAGCCTGCTGGAAACTGCTGCTCAGCACCAGCTCCAGGTGCTGTTGCCTGGAGGGGGTTTGTCATCCAAGCAGAGCATTGAAGCTGCTCCTCAGAGGTGCTTCCTTTGCTGAGCTCCCCTGGCCCTCTGATGTGAGGTGTGCCAGGAGCCAGTGGTGATGCCTCCAGGCATGACCAGAGCTGAGCAGCACAATTCTGAGGCCAGAGATGTGTTTGATGGCAGCACTGAGGGCTGTGGTGGCTGTAAGTGTGAGGTGTGACCTGTGCCTGCCTTTGTGTCCTCTCCCATGGACTCCCCATGGCACAGGGCTCTCCTCCACCTGCCCTGCACTGTGTTCTCCTCCACTGTGGCCATGGATGTGCAGCCCTCACCCAGGGAGCCAAATGATGCTTTCCAGTGTCAGAGCCTCAGGCCAGAGCTCATCCACAGCAGGAAGCTGAATGAATTTGGCCCTGCCTGGAGTGAGCAAACAGCTGCTGAGACCTGAAGGTTTCATCTGAGGTGAAGAGGACACAGAGCTTGTTCCCACAACAAGCCTGGCAGCCAACCAACACCGAAGATGAGGGAGCAGGATCAGAAGGAGGGCTTGAGGAAGCATGACTGAGTGGTAGCTGTGCTGGGAAAGGTTCTCCTCAAGGCCTTCCACTTGACAGATCTGATGGTTGCCAACTGCTGGCAGTAAAACCTTCTTTAAGCTTTCAGCAACAGCTCCCAGTGATGGATGGGTCGAGCACTGCTGGGTGGCCTGGGCTGAGCCACTCCAAGCAGCCAGTGTGGAGAAGCAGGGTGAGAAACACCCATGGGCACAGCCTGTGCTGCCCAAGGGCTCTGCCAGTGACCATGGCTGCTGCACTGAGGGGACAGGAGTGCCCTGAGCCTCTGATTTGGAGAGAGGAAGCCATGGAGGCTATGTCCTTCTTGTGCTGGGGGCCCCAGAGCTGGACACAGCACTGCAGGTGAGGTCTCCTCAGAACAGAGCAGAGCAGAGCAGAGGGGCAGGATCCTCTCTCTCCATCTCTGGCTGAGCTGCTTTGGATGCAGCCCAGGCTATTATTGGGCTGAGAAAGGAGCTGGGAGCTGGCAGAGCATCCATGCCTGCAGCTGCATCCCACACCTGGGAGCTGCCTGAGGAAACAGGCCTGGGGCCCAGCTGCCTTTGGCTCTGGTCAATGTCAGTGTGTCCAGCTGGGGACAGCTGTTCTGGGCAAGTCAGCTCTGCCAAAGGCACTGCCCTCACTGAGAGCTGGCACTGGCAAAAGCAATGAAGGCCTTTGCCAGCTGCTTAAACAGTAATAAACACCAGCAGCAGCAGCAAAGCTGTGAAGGGAAGGCTGCCCACAGTGGCTTTGAGGTGCACCCTGCTGTTCCAGACCACAAAGCTAAACGATGCTGGGTCAGGCTTGTTCCTGGAGACACTGCAGGAGCAGCCCTGAGCAGCATTCCCAGCACTGGGACTGCACCTGGGGCTCAGTTTCCTGAGCTGCAGCTCCACAGAGGTGGTTGGCAGAGCTGCCCCTCAGGGCTCTCTGCTGCAGCCAGCAGCAGCAGGGATGGCTCTTAATTAAGCCTCAGCCTGTCGGGAGTTATGGACAGCAATGACCTCCCCCCAGGAAGCAGCTGAGCTCCAGCTCTGCAGAGGCTTCTCTCTGAGGAGTGACACTTTGCTGGGTAAAAGACAGGCTGATGGTTGGGCCCAGAGAGTGCTGGGGAGTGGGGCTACAGCCAGCTGGAGCCCAGTCACAAGTGGTGTTCCTCAGGCCCCAGCACTGGGGCCAGTTCTCTTTGACCTCTCTACCAGTGGTCTGGATGAGGGGGGTGAGTGCAGCCTGAGTCAGTTTGCAGAGGACACTGAGTTGGGTGACAGCATTGGTCTGCTGGAGGGTAAGGAGGCTCTGCAGAGGGACCTGGCCAGGCTGGATTAATGGCCTGGGGTCAATGGGATGAAGTTCAACAAGGCCAAGTGCCAGGTCCTGCATTTGGGTCACAACTATCCCATGAAGGCTCCAAGCCTGAGGCACAGTGGCTGGAAAGTGCCCAGCAGAAAAGGACCTGGGGGTGCTGGTTGACAGTGGCTGAAGATGAGCCTGGGGGTGCCCAGGTGGCCAAGGAGGCCACCAGCAGCCTGGCCTGGATCAGCAGTATGTGACCAGAAGGAGCAGGGCAGGGATCATCCTGTGCTCAGCACTGGTGAGGCCACACCTCATATCCTGGGGTCAGTTTTGGGCTCTCACTCCAAGAACATTGAGGACTGGAGCAGGTCCAGAGAAGGGCAACCAAGCTGGGGAAGGGTCTGAAGAACAGGGTTGGGGAGGAGCAGCTGAGGGAGCTGGGGGTGTTTGGTCTGGAGAAGAGGAGGCTGAGAGAGACCTCATTGCTCTCTGCAGCTCCCTGAGAGGAGGTAGGAGCCAGGTGGGGGTTGGTGTCTGCTCCTTCTACCAGGTGATAGGAGAGGAAATGGCCTGGAATTGTGCCAGGGGAGGGTTGGGTTGGAGATCAGGAACAATTTGCTTGCTGCAAGAGTGGTCAGGGATTGGCAGAGGCTGCCCAGGGAGGTGGTGGAGTCCCCATCCCCAGAGGTGTTCATGAAACCTGGGGGCATGGCTTAGTGGCCATGGTGGGGTTGGGTTGGTGTTGGACTGGGTGATCTCAGAGGCCTTTGCCAACCCAAAGAGCTCTGTGGTTCTGTGATCTTGCAGGGCTGCTGCTGAGGCTGCCCAGCAGCTTGCAGAGCTGCCCAGCTGCTGGCTCTCACCCGTCTGCTGCTGCCCACTGCAGCACAGCCAGGCAGCGATGGCTCTGGTCCCCCATGACCTCAATACAGCTTTGTGCTGAGCCTAAGCCCCTGGATGGCACAGGACACTGCAGCACCAGGCAGGAGCTGGTACCAGATGAGGTTCAAATGCCATCAGTGCTGCTAGAAATACTTCTTGGCAGCTGTGGCTCTGGCAGGGAGGGCAGGCTGGGCAGTGCCCGCGGGCGGCGCGCCGGCAGCTCCGCACTACAGCACTCCTGGGGGCTCTGAGCTGGGAGTTGAAAGAACACCAAATGGGCATTAATTTTAAATGCACCATAAATGACACAGTTTTGCCTTGAAGAAGGAACATTAGATGTGATGCACAGCCCTGCAGGAACGTGTTGACTCAGGCTGGTGCCTCGCTCCAGCAGCTCTGACCTGCCCCTGTGTGCTGGGGCAGCAGGGCTGAGCTTTGTGCTGTGCCTGCTTGAGCGCCTGGCTGCTGCTGGGCCAGGAGGGGTGGGCACAGATGGCCCCAGGTCACAGTCACAGACAGTTAGGGGCTGGAAGGGACCTCCAAAGCTCAGCCAGCCCAATCCCCCTGCCAGAGCAGGGTCACCCAGAGCAGCTCACACAGGAACACGGCCAGGAGGGTCATGAATATCTCCAGAGAGGGAGACTCCACAACCCCCCTGGGCAGCCTGCTCCAGGGCTCTGGCACTCTCACAGGGAGAAAAACTCTTCCTCCTGTTTCCATGGCACTTCCTCTGCCTCAGCTTCCACCACTGCCCCTTGTGCTGGCATTGGGCATCCCCCAGCAGAGCCTGGCTCCAGCCTCTGGGCACTCACCCTGCACAGCTTCATCACCAGCAGTGAGGTCACCCTCAGGTTCCTGCTCTCCAAGCTCCAGAGCCCTCAGCTCCCTCAGGCTCTGCTCATGAGGAAGATGTTCCACTGCCTGCAGCAGCTCTGTGGCTCTGTGCTGGACTCTCTCAAGCAGGTCCCTGAGGTCCTTCTTGACCTGAGGGCCCCAGAACTGGACACAATATTCCAGCTGTGGCCTCAGCAGGGCAGAGCAGAGGGGGAGGAGAACCTCTCTGACCTACAGACCACAGCCCTTCAAATCCAGCCCAGGATACCATTGATCTTCTTGGCCACCAGAGCACATTGCTGGCTCAACCTCCCATCCCCTAGGACCCCCAGGATCTTTTCCCCATCCCTGCTCTTCAGCAGGCCAGTCCCCAACCTATACTGATACCTGCCCACTGTGGCCTTGGTGCTGGCTGCCAGGGTGCTCTGCCAGGCTCAGGCAGGCACAGTGTGGTGCTGTGTGGCACTGGCTGTGCCCATGGCTGTTCTTGCAGCCAAGATGATGTTGCTCTGCCCTGGGCTCCCGTGCAGGAGCTCAGCCTGGGTGGGCTGAGCTGTGCCTCTCTTGCTCCTGGTGGTGACTGGTGGCTGCCCAAGGCAGAGGCACTCAGTGGCAGTTTCAGCCAGCTGCTGCCACTGCCAGAAGAGCTCTTTCTGCTCGTTGGGTGAGGACTGTAAGAGGTCTTTGGCTGTGTGTGGTGAGCTGTGGCAGAGAAGGACACACGTGCTGGCTCTGCCAGGCTTTGTCATTCTCGCTCTGCCTCGGAGGTTTTCCCTCTCCTGCTGCTGTGAGTCCCCCAGTGTGTGACCAGGCTGTGGCTGCTGTCCCTCTCCCAAACTCGGTACTGGCATGGCTGGTGGGTCACTTCTCTCCCCACTGCAGAGCTGGAGGGTGCCAGCCCAGCTCAGGACACCCCTCAGCTTGCTGTTGCATGGCACTGAGTCACCCCAGGCTGTAGAGCTCTCTCCCTGCCAGCGTCCAGGCTGGAAATAGAAAGCTTTTAACCAAGCAGAGATAGGAAAAACTTCCAGAGCAGGGCAGGCAAGGCAATGCCCCCTGGGATTCCAGAGTAATGAGGTGGGAGAGAGCTGGCAGGAGGAGGCTGTGTGCCAGCCTCGTGTGGCAGAGCCCAGGCCATGGCCAGCCAGCTGCTGCCACCTTCCAGGCTCCTGGGACATGCACCTGGCCTGGCAGGAGATGCTGCTCCCCAGAAGCAGAGGGGAGAGCTGAGCCCTGCAGGAGTCAGTGGGGTGAGTGTGCCTTTCTCTGGGGCTTCTCTCCTGAGAGCAATGAACCTTCCAGCACGCTCCAAGTGTCAGCAAAGAGATCTTCCAAGTGCCCAGGAGCTGCCACATTGATGGAGGTGGTGTCTGCTCCCAGGCTGTTCCCTGGTGCAAAATGGGCAGTGGGAGGAGAGAAGAGCTTCTGCTTAGGGCCCTCACAGTAAAACTGGGGCAACAACTTGGATTTTAAAGAGCTGGCAGGGGAAGGATGGTTTAAAATAGCACCTGGCTGGTGTGGTTGGTAGCACCCTGTCAGCCTCCATCCCTTGAGCACCATGGTGGCACAGACTCAGGGAGTCAAGCCTGCCATTGAGCCCTCAGCATGGCAGCTGCCAGGGGAGGCTCCACAGAGGGTCAGGGCTGATGGATCAGCTCCTGAGCAATGCCAGGGCTGAGCCTGGTCCCTGCTGGAACCACAGGCAGGGTGGACACCAGAGCCTGGATCACATCATGCATGACTAGGGGACTTGAGCAGCTCCCCTGTGAAGAGAGACTGAGAGCCCTGGGGCTGTTTGGTCTGGAGAGAAGGCTGAGAGGGATCTGATCAATGGCTATCAATAGCTGAGGGGTGGGTGTCAAGTGGAGGGGGCCAAGCTCTTTTGGGTGGTGCACAGTAATGAGGCAAGGAACAATGGAGACAAACTGGGACAGAGAAGGTTTCAGCTCAACAGGAGGAGAAACTTCTTTACAGTGAGGGTGGCAGAGCCCTGGAGCAGGCTGCCCAGGGGGGTTGTGGAGAAGGAGACTTCCTTTTCTGGAGGCTTTCAAAACCCATCTGGATGCATTCCTGTGTGACCTGCCCTGGGTGATCCTGCTTTGGCAGGGGGGCTGGACTCAGTGCTCACTGGAGCTCCCTTCCAGCCTCTGACGTTCTGTGATCACACAGCTCTGCTCCCCGCTGCTGGAGTGGAGCAGGATGGGGCTCTGCAGGGCCCAGCCAGGCTGCCTGTACAGCTGGGCCAGCTGCAAGCTGAGCTCTTGAAGGCAGCTCCCTCGGGACCCCAAATCCAGGCTGGGTCTGTGGTGCACAAGGCAGGAGGAAGGTGAAAGGAAGCACAGAACCTTGACAAAAAGGCACAGAACCTTGACAGAGCAGCACCCCCCAGGCCCCTGGGCGTGTGCCCACTGCAGGCAGCCCTGGCTCCCCCAGGACCCTCCTCCTCCCCAGAACCTGCCCCTGGGGTGGCTGTGCCGGTCCACGTGGCAGGGCTCTGGGCCCTGGGGTGCCCTCCCCGGCACGGGGCTGAGCAGGAGCCCTGGGGTGTGCTCTGCCTGCCCAAACTGGGTCACGGCAGAGCCGGAGCCGAGCGGCGGCGCGGCTAAAAATACCAACACAGCCACACGCCCTGGCAGCTGGGCAGGGCTGGGGCTTGGCCTGAGAGATGTCCCCAGCCCTGGCCCAGGCCAAGAGGCTCTCCAGGGCCTGTGGACTGCTGGGGCTGGGGGTGATTTAGGAGCAGAGGAGAGAAAATCCCCTGTGGGGCTGCAGGCCCACGCTCCACCCACGAAAATGCCTCTGCTGGTGGTGTCACTAAGTCATCCCGAGGCAGCTTGCAGCTGGGGCCCTGCTCCTTGCACAGCCTCTCCTGCAAGCCTTGGATGGCTCATCATTGAGTCTATCATCAGTAAATTTGCTGACAACACCAAGCTGGGGGCAGGAGTTGATCTGCTGGAGGGTAGAGAGGCTCTGCAGAGGGACCTGGACAGGCTGGACAGATGGGCAGAGGCCAAGGGCAGGAGATTGAACACATCCAAGTGCCAGGGGCTGCACATTGGCCACAGCAACCCCAGGCAGTGCTACAGGCTGGGGGCAGAGTGGCTGAGAGCAGCCAGGTAGAGAGGGACCTGGGGGTACTGGTCGATGGTAGGCTGAACATGAGCCTACAGTGTGCCCAGGCAGCCAAGAGGGCCAATGGCATCCTGGCCTGCATCAGGAAGAGTGTGGCCAGCAGGAGCAGGGAGGTCATTCTGCCCCTGGACACTGCACTGGTTAGACCACACCTGGAGTCCTGTGTCCAGTTCTGGGCCCCTCAGTTTAGGAAGGAGGTTGACTTGCTGGAATGAGTCCAGAGAAGAGCAACAAAGTTGGTGAGGGGTTTGGAACACAGCCCTGTGAGGAGAGGCTGAGGGAGCTGGGGCTGCTCAGCCTGGAGAAGAGGAGACTCAGGGGTGACCTTATCACTCTCTACAACTCCCTGCAGGGAGGTTGTAGACAGGCTGATGATGGTCTCTTCTCCCAGGCAGCCAGCACCAGAACAAGAGGACACAGTCTCAGGCTGCGCCAGGGGAGGTTCAGGTTGGATGTTAGGAAGAAGTTCTACACAGAGAGAGAGATTGGCCATTGGAATGAGCTGCCCAGGGAGGTGGTGGAGTCACCATCCCTGGAGGTGTTCAGGAGGAGACTTGCTGGGCTGCTTGGTGCCATGGGTTAGCTGTTTGGGTGGGTTGGATTGGTTGATGGGTTGGACACGATGATCTTGAAGGTCTCTTCCAACCTGGTTTGGTTTATCTTCAGCCTCCTCCAAACAGCACCTCAGCTGCCCTTTGTTGTAAGTGTGCTAACCATCAGTGGCAGCAAACGCTGGCGGGGGAGGGATGCAGCCTGATGCAGCTGGTGCAGGAGCCCAGCAAAGCAGAGCTGTGTCCCTTGGGAAAGGGAATGCTTCCATTCCAGTGCCAGGAGGAGGGAGCTGAGTGGCCTGAAGGAGTTTGGTCAGGGTGCTGTGTTGCTGTAGGGCAGTGTTGGTAGCAATTGTGGGCTGGAGCCCCTACCCAGCCCATGGCTCACACCCATGGGGTGCCTCCAGCTGGAGACTTTGTCTATCCCTTCTTTGGGACTTTGCCTCCTTTGGGATTTCAGCTGTCCCCTCTCTGGCCACCTCTCTTTAACCTGCATAACAGCACAGCCAGGACAGTCCCAGTTTTAGAACCACAGAATTGCTTGGGTTGGAAAAGGCCTCTGAGATCATTGAGTCCACCTAACATCACCATGGCCACAAAACCATGGCCCCAGGTGCCATGGGCACACACTTCTTGAACACCTCCAGGGATGAGGACTTCACCACCTCCCTGGGCAGCCTGTGCCAATCCCTGACCACTCTTACAGGAAAGAGATTTTTCCTCATCTCCATTTTCCTCATCTCCATTTTCCTCATCTCCAGCCTAACCCTCCCCTGGCACAAATTCAGGCCATTTCCTCGCCTTCTATCACCTGAGACTAGGGAGAACAGACCAACCCCCAGCTCACTGCAGCCTCCTTTCAGGGAGCTGCAGAGAGCAATAAGGTCTCCCTTGAGCCTCCTCTTCTCCAGGCTGAACACCTCCAGCTCCCTCAGCTGCTCCTCCCCAGCCCTGCTCTCCAGACCCTTCCCCAGCTTGGTTGCCCTTCTCTGGACCTGCTCCAGCAACCTCCATTCCCTCCAACCTCTGCCCCTGGGGCCAGCCCATGGTCCTGGGGTGCTGCTGAAGCTTCTTGCCTCTGCCTCACCTTCCCCTGCTGACGTTTGGGTTCTTCTTGCCTCCCCTCTTCTGTGGCTGGAAGGTTTCCTTCGCTGCTGTTTGAGCCTTGGCCTATTTTAAGGCTGCCAACTGGAAACGGGGCTGTGCACAGACCAGCTCCCAGTTGCTCAGTGCAACTTCCCTGCCATAATTATTCACTGCCAGTCCTCCTGCTCCCAGCAGCTGTATCATTTCTCAGCTGTGTTTTGTGCTCCTTGCTCAATCAATGATGAAAACATTGATTAGTGTCAGGCTGGGATGGACTCTTGCAGAAGGCCCCCGAAATTGGCTCTGCTCACTGATGGCTCCCTGTTATGGAGATGGGTTTGCAAGCTCTCCAGCCATTTGCTGTGGGCTTTATTGAGGCTCATTGGTGCTAAATTTGTAATTAGGGTGTCACAGGATATTAAGTCAGACTCGGTGCCAAGAGCTAAGCAGATAATGGCCACATGGTAACCTTTGTCTGCAAACTTGTGATTTTCTCAGAGGATGAAAGGAGGCTCATTTGACAAGACACTTCCCCTTGCAGCACGCTGCTGGGGGGATTTTTAGCCCCTGGATGCTATGTTAATTGAATCCCCTCTGTCCTCTCAGCCTGGCTGTGAGGCTGGACCGTTCACCGGGGCGCCGCAGGAGCGCCCTGCCCAGCCTGGCAGCTCCCCGGCCTTGCAGCTCTTCAGCAGCTCAGTGCAAGCAGCTCAGCTCCATGCACTTGCTGGAGGGCCCTCGGGTGCAGATCATGAAGCTCTGCTGATTTAGAAGCCCCACAGATGTCAGCTGAGATGCTCCTGCTTGGTAGCAGAGACCCAGAAGCCTCTGGTGGCCAAGAGGGCCAAGGGCATCCTGGCCTGCAGCAGGAAGAGTGTGGCCAGCAGGAGCAGGGAAGTCCTTGTGCCCTGTGCTCAGCACTGCTTAGGCCACACCTTGAGTCCTGTGTCCAGTTCTGGGCTCCTCAGGTCAAGAAGGACATCGAGACACTTGAAGGTGTCCAGAGAAGGGCAAGAAAGCTGGGGAGGGGTCTGGAGCACAGCCCTGTGAGGAGAGGCTGAGGGAGCTGGGGTTGCTTAGCCTGGAGAAGAGAAGGCTCAGGGGAGACCTCATTGCTCTCTACAACTACCTGAAAGGTGGTTGTAGCCAGGAAGGGGTTGGTCTCTTCTCCCAGGCAAGCAGCAGCAGAACAAGAGGACACAGTCTCAAGCTGTGCCAGGGGAAGTTTAGGCTGGAGGTGAGGAGAAAGTTCTTCACTGAGAGTCATTGGTCATCGGGATGTGCTGCCCAGGGAGGTGGTGGAGTCCCCATCCCTGGAGGTGTTCCAGAGCGGATTGGATGTGGCACTTGGAGCCATGGTTTAGTCATGAGGTCTGTGGTGAGAGGTTGGACTTGATGATCTTTGAGGTCTCTTCCAACCTTAGTGATACTGTGAGACTGTGATACAGAGCAGAGAGCGGTTCATCGTCCCTGTGCCTTGCCCTGCCAGCTGCTCTCAGTGCAGGTGAGAGCCACAGCCTGGGCTGCAGCACGGGGTCCTGACCCTCTGCTCTGCTTTGCTGGGTACAGCTGTGGGGCCCCCAACACAAGAGAGACACATGGAGTTGATGGAGAGGGTGTAGAGGAGGCCGCAAAGATGAGCAGAGGGCTGCAGAACCTCTGCTAGGGCACAGGCTGGGAGAGCTGGGGCTGTTCAGCCTGGAGAAGGGAAGGCTCCAGGGAGACCTTAGAGCTGCCTTTCAATGTCTGAAGGGGATGCACAGGAAGGCTGGGGAGGGCCTGTGGTGATAACAGGATGAGGGGCAATGGTTTGGAAGTGGAGCAGGGGAGATTTAGGATGGAGATCAGGAGGAAGTTCTGCACAGTGAGGATGAAGAAATACTGGAACAGGCTATCCAGGGATGTGGTTGAGGAGACATTCAAGGTCAGACTTGCTGTGGCCCTGGGCAGCCTGTTCTAGTTGGAGATGTCCCTGCTGCCTGCAGGGGGGTTGGACAAGATGACCTTTGAAGGTCCCTTCCAGCCCAGTGCAGACTGTGAATGCTGTGACCTCTCTGTGCTTGGAGAAGTTCAAAACCCAGCTGGGCACCTCCTGAGCGAGGCTTTGACATCAGTCCTGCTCCAAGCAGGAGCTTGGCCTGGAGAGGATGCTCCTGACCCAAATCTTTTTGCACTTCTCCAGGTCTGTGAGACAAACCAGGAACATCTTTGTTGTTTCTTTTGTTCCTGGTACGTTTAGTGAACAACTTCTTGCCGGTGGTGGCTTTGCCAGGGATGGATTTTCCTCTCTCTGTTGCCCCTCCTCTGTCAATACCTGCTCAGCTCGTGGTGGTGCTTGCTGCACATTGATCACTCTCTGTTGCTTTCTTCTTCCTGGTGTATGTTGTCATTTTTCCTTCCAGCTGCTGTTTGCAGGTCACCAATTTCCAGGAGGGGCTTTCAGCCAAAGTTACACTTTCTGGACTCTGCTTTTTCTACCCTGTTGCAAGCTCTGCACAAAGAGCTGCTTTGCCTCCCTACAGGCTGGGAGTTTCCCCTTCAACTGTCCCCATGGAGTTTGTGAAGCTGCTGCTTCCATGAGTCATGGATTCATGGAATGGTTTGGGTTGGAAGGGACCTCGAAGGTCACCCAGCTCCAACCCCCCCCCTGCCATGAGTGCTGCAGAAAGCAAATAACCTTAAACCCAGCAAACAGATCCACCTGGTGGAATGGCTGATAAATTCAGAGTCACAGAATGGGCTGGGCTGGAAGGGACCTTAAGGATCATCCAGCTCCACCCCCTGCCATGGGCCACCAGCCCAGCTTGCTCAAGGCCTCATCCAGCCTGGCCTTCAACACCTCCAGGCAGGAGGCAACCACAGCCTCCCTGGGCAGCCTGTGCCAGAGTCTCCCCAGCCTCACTCTCAACAATTTCTTCCTCATCTCCACTCTCAGTCTCCCCTGTCCCAGCTCAAAGCCATTGTTCCTCATCCTGGCACTCCCAGCCCTTGTCACAAGTTCCTGCCCAGCTCTCCTGGAGCCCTTCAGGTCCTGGAAGGCTGCTCTGAGGTCTGACTGGAGCCTTCTCTTCTCCAGGCTGAACAGCCCCAACTCTCAGCCCGTCCCCACAGGGGAGGTTCTCCAGCTCTGTGATCATCTCTGTGGCCTCCTCTGGACCCTTTCCAGCAGTTCCTTGTCCTTACACCAAGGGCACACCAGTCCCTGGGAGAGCTCTGTGACACTCTGGCAAAGCAGGCTGGAGCTGTTGTGCTGTGACCCTCCTGTCTGACCTGGTGCCCAGGGGAGGCTCAGTATCACAGTCTCACAGTCTCACAGTATCAGTAAGGTTGGAAGAGACCTCAAAGATCATTGTGTGCAACCTGTCACCACAGACCTCATGACTAGACCATGGCACCAAGTGCCACATCCAATCCCCTCTTGAACACCTCCAGGGATGGGGACTCCACCACCTCCCTGGGCAGCACATCCCAATGATGAATGACTCTCTTGGTGAAGAGCTTTCTCCTCACCTCCAGCCTGGATGGTCACAACTGACAGAGCACCTGAGTTCTCCTCCCATGCTGGAGCATCTCTGCTTTCCTTGGCAGTCTGTTCCACTGCTTCACTGACCTTAAGCAGATTTTCTTCAGCTCTAACCTGACAACCCCAGCCCAGTTTAATCCTATTGCTCTGTGCTCTGTCCTGCCTTCAGCCTTGTACATAACCAGGTTGTGCTGCTGTGCCTGCCCACAAGGCTTTCATTTTCTGGGTACATCAGTCCTGCTTTCAGACTTTGCTCACAGGCTGCACCATCAGATCCCTCCTGGTACCTTCTCCAGCCAGCCCAAACCTGCCCATGGAACACCACAGCCAGAGGCAGGCCAGGTCCCCCAGCCAGTGCCACCCCAGAGCTCTGCTGCCTGCTCACGCTGGCACTCTGCTGTGTTGCTCCTCGAGCTGTGACATTCACCCTTCCCACACAAGCACAGCACAGCACAGCTGGCTCTGCTTCAGCTCAAGATTTGCAGCTGCAGCCAGGCCTTCCCCTGCACAATGGGGATGGCTTCAGCTCCCTGCTGAATCTTGCTCAGCACCTGTCTGATTTCACTACCTGAGCTGGGTGTGAGGACGTTCCCCACTCCAACACATCACCCTGGGGAGGGCATCACCAGCCAGCCACAGCTTTGGACAGCAAAGTTGCTCTGCAGTAGGTAACAGTCCTGCCTTGAGCAGGCAGCAGGACCAAAGACCTCCAGGGATCCTTCAGCCCTCTGCTTCCACGTTTCTGGGATGGAGTCAAGGAATCATCTTCCTGTGTGCAGTGCCCAGCTGGTTACACTGATTTGGTTTATTTGTTGTGGTTTGTTCTGAGGGGGTGGCTTGTGCCAAGGTGATGTCACTGGTCTAGCTGACAGGGATGAAAGGACATTACCCTCCTGCTACAGCCAATGCTGCTTTGAAGTTCAGCCTTCTTCAGCCCAGCAGGACAGCTTGGCAGCATGGCACTGGCACAGACAGCAGAATGGATAACTCTCTCCTACTACACCCCCCTCTCAGAGCCTCTCCTTCCCTCTGCCCTGGGCCATTTTGTTTTCCCTAAGGTCCCTTCCAACCTAACCATTCTGTGATTTGGCATTTGCTGTCCTTGCCAGCAGTCTGACCTAGAGGCTCTTTACTGCCTTCACCTTTGTGCTGTAGAAGAAGCTGAAGAAGCCTGCACCTATTTTGCTGCACCCTCAGGGTAGACAGGAGCTGCTGGTGTGTGTGTGTGCAGCCCTGCATGAACCTCCCCATGCTGCTCAGAGCTGCTTCCCATCACAGGCACAGATGCAGCTATGTGCTTCAGGCCAGAGGGAGCATCCATGCACACGAGATAGCAAAGCCCAGCTCTCCTTTTTCCTCACCTCCCTTTCAGCTTCTCACTCCTTCTGCCACAACCATCACAAATAGTTCCCTTCCACCCACCAAGAGAGAAAGGCTAAATGCATCCCTCCTCACCCTCCAGCTGAGCTCTCTGAGTCATCCTCCCAGTACATTTCTACCCTCTGTTCCCCTTGCTCTTGGCCTTGCTCTACACAGGCTCAGGCTCCACACACAGCTGCGCTGCCTGGCGCAGCAGCACCGTGCTGGAGGGAGCTGCCATGCTCTGGGCTCTGCAGGGCTCTGGGGGCTGCAGCTCCAGCTCTGTGTGAGCCCTTTTGCCTCTGGATGCTCCCTCCCTGGAGGTGTTCAAGGCCAGGCTGGATGAGGCCTTGAGCAACCTGTGGGAGGTGTCCCTGCCCATGGAGGGGAGTTGGAACTGGATGATCTTTAAGGTCCCTTCCAACCCAAAGCTGGTGCTGGGGGTGGCTTCACTCCTGTGCCCAGCACCTTTAGATGCAGCAAGGGCTGGGCATGGTGCTAGGCAGAGCTGGAGCAGAGCTTCAGGAGTGAGATGTTTCACACAAACTTCCCTTCACGCAAACTTCCCTTCAGTAGCAACTTTTATTTTCCCCTTCCACCTTAAATACAGGCCAGGCACTTTAAACTTCAGCTCTTCTGCTGCCTAGAATAGAATAGAATAGAATAGAATAGAGTAGAGTAGAGTAGAGTAGAGTAGAGTAGAGTAGAGTAGAGTAGACCAGGCTGGAAGAGACCTCAGAGACCATCAAGTCCAACCTATCATCCAGAACAATCTAATCAACTCAACCATGGCACCAAGTGCCTCATCCAGGCTCTTCCTAAACACCTCCAGGGATGGGGACTCCACCACCTCCCTGGGCAGCACATCCCAGTGGCCAATCTCTCTTGCTGGGAAGAATTTCTTCCTCACCTCCAGCCTAAATCTCCCCTGGCACAGCTTGAGACTGTGTCCTCTTGTTCTGATGCTGCTTGCCTGGGAGAAGAGACCAACCCCCACCTGGCTACAACCTTCCTGCAGGGAGTTGGAGAGAGCAAGAAGGTCTCCCCTGAGCCTCCTCTTCTCCAGGCTAAGCAAGCCCAGCTCCCTCAGCCTCTCCTCACAGGGCTGTGCTCCAGACCCCTCCCCAGCTTTCTTGCCCTTCTCTGGACACCTTCAAGTCTCTCAATGTCCTTCCTGAACTGAGGAGCCCAGAGCTGGACCCAGGACTCAAGGTGTGGCCTCAGCAGTGCTGAGCACAGGGCACAAGGAATTCCCTGCTCCTGCTGGCCACACTGTTCCTGCTGCAGGCCAGGATGCCCTTGGCCTTCTTGGCTGCCTGGGCACACTGCTGGCTCATGTTCAGCTGCTGTCAATCAGCACCCCCAGCTCCCTCTCTGCCTGGCTGCTCTCAGCCACTCTGACCCCAGCCTGTAGCTCTGCCTGGGGTTGCTGTGGCCAAGTGCAGAACCTGGCACTTGGATGTGTTCGGTCTCCTGCTCTTGGACTCTGCCCATCTGTCCAGCCTGGCAAGGTCCCTCTGCAGAGCTCTCCTGCCCTCTAACAGATCAACTCCTGCCCCCAGCTTGGTGTCAGCTGCAAATTTACAACTTGCCTGGTACCAATGTCAGGACAAAGGCAGACTGATATTTTGCCAAACAATGAAATACTGAGGTGTGGATGGAGCAGAAACTGAGTAATCACTGAATCATTGAGCAATCAATTCCCTTCAGGTCTGTTCCTGGAACTGTCTTGGGAATCCAGACCTTGAGGAACCTCCATTGTAAGGGCTGAGTCCTGCATCTCCACAGCTCCTTGCCAGTGCTGGGCACCCTGAGAGTAAAACCTGTCTCTGGTAGGTACAAAGTCATCATCCCTGCAGCAGTGTGGGAGCACATCACCCTGGGGTGAGGCTCACCAGCCAGCAAGGCTGCCACAACTTGGCCAAGCAAGGTTGCTCTGCATAGGCAACAGTCCTGCTCCAAGCAGGCAGCAGGACCAAAGACCTCCAGGGAGCCTTCACACCAAGCATGATCCTGGGGAGAAATCATAGAATGGCCCAGGCCAGAAGGGACCTCCAAAGCTCATCCAGTCCAACCTCCCTGCTATCAGCAGGGACATCCCCAACTAGATCAGGCTGCCCAGGGCCCTGTGGAGTCTCATCTTGAATATCTCCTGGGATGGAGCCTCAACCACCTCCCTGGGCAACCTATTCCAGTGTTCCACCACCCTCATAGTGAAGAACTTCTTCCTGATATCCAGTCTAAATCTGCTCTGCTCTAGTTTGAAGCCACTGTCCCTCATCCTGTCCTTGCAGACCTTTACAAACAGTCTCTCCCCATCCTTCTTGTAGCCCCCCTCAGGTACTAGAAGGCTGCACTGAGGTCTCCCTGGAGCCTTCCAGGCTGAACACCCTCAGCTCCCTCAGCCTGTCCTTACAGCAGAGCTGCTCCAACCCCCTGATCATTTTTGTTGCCCTCCTCTGGACCCTCTCCATCAGGTCTGTGTCCTTCCTATGTTATGGGCTCCAGACCTGCACACAGTGCTCCAGGAGGTCTCATCAGAGCAGAGTGGCAGAATCAGCTCTCTGGATCTTCTGGCAACACATCTTTTGATGCAGCCCAGGATGTGATTTGCCTTCTGTGCTGCAAGCTCGCACTGCCTGCTCCAGTCCAGCTTCTTTTCCACAGGGCTGCTTTCTCGCACCTCCTTCCCCAATCTCTGTTGATAGTGAGGATTGCTCAGGCCCAGGGATGTCTTCCCTGCAGCCCATCCCAGGGTGTGTTGCCTTTGTGCCATCCCCTGGGCTTGCTCATTGTAGTTAGTTCTGAGGGACTGGCTTGTGTCAAACTGCTGTCACTAATTTCTCTGACAGCATCCTGCTCACACCCTCCCTCCTGCTGCTTTCTTCTGTTTCTCTTCACCTGCTCCTTCATTCTAAGGGAGGAAAAAAGGGCTACACTAATACTATGGTGCTCTTGAAATGCCTGCTTAGCTCTCAGCTCTCCTGACTCAGAAATGTGTTCCAGCTCTTCCCTTCTTTTCCTCTCCTGGGCAGGGTGAATTCCCTTGCAGCCATTTAGGAGCACACTTTGAAAATGCTCCCACCCAAGGGATGGACACAGACCTCAGCACCCTCCCGTGCTGGCACTGCTCCTTGCTTTGGGCTCTTTGGCAGCTCTGCTTGCCTGTGTGGGTTCTGAACATTACAGATGCTGGGCAGTTGCCCAGTGTTGGTACCTAGGTGCTCTTAGCCTCAGGAGATGGCCAGAAAAGTGATTTGGCAGCAAGGAGCAAAGGCTTTTATGCTGGCACAAGATGGGGAGCAGGACTCAGGGCCAGGACTGCAGGGAGTGAGGAGCAGTGATGGGAATCGCTCTGGCTGTGTTGAAGGTGGAGGTTGAGATAGGACAGAGGGATGAATAGAATAGGAATAGAATAGAATAGAATAGAATAGAATAGAATAGAATAGAATAGAATAGAATAGAATAGAATAGACCAGACCAGGTTGGAAGAGACCTCAGAGATCATCCAGTCCAACCTCTCCCCCAGCACCATCTGATCAACTCAACCATGGCACCAAGCACCCCAGCAAGTCTCCTCCTGAACACCTCCAGGGATGGGGACTCCACCACCTCCCTGGGCAGCACATTCCCATGGCCAATCTCTCTTGCTGGGAAGAATTTCTTCCTAACATCCAACCTAAACCTCTGCTGGCACAGCTTGAGACTGTGTCCTCTTGTTCTGGTGCTGGGTGCCTGGGAGAAGAGACCAACCCCCACCTGGCTACAACCTCCCTGCAGAGAGTTAGAGAGAGCAATGAGGTCTCCCCTGAGCCTCCTCTTCTCCAGGCTAAGCAACCCCAGCTCCCTTCAGCCTCTCCTCATTTCAGCAAGGGTTATATGGCTCAGTGGGCTGGACATGCTCTTGTCCTCCTTTGAGTGCCTGAACTATGTTAGCATTATTATTATTATTATTAATACTCTTATTACTCTATGAATTGGTGGGCCTGCTTATTAACAAGGGTAATCATGAAAGCAAGCCTGCCTGGCTCCAGTCTACCTGGCACAAGGCATGGCATGCATTTAGAGCACGATCTTAGCCTTCTGGGGCCACTTTTTATGCCAGGTGTGTTCACTACTTCACATCCCCAGCCCTCAGCCCTGATTAGGCTGCCCATTTGCAACACAAACCCAATAAATAAGAGGCATGGCTGAGTGGTGAGACAGCTTTTGGGCTTCCTTGGGAGCTTGTGTCACCTGGTTCTTGCAATGCCAGCGAGACCTGGACGGAGCAGCCTTGTCAGAAAGGCAGCTCAAGATTTCAGCCAGCAGAGTAATAGCTAATTGAGTGTATTTCAATCATGAGCTCCATAGAAGGCAAGCAAACTCCACAGAGTAGAAGGAAATTGCATCTTAGAGTAATCTGACTGTGGGTAGATAATTAGGCCTATATTTCATGAGAACATTTGCTGGGCAACATAATGAAAAGGCCAGCACCAGCATTTTCTTCAGGCAGTGTGATGCCTCCCACCAGGGCCCAGCCGTGCCAGCACTGGTGCTGCAGTGCAGCGAGAGCAGGCAAAGGCTTTGCCCAGCCAGAGGGGTGCAGAAGCTGAAGCCCATCCTCCAAACATCCCTAATGCCTGCTCAGAGAAAGCTGCCAAGGCCTCTGCACTGCTCTTGGAACAAAGATGGCAAAGCAAACCCTGCAGCTTCATCACCTATGACAAGAGGGATCTGGAGGTGCTGGAAGGTGTCCAGAGAAGGGCCAGGAGGAGGAGCAGAGGGCTGGAGCTGCTCTGCTGTGAGGACAGACTGAAGGAGTTGGGGCTGTTCAGTCTGCAGAAGAGAAGGCTCCCAGGTGACCTCATTGTGGCCTTCCAGGATCTGAAGGGGGCTACAGGAAGGCTGAGGAGGGACTGCTCAGGATCTCAGGCAGTGATAGGACTAGGGGGAATGGAATGAAGCTGGAGGTGGGGAGATTGAGGCTGGAGGGGAGGAGGAAGTTCTTCTCCATGAGAGTGGTGAAGCCCTGGAATGGGTTGTGCAGGGAGGTGGTTGAGGCCCCATCCCTGGGGGTGTTTAAGCCCAGGTTGGATGAGGCTCTGGGCAGCCTGATCTAGTGTGGGGTGTCCCTGCCCATGGCAGGGGGGTTGATCCTTGTGGTCCTTTCCACCCCTGACTGATACTATGATACCTTCCTGTCTCTCCGAAGGGCAGCTGCAGCAAAGTCTCTTCAGGCTGCCTTGCAGAGCTGGACAGACCCAGGCCCAACTCAGTGCTGCTGTGGGAGCCTCCCAGGCAGCTGCCACTGAACCTGGCTTGGAAGAGGTCCTGCTTTGAGTCACTGTCTGACCCAGCTTGGAAGTTCAGCAGGGGCTGATGAAGTGGCTCTGTGGCTGGGCCTTGGGGGAAATGCAGCTGGGCTGGATGTGCCTGGCTGGCTGGCAGCAGGAGGTGACTCTCTTCCTCTGTTCTGCTTTGGTGACAAAACCCCTGCAGCCTGCTGGGGAGCCCTTAGCACAAGAAGGACATGGATCTCTTGGAGCAAGTCCAGAGGAGGGACAGAGAAGTGATCCAGTGCAGGAACACCTCTCCTGTGAAGGCTTTGTGAGTTGGGGGTCTTCAGCCTGGAGAAGGCTCCAGGGAGAGCACACTGCAGCCTTCCACTACTTGAAGGGAGCCTATAGGAAAGATATGGAGGGACTCTTGAGCAGGGAGTGTAGTGATGGGATGAGGGTAGTAGCTTCAAACTGAAAGAGGGGGGAATTTGATTAGATATAAGGAAGAAATCCCTCACTGGTGAGATGCTGGCCCAGGTGGCCCTGAGAAGCTGGGGATGCCACATCCTTGGAAGTGTTCAAGGCCAGGAAAGGGCTAAGCACAGATCCTGCCTTCCAAGTCTCCAGCTGGGCCCAGGGTTGTTTCTGGCTTTCCCTGCCAGGGACCTTTCTGCCTTGTGCAGGAGCAGACAGATGTATAACATTTAGTATTTAGTTTCTTCATATGCTGGGAAATTAGATTTGGGAAAGTGCAGTGACTTAGGCAGGTGGAGGAAAGGGTTTAACCTCTGAGCAGAGGTAGCCCTGTGGTCAGGGTCTAAGGGGTCTGATTCCTCTCCTGCCTCAGTGGTGCAGCAGGGCTGGGATGTGTCATGTAGCAGAGAAAGGGTGAGGGGCTGGTGGCTCAGCATGGTAGCTGAGTGAGCTGGCCTGGTGTTGGGTCTGAGTCCACATCCAAGCTGGTTCAGAACTGTTCATCCAGTGAGCAGGACCAGTTTGTAGTGGGGACAGAGGAGGCCACAAGAGTGATCAGAGGGCTGGAGCAGCTCTCCTGTGGGGACAGGCGGAGAGAGTTGGGGCTGTTCAGCCTGGAGAAGAGAAGGCTCCAAGGAGACCTCAGAGCAGCCTGAAGGGGCTACAGGAGAACTGGAGAAGGATATTTGACAAAGGAATGGGGTGACAGGATGAGGGGCAACGGCTCTGGGCTGGTAGAAGCTGCACATCAGGAAGACATTAGGAAGAAATTCTTCCCCATGAGGGTGGTGAGGCCCTGGAAAAGGTTGCCCAGAGAAGTCGTGGAGGCTCCAAGCCTGAAAGTGTTCCAAGCCAGGCTGGATGAGGCCTTGAGAAACCTGGGCTAGTAGGAGGTGTTCCATGCCCATGGCAGGGGCTTGGAACTAACTGATCCTTGATTTCCCTCCCAACCCTTCTGTGATCTCTGAGGCCACATTTGACCAAGCTCTTTCCCAATGTCAAATGCCTGCCCATTTAAGGCCGGCTCTGCTCAGTGACTCTGCCCAAAGCAAGCCCATTACTCATAGCTAACTCCAACTTGTTAGCTATGGATCTTGCTCCTGTGATGTATGGCTTAATTTTAATTATGCCAATGCTGGGAAAGTTATTGTCTTACAGTGCCTCATTAGAATGAAGTCTCCAATCAATGAATTCAACAGCATTGTCTTGAAGTGGCTAAATTGGCCAAGGGGGAAGGTGGCTAGATGATATTTGAGTGACCTCCTGGCGCCTGGGAGACCCTCAGCTTCCCAGTGCAGTTGGCCATAACTTGTCCTCAAACCCTTTGCAAGCTCTGCTGTGCAGATAACCCCCAACAGCTCCGCCAGCTCCCATGGCCTCAGTTTTATCACTGTCTCTCAGGGTTTGCTGTCACTTGCCAGAAGATTTATGGGCAGTGGGGACAAACGTCTTCTCTCTTCAGACTGGTGCTTTGCCCCTCCTTTACCACTGCATTTGGGGCAGCTGCTTTGTGCAGCACAGCAGGGGAAGAGGGCAGGGACCTAAAAACATCCCTGCCTGGGCCAGTTCCCTCATACTGCTTCCTGTGGTCTCAGTGCCTCGTGTGCCAAGGAGGCACCCATGTGCCAGCTGTACAGCCCTGGCAAGTGCCCCTCAGGAGGGGGCTCCCACACCTCCCTCAGCACTGCTCACCCTGGGATTCTGATCTTCCAGTTACTAATAAACAGTGCTGTCTGCAGGGCCCACAGTTGTCCTAGCCTCCATTTGGACCAAAGAGCCAGCACTCAGCTCACACTGCTCATTACAGACTGAAGGAGTTGGGGCTGTTCAGTCTGGAGAAGAGAAGGCTCCCAGGTGACCTCATTGTGGCCTTCCAGGATCTGAAGGGGGCTACAGGAAGGCTGGGGAGGGACTGCTCAGGATCTCAGGCAGTGATAGGACTAGGGGGAATGGAATGAAGCTGGAGGTGGGGAGATTGAGGCTGGAGGGGAGGAGGAAGTTCTTCCCCATGAGAGTGGTGAAGCCCTGGAATGGGTTGTCCAGGGAGGTGGTCAAGGCCCCATCCCTGGGGGTGTTTAAGGCCAGGCTGGATGAGGCTGTGGCCAGGCTGATCTAGTGTGGGGTGTCCCTGCCCATGGCAGGGTGGTTGGAACTGGATGATCCTTGTGGTCCCTTCCCACCCTGACTGATACTATGATACTATGATACTATTAACCCTCCTGCTTTGTCCTTTTGTGCTTCCTGTGAGTCCCTTCCCTTTACCTCCTGGGTTTGTGCTCCCTCCAAAGCCAGCCACCAGTGTGGGAGGCACAAATGCAGCTTGGCTGGGGGTGATATTCAGATGAGGCTGGAAAAAAGAGAGTTCATTGCTGAGGATAAGGATCAGTGCAGAGCCCAGTGCTGTGCTGCTGAGGTTGGGGCTGTTTTTCTCCTGTGTGCCTGTCTCTGTAATCACCTGCTCTGGGTGTCCTGAGCCATTTTATTACCTAGTTATTCACTCTCACAATATCCTTGTAAACCTCTTTACAGCACCTCATGTCTTTATGACCCTGAATACCTTAGCAGCATCAGCAAGCTTTGCCACCCCTTTTCCAATCCCCTTTCAAGAGCATTTCTGAATATGCTGAATTGAGCAGCCCCCGACACAGATCCCTGTGGGGCTCCTTTCAAGCCCTGCCCCCATTCAGGAGCCTGCCTATTGAGAGCTGCTCTTTGAGAAGCCTTTAACCAGTGATTTCTCTATTCCAAGCCTTTTCTGTTAATCCCACAGCAGCTGTGTTTGTGTAAGAAACTCAGACCTCGTGGGCACCCAGGCGGACTACACCACACACTTATGGACTCCTCTAAAGAATCACAGAATGGGAAGGGTTGGAAGGGACCTCCAGAGATCATCCAGCCCAAGCCCTCTGCCAAAGCAGGGTCACCAGGGCAGGTCACACAAAACCACATCCAGATGGGGCTTGAAAGTCTCCACTGGAGACTCCACAACCTCTCTGGGCAGCCTGCTCAAGGCCTCCAGCACCCTCACACCAAAGAAGTTTTCCCTCTTGTTGAGGTGGAACTTCTGTGTTCCAGTTTGTGTCCATGCCCCTTGTCCTGCCACAGCACACCACTGAGAAGAGCCTGGCCCCTTCTTCTGGGCACCCAATCTCTTTTGCAAACATGCAAAAGATCTCCTCTCAGCCTTCTCTTTTCCAGACCAAGAGCTGGAACAGATTTATGAAACTTCCCTTTATTCCTCACTTCTTCCTCCCAGTGCTTTGGATGTATGCAGCTATGCACCAGTTGTATTCTTTACTACAGTTCCTATCAGTGTGGCCAGAGGTACCTCAGGCTTCATGGTTTCTGACAACCCCAAACCATTCAGTAACCCCAAGGCCCTTCCCATTTGTCACCTTGAAGCTCTCAGCCATCAAGGCTGTTACACACAGCGACTGCATGACACAACGAAGTAATTAAACTGCTTCATCTCTGGCTTAGGTGAACCATCTCCTGCTGGTGAATTTGCACTCTTTGGTTTCTCTATTTATTCCTCAGCCTCCTCTGCTGACACTTGAATGGGAGCCAAGTCCAATGCCATGTCCATATAAAGATAGCTTTTGGCAGAGGACCTTCTCTGAGCTCTTCCTCACTGACTACAGATGCAAAATATTCATTGTGTTTCTGTCCTGACCTTATCTCCTACGAATGCTTTCCTCTTGTGCTGTGGCCAGCTTCTGACTCTCCAGACTCTCCCAACAGGCCTACTGTCCTTGATGTGTTTTAAGAAACATTTATTAGTTTGCCTTTGCCTTTTGCAGGTTGTTTCTGTGACTGGCTTTGGCTTGCCTTATTTCTTCTTTGTGCATTTGAAATGTCAGGATGCAGGGTTGTTTGGGGTTTTTTTTTGCTCCTTTAGACAGCAATGCCTTTTCTAAACACTGAATGACCAGGTCCTTAAGGTCTGAGCCTCATCAGCCCATCTCATCTCAGCCTGATCTAAGACCTCCAAGACTCTGACTTTCCTGCCAGACAGTGCTCTATGGTTTGCTAGGATGCTGAGATACCAGAGTTTTCACATCTGAAATATTTATAAGGGTAAAAGTCATACAGTCATAGAATCATGGAATCAATAAGGATGGAAAAGGCCTCAGAGATCATCAAGTCCAACCTGGCACCCAACACTGCCTGACTACTAAACCATGGCTCCAAGTGCCACATCCAATCCCCTCTTGAACACCTCCAGGCATGGGGACTCCACCACCTCCCTGGGCAGCACATCCCCATGGCCAATCTCTCTTGCTGGGAAGAACTTTCTCCTCACCTCCAGCCTAAACCTCCCCTGGCACAGCTTGAGACTGTGTCCTCCTGTTCTGGTGCTGCTTGCTGGGAGAAGAGACCAACCCCCACCTGGCTACAACCTCCCTTCAGGGAGTTGGAGAGAGCAAGAAGGTCTCCCCTGAGCCTCCTCTTCTGCAGGCTAAGCAACCCCAGCTCCCTCAGCCTCTCCTCACAGGGCTGTGCTCCAGACCCCTCCCCAGCTTTCTTGCCCTTCTCTGGACACCTTCAAGTCTCTCAATGTCCTTCTTGAACTGAGAAGCCCAGAACTGGACACAGGACTCAAGGTGTGGCCTGAGCAGTGCTGAGCACAGGGCAGAATGACTTCCCTGCTCCTGCTGGCCAGGCTGGATTTTGCCTGGCTTGGGCTTGAGGGTGTTGCACCTTCGCTGGTGGGAAGGATTTGTCTGACCAGCTGTGGCTCTTTCAGAAGCTGTTTTGAGGTGTGCTCCCCTAGGATGACAATAAGCTGAGCAGGCAGAGCCCCATGAGTGGAGGCTTGGGGCTCATGTGGAGGGAGTGTGGTGCTCCCTGCCTCCTCGGCCTGGTCGCCTACGTGCGTGTCTGGAAGGCCTTGTTGCCATGGAGAAGCGATGGGGAACAGTCTGCCTGGCTCGCCTCACTCTTTTCCTAGCACGAAGTAAAGGCATTTCTCCAGCTGTAGCGAGCTGGAAGCCCACTGCCTCCTCTTCAGTGCCACATTAGGGTAACCCAGACCTCCAAATATGTGGGAGAAAGCCAGAGGCAGGGTGGAAATGCTAAATGAAGGCAGGGGAGTAGCAGGGCAGACTGCAGGGAGATGGACCACTGCTCCCAGGGTGCTATGGAGCGGTGAAGCTGGGCACTTCTCAAGGGCACCCAGACAAACAAGCAGGGGGCACTTGCAGCCCACAGGTGACGAGGGCACAAGGGAAATCCCCACTACATACATGGAAAAAATTGTGAGAGTGGAGCAGCTCTGGGACATGGACTGGAGTAGTGGTGGCATGGACAACTCTGGACAGCCTCAAAACCCATCCGGCCAAGCCCTGAGCAGCCAATGTGCCTTTGAAGTGAGGTCAACACTGAAGGAACAAGACCTAGCTGGGAATTTGAGACAGCTCCAGGAGGCAGGAATGGGGTTAGAGGGCAGGATGAAAACAGGATGAACGTGGAGACATCCTTGCTTCTTAACTTTGGGCACTGAGAGTACTGGATGCTGTGCCACTGAGACTCCAACTGCTTGCACAGCTCAAGTTACCTACGGTGTTTTTAAGTTGATCCCTAAAACCAGATGGATTTTCTATCATTTTCTGTTGTAGGAACTCTCTGGTGATATGACTGTGCAAGAAAAACTGAGGTGCAGGCGGGGGATAGTCATAAGTAGAAGTTTAATGGGAGTCATCTTCTGTGGGAAGAAATCCAATGCACTGATGCTGGGTTTTGTTTTGTACCTGAACAATGTCACTGTGAGCCTTCTTGTGGCCTTTCAGGATCTGAAGGAGGCTACAAGAAAGCTGGGGAGGGACTTCTGAGGGTGTCAGGGAGTGATAGGACTGGGGGGAATGGAGCAAAACTAGAACTGGGGAGATTGAGATTGGATGTTAGGAAGAAGTTGTTCCCCATGAGGGTGGTGAGAGCCTGGCACAGGTTGCCCAGGGAGGTGGTGGAAGCCTCATCCCTGGAGGTGTTTGCAGCCAGGCTGGAGGTGGCTGTGAGCAACCTGCTGTGGTGTGAGGTGACCCTGCCCATGGCAGGGGGGTTGAAACTGGCTGATCCTTGAGGTCCCTTCCAACCCTGACAACTCCATGACTCTACGAGTCTAACTTTGGGGTGTTTCCAGGTAGATCTGGTGGGGCTTATGTCAAGGATCTAACAGACCTGCCTGTTAGTTTGGGCTAGGGTTTTTTTCTCTTGGCATTTTTTAAAGCAACTGACAAAATATTTAAATGGAGAAATATGTTTAAATGGGAAATGGAGAGCACATTTCCCCTCTAATGAAAGAGGAAAGAAGAAAAAGAAAAGGAAGGAGAGCACAGTCAAAAGTCTCAGGCTGACCTGATTTTTGAAGCACTCCCGTGTATTTCTTTTGACTGTGTGTTCACCTTCAGATCTCTGTGTCAGTGGTTGCATGCAGCAAGACAAGGCAGCCAATTAGATGACCAATACATTGAAAGCAGCCCTGCAGAAAATGATTTGAGAGTGCTGGTGGAGGAGAAGCTGGACATGAGCAGCCAGTGTGAGCTTGCAGCCCAAAAGACGAATGTGTGGCCAGTAGATGGAGAGATGTGATTCTGCCCCTCTGCTCTGCTCTGGAGAAACCCTACCTGGAGTACTGCATCCAGCTCTGGAGCCCTCAATACAGGAAGGACATGGGCCTGATGGAGCAGGTCCAGAGGAGGCCATGAAAATGATCAGGGGGTTGGAGCAGCTCTGCTATGGAGACAGGCTGAGGCAGCTGGGGATGTGCAGCCTCATAGGCTGCTCTGGGGAGACCTGATAGCAGCTTTCCAGTACCTGAAGGGGGCCTACAAGGAGAATGGAGAGGGACTATTTACAAAGGCCTGCAGTGATAGGATGAGGGGCAACAGCTTCAAACTAGAGAAGAGTAGATTTAGATTGGAGGTTAGGAACAAGTTCTGCAGCATGAGCATGCAACAGCTCTGCCACAGCTTGCTTCCAGCACCCAGAATTGAGACGTACCTGCCCTAAAATCTCTTCACCACTATCAGCATGTGGGATTGAGACGATAATGTTTAGAGCAGTCTCATCACTCAGTTCAGTGCTGTGTCGCAGCAGAGTCCATCCTGTCTGAGCTACAGAACCCCACAGGAAGAGGAGTGACTCTCCTCTGACAGAGCACTTCTGCTGAGTGGGACACTGAGGCAGCTCACTCGGTGACAGTGATGGAGCAGCCAGTGTCACTTAGCTCTGCTTCACTCTGCTGGTGTGAGCTGAAAAGCAGGGTGAGGTCTTTCTTTTGCACACATGCACCACTTCTGCTCACAGCTTGGGTCTAAGTGAAAATGCACTTCTCAAAGATAGTTATTCACAGCGAACTCCCCAGTGTATGGAAAGTTCCAGCTGATGAGGTATCTACACCCCGTTTCTGGTGTCCACACACACCAGGGGAGTTGGGTGCCTTCTTCATCTTTTTTCTGCTCTCTGCACAAATGACTTTATTTTTTCCCTCCAATTCTAGCTTAATAGACCAACCACATCTATTGAGATCCTCTCATGTCCCCTCACAGATTTGACTTTGGAGTCTACAGAGAGAGAGAGGACTGAAGGTTTTCCCAAACTGCATCTCTTCCATGCAGTGTCTCTGAAGGACAGGAGCTTAGTCTACAGCATTTCCCCAGGCATGGACAAGACAAGGTGTGTCTGTCCATCACCTCCTCCTTCAGCTGCCTCTTTTCACAAAGCTTGTAGGCAATATAAGCATCTCTAAAACTTCTGTCAAGTATTGCTGAGTGTCAGCTCTGAAGTCCTGAGGTTCATGCACCTGCTTACAGAGCTGGGGCACCACTCAAGTGCTTTTTCTGTGTATGTTGTGAACAGCATCCAAAACCTTGCTGCCCTCACCTCCTCAGGTGCCCTGAGAGCAGGCTTATAGAATAGTTCCTCCAGGAAAAGCATTTTTCCCAATCCTCCTGGAAATCCATGAAATTGGCCTGAGGGCTGGGACCCCTCTGCTGTGAGGAAGGGCTGAAGGAGCTGGGATGGTTCAGATAGAGAATGCTCCTGGGAGACCTTCTTGCAGCCTTTCAATGTATAAAGTGGGCTTAGAAGAAAGATGAAGCAAGACTTTTTAAGCAGGGCCTGCAGGGGCAGGACAAGGGACAATGGTTTAAAACTGAAAGACAGGAAGTTTAGATTGGACATGAGGAAGAGATTCTTTACTGTGAGGGTGGTGAGACCCTGGAGCAGGTTGCTCAGAGGAGTTGTGGCTGTCCCATCATTGGAAGTGTTCAAGGTCAGGTTGGATGGGGCTTGGAGTATCCAGATCTAGTGCAAGATGTCTCTGCCCATGGCAGGGGGTTGGACTATGTGAAGGTGCTTTCCAATCCAAGCAGTTTTGTGACTCTATGAACTGAAAATCCCCTGAGCTGCCCCTGATCAGCTCCTCATGGGCAGTTCCCTCAGTGACCTTGAGGGAAGTGTTTGGTCTGGCAGGTGACAGTGGGGTCAAGGAGGTGTCTGAACTCCCAGCGCTGCCTTATGGCTCTGCTACCTCAACTCTCCTCCAGCGACTCCTGTGCTGCCCTGGGCCCCACTCTGCTACGATGGTGGTGAGCAGTGAGAGGCTGAAGGCACAAGGCCAGTGGAGGAGATCAGGCACTTGTATCAATCCTTCAGAGATGTTGTGTTTGAAACCTGATGGCCCAACCTTCATGACCATGCCCACCCACACACCACTGTCAAGAGAGCACCCAGCTGTGGAAAATGCACCATGCATGAAGCTTTCCCTGGCTCTGGCACAGGCAGGCTATGGGTTTATGTCAGAATGAATGCTTTTCTTGAAAGGCTGCAGGTATAGTTCTTGCCAGGAGCCCAGAGGGGGCCTCCTCTCACCACCAGCAGTGTTGGTTGGACATTCACCTCAGGTGAGACCCCAACACCAAGATGGGCAGGACTGTGGAACTCTGCTGATTGCTGCACCACCATTTACCAGCAGCTCTGGCTAATCAGGAGGGTCCCAGTTGACTGAAGGTTAGCAAATGTGATGCCCATCTACAAGAAGGGCCAGAACCAGGGTCCAGGAAACTACAGACCTGTCAGTCTGACCTTGGTGACAGGGAAGGTTATGGAGCAGATCATCTTGAGTGCCATCATGAGGCACATACAGCATAGGTTTGTGAAAGACAGGTCCTGCTTGATGGACCTGATCTTCTAAGACAAGGTGACCTGCTTAGTGGATGAGGAAAGCGCTGTGGATGTCATCCACCTGGACTTTAGTAAAGCCTTTGTCACTGGTTCCCACAGCACCCTGCTGGGCTCATGGCTTGGATGGGTGGATGCTTCACTGGATAAAGAGGCAGGCTGATGGCTGGGCCCAGAGAGTGCTGGGGAATGGGGTTACAGCCAGCTGGTGGCCAGTCACAAGTGGTGTTCCCCAGGCCCCAGCACTGGGGCCAGTTCCCTTTGATATCTTTACCAGTGGTCTGGATGAGGGGGTTGAGTGCAGCCTAAGTCAGTTTGCAGAGGACACTGAGTTGGGTGGCAGCATTGGTCTGCTGGAGGGTAAGGAGGCTCTGCAGAAGGACCTGGCCAGGCTGGATTGATTGGCCAAGGCCAGTGGGATGTGGTTGTACAAGGCCAAGTGCTGGGTCCTGCACTTGGATCACAACAACCTCATGAACACTCCAGGCATGGGGCAGAGTGGCTGGAAAGTGCCCAGCAGAGAAAGACCTGGGGGTGCTGGTTGACAGCAGCTGGATATAAGCCAGTGGGTGCCCAGGGGTGGCCAAGAAGGTCACCAGCATCCTGGCCTGGATCAGTAATGACCACAAGATGAGGGTAGTGAAGGTGGCCCTGTACTGGGCACTCATGAGGGCCACACTTCAAATAGTGGTTCAGATTTGGGGCTCTCACTCCAAAAAGGACATAGAGGGACTGGAGAGTGTCCAGAGAAGGGCAGCAAAGCTGGGTCTGGAGAACAGAGCTGGGAAGGAGCAGTTGAGCGAACTGGGGGTGTTCAGTCTAAAGAGGAGGCTGAGGGGAGACCTCATAGCTCTCTACAGCTCCCTGAAAGGAGCTTGCAGTGCGATGGGGGTTGGTCTGTTCTCTCATGTAACAAGTTGCCCCAGGGGCGTCTTAGGCTGGACATGAGGAACAATTTCTTCCCTGGCACAGTGGCTAAGCCCTGGCCCAGGCTGCCCAGGACAGCAGCGGAGTCCTCATCCCTGTAGCGGTTTCAGAGCCGAGTGGATGTGGCAGCGGTGACCTGGCAGTGCCGGGTTAATAGCGGGGCTTGACCCGAAAGGTCAAAAACGGTTCGATGATGTTACGCCTGCCCTTCGCCGGGGTCGCCAGTGCCGGGCGGCAGCGTCCCCCCAGGCGGGGCCGGGCACCATGATGTCAGCCGGGAGGCGGCGGGGGCGGAGAAGAGGGAGCCGCCGGCCAAATATAGCAGCGCTTCCTGGGCGGCGGGCGGTGCCCGGGCCCTCCCTCCTGCCGCAGTCAATGAGGAGGCAGCGGCGGCGGCGGAGCGCTGCACTCGCCGGGGGCAGCGGGGCCGGGGGGTGCCGCGGCATGGCGGGGCGCTGAGGCAGCGCGGCAGCGAGGGGCGGCGGCGGCGCCCGGCTCCCGGCCCCGCCGCGGCATGGGCAGCCGCGGGGTCGTGCGATGAGCGCTCCCCCGGCGGCTCCCCTCCGAGCGAATATGGGCACAGCCGTGTCCAAAAGGAAGACGCTGAGGAACGAGGCCATGTCGTCGGTGGCGGCTAAAGTGAGGTAGGTAGGTAGGAAGGTGGGTGTCGGGGGTGCGGGCGGGGCCCCGTCGGCAGCGCCTCGGTGAGCCCCCGCGGTGCCGGGCACCCTGCCCGCCCCCGGCCGTGTCGGGGGCTCTGCCCGCGGGGTGCCGAGCTGAGGGCGAGGCCCCGAGCCCCTCGGGACGCGCCCAGGTGGCCGGCTGCGGGCATGACCTCGGCGCTGTGCCTCCAGGGCCGGAGCGGCAGCGGTCAGGACCATCGGGGCAGAGTGCTCCGTCCCGGGACTGGGGAACGGCAGCGCAGGGCAGGAGAGCTTGAAGGGACCCCGGGTTGTACCGCGGGACACCGCCGGGCAGTCGCCGTGCTGGCGGCCGCTGCAGCCCCCCGCTTGCAGCCGGCTGCTGGCTGCGGGCGACCGCGCTCCTCCCGCACGCAGCGGAGCCTCAGCCTTTGGAGAGGTGATTTGTCCCCGAAGGTGTCCTCGCTTCTTGCTGCCGGCCCGGCCAACATCCTCCGCAGGTTTGGTTTGCCGGGTTGGCACGCAACGGGTCAGAATTGGATTCTCCAGGGCTGGATCTTTCTCATCCTTGGGAATTGGAAGTGTGGTCTGTTTGCTCGGTGGTTTCGTATGGGCTCAAATGCCAGTTGTGTGTCCGAGGGCAAAGTCATCGGCTGCCTTCAAGAGGTCTTGCTCCTTTGAGTGGAAAACCTATTGCATGGAAATCTGGATCCTCCATATCTGCCCTCTTGGGCAGTGTCCCAAGCCGCTACATCAAGCCGTGAACAGATCGGGTGCTGCCTTGTGCCTGTTAGGTTACATTGCTCGTCCTGCAGTGTAGCGTTTCACTTACTGCCCGGTCCCCTGGTTTTTAGCATCAAACATGGGGGATCCTAGCAAATGGATTGCTGCTCGATTGTACTTCTGTTTAAGAAGCTGTCACAGGTGAGCTTTGCTACAATACCCCTTGCCCAGGATGATGGAAGTCACAGCAATTGCCCGGTGACTGTCAGGGGGCATTGGCGCAGCTTTCGTGCTGCTCTTACAGCTGTGCAGAGGGGTAGGGCTGTCAGATCTCTGCTACATCCAGAGTAGCTCTCTGCTGCTGAAAAAGATGGGAAGAAATAAACTTTCTGGCTGGGTTATGTAACATCTCCTTTGTGTTAGGCATTAGAATAGCCCAGAGTCATGTGCAGGACTCGATAACGTGGTGCTGAGAGATCTCAGTCACCTCTCTGTGACCGTAACTCACCATTACGGCATCTCTGCCGTGCCTGGAGCTAAGGCAGACTCAAGTGAAAAGATCCAAAGATGTCTATCTGTTGCTGTCTGTGTTGTGAAGGAATCCATCCTTCAAAGTCTGGAGTGTCTCTGGGGGAAGCTGTCCAGGCAGAGGCTGGAACTTCTCCTCACGTTATCCTGTGCCCTGTGCGTAACCGGCCACAAACCCGCCAGTGCTTTCAGCAGCGCTCTCGGCTCTGGAAGTGGGATTCGTTTTGGCAGGTGTCAGCCAGATGGATGCACAGAAGTGACACAAAATGCACCACAACTGCTGTGATGGGGCTCTGGGTGTGGGATTAGACAGGCACACAAACAACACGCTGGGTAATCTGTGAGGTTTCAGACGCTCCTGTGGGTGTTTGGGAGCAGGTAATGTATTTTGAAAGCAGTGGCTTGGTAGCCTCCACCAGGATGAGCAGATGCTACTCAACACCTGGATCTGTTCCTGTGTGACCTGCTCTAGGTGGTCCTGCTCTGGCAGGGAGGTTGGACTGGATGAGCTTTCAAGGTCCCTTCCAACCCCTAACATTCTGTGGTTCTATGTAAAGCCCAGGAGTTGCCTCTGAGGCTCTGGTTTGCTATAAACCTGTTTTAACTACTGACCAACTGCTGCTACTGTTCTGTGGGAGCTCTGAGGTGTCTCCTGGTGGTGTGAATTTTAGTAGTTTGACCAGAAAAGCTATCTGAATGGATTTGGGATGGGGAGCAGGAAGTCCTTGAGGAGCATATGGTCACAGACTGTGGCGCAGCACAGGTGCCCTTCCGTGTCTCTTCGTTCATGCCTGTTCTGTTCTGTACTGGAGATGCCTAATTGAAAAAGCCTTTGTGGAGAGCAGAGAACTTGTGGGGGATCTCCCTGCATTGCCCCTTTGCATGGAGAGAGTGCTGGTGGGAACAAGCGCTGCCAGCGTGCCTCCATCCAGGCGCATCTCAGTCCCTGCCTTGTGTGGTCTCTGCCACGCTCAAAATTTCTACAGCAGCCATGACCCACCTGCTGAAAGGCTTCCTGGAACACATCATACATGGTTCCTCTGCTCTGGGTCCTCTCCTCTGTATCCCTTGTGCTCTCATTTTCCTTATCTACAGTGAGGACTCTGCAGGACAATAGATGAGGCTACAGAGACAGCTGGTGCTGCCCTGCCCATGAGGGTTGGTGACTCTGATCCCCTGTGAGGGTAGCGCTGCTGCAGCGGTCAGGTCCCCTGCAGTTCTGTGCAGGCAGCTGTGGGGGTCCTATTCTCTTGCTGCAGCAGGAGATGCCCTGGGATCGTTTCTCTGCACCTCCTGAGCTCTACCCTGTTCATATCTCTCCTGATTTTTCTCTCTAAAAGAAAATAATTCAACATCTGCTGCAAATCCAAGTGGCCACTGGTGTCTGTTTGTGATGGGTGGCTGGGGTGGGGGTGTGTGCACCCGAGTGCCCTGCTGAGCGGGGAGCGTCCTTTGCTTGCTGTCCTGAGCAATGTGGTGGAAGCAGAAGGTGCAGGCTCCCTAAATCCTTAACCCAAAATCTCTGCAGAGCGGAGACTCAGGGGAGCCTCTTGTCCCAGGGGAGTTAATTAAGCTCTGCACAGTTTCTTGTGTGCTGGAGCTTTTAAATAGCTTCTTACAAAACAATGGCAGAGCTGCTCTGGGCTGGTGTTGGTGAGCGCATCCACGGCGTTGGTGACTTTGGTCTCTGTGGTCCTGCCCTCTCCTGAGAGAAGGTTCTGTGCACGGCACCAGGAAGTGCCTGTGGCTCAGTGCTGTTGCTTGGATCAGATCTGAAGCCCTGGTAAGTGAGATCTCGCTGCCAGACTCTTTCCTTCCTCCGTCTGCCTCTTTGCCTTGCAGCTCCCGGGGCTCAAGTGCTGAAGGCAGGGATGACGCAGTTGTCCTTGACTCATGACCTTGGTGCTGCCCCTCTGCTGACGGCTCCCAGGCTGCTGTGGTTTGGGCTGGCGCAGGTTCTCTTCAGGGTCCCAGCCTGAGTAGTGCCTGACACATGCTCCTTGGTTTCCTTAGTACCCCTCAAGGGCATAGATCGATCAAAGGCTTTGAATCCAGTTGCCCAGGAAGGTGGTAGAAGTCCCATCCCTGGAAACATTCCGGGTCAGGTTGAGTTGGGCTCTGAGCAGCCTGATCCGGTTGAAGATCTCCCTGCTCACTGCGTGGTGGTTGGACTTGATGACCTTTAAATGTCCCTTCCAACCCAAACCATTCCATAATTCTATGAAATGAGCTCTCCCTGACCTTGCTGCCTACAGAACAGTTCTGGGCACTCCAGACAAATTGAATCTTCTCCTGCAGCTCTGCTTTGGACCTCCGGCTTTCCTTTGCAAGCGCACGGTAGTGCGAGCAGGCAGACATGAGGCTGTTCCAGAACCATCTCTCCTTGCTGTGCTTAGCACAAGAAATGCATTGGAGTGTGGTTCAGCTTACCCAATTTCAGACCTTGGTGTCTAGTTCAGTATACCCCCAGAGTGGTAAGGTTTGGTCTCACTGCCTCTCTGCTGACCCGAGGGGGCTGGGGAGTAGTTTAAACACGGCCAGGAAAGGTTAACTGCTGCAAACGGGCGAGTCTTGCACCGACCAACTCCCAGGGTGCTTGAATGTGTCCTTTCTTACTGCCTGAGCACTTCTGGGCTTAGATTGAGCTTCTTCATGGAGTCTAAATTCCCTTTCCCCTTGTGAATTTTCCTGGGAGTGCTGTGGACTCTCCCCTGCTTTGCCTTGTTCTACCTCCCTCTGTCCTCCCTCCTCCTGCCCAAGCTTTGTGACTGGGGGGGTCTTTGACTTCAAGGGCCCTTCCTGACATTCGATTTCCCTTTCTGGAGGGTGAGCAGTTAGAATTTCCACATTTGAAACGAAAATCTTCTAGCTACCATCTCCCACATAGAGATTTCAGCAAACTTAATTTTTGTCAGGGTATTGTTACTCTTGGGTTTAAACAACGTAGGTGTCAGCAGTCTTTAATGACTGAGCTGTTAACTCTGGAGGTGCTGGCAGCGTTCTCCTCCCTGCTTAGTGACAAGGGCAGGATTGCTGCTGGAGGAGGAGGAGGACGTAGGTCCTGATGATGCAGGAGATCTCTCTTGTTTTCCTGAGGTGCAGCTCTGTCAGGAGCTGTCACAACAGATTCCTGCTGCAGCTCCTCTGGGCAGCGCTTCTGAAAGAACACGAGCAGGTGGTGGGTGTTCTTTCTTTTTTTCCATGGAATACTCCTGAATAGTCCAGGTGGTGCTTAGCTCTCTGCTGTGCTCCAAATGGAGTTACCTCAGGTCTTTCATGCAGCTCTGAGTGTTTCAAGACTGGTCTCCTCACTCGGTTGGGTGTCAGGCTGGTGCATCGCATCCATCTGCGTGCATCAGTTTCTCGTAGCTGCTGGTATGCATCAGGGCCCCTTGCAGCCTGCTGATGTGATTATTTCAGAGACATGAGGGCTATTCCATGCCCATCACGTTGTAATTGAGATCTTTGTTACTTGATGGCTTTCCTCCTTCTAGCAAATGTCTGTCTAGACAGTCTGTGCTTCTTTGCAACATCTCCATTTCTCTTCCTGACCTGAGCTCGGCTTTGACATCTAGTGCACAGCCGGCACTGAAGGCTGCCCTCAGCAGGGCAGCTGCCTTTGCTGCCCATGATTTGCTGCCCCATCCTACCCTCTGTACTGCTGAAGTGGTTCTGGTAGAGAAGATGCTGTTCTTTTCTCCCAGGCTGTGGCAGTCTTGTCTTTACTGGTTTGGCTCAGGAGCGCAGTGTGCCGAGGCTCTGGTCCCTGGTGGATGTCCTTTTGTTAACCAAGCTCTGCTGACTCTGGAGCATGCAGGCCTGATCTACCACTGAAATGAAAACCTCTCTAGATGAGTCAGGGCTAAACCTGTCATGTCATCAGCTGAGCACCTCACAGTGCTACCTGCTCATTTGTATGCAGCTTTTGCAGTGTCACACACTCAGGGTTATAGCTCAGCAGCCCAGGTATCTGTAAGGCACCTTCTGCTTCACCTCTTATGTGGAACAATCTAGCTCTTTTTTGTCTTTTGCTACATAAATCATCATAGAATCAATGAGGTTGGAAGAGACCTCAAAGATCTTCAAGTCCAATCTGTCACGCAACACCTCATGACTGCTAGACCATGGCTCCAAGTGCCACATCCAATCCCCTCTTGAACACCTCCAGGGATGGAGACTCCACCACCTCCCTGAGCAGCACATTCCAATGGCCAACGACTCTCCCAGTGAAGAACTTTCTCCTCACCTCCAGCCTAAACTTCCCCTGGCACAGCTTGAGACTGTGTCCTCTTGTTCTGGTGCTGCTTGCCTGGCAGAAGAGACCAACCCCCTCCTGGCTACAACCTCCCTGCAGGGAGTTGGAGAGAGCAAGAAGGTCTCCCCTGGGCCTCCTCTTCTCCAGGCTAAGCAACCCCAGCTCCCTCAGCCTCTCCTCACAGGGCTGTGCTCCAGACCCCTCCCCAGCTTTCTTGCCCTTCTCTGGACACCTTCAAGTCTCTTAATGTCCTTCTTGACCTGAGGAGCCCAGAACTGGACACAGGACTCCAGGTGTGGCCTAAGCAGTGCTGAGCACAGGGCACAAGGACTTCCCTGCTCCTGCTGGCCACACTCTTCCTGATGCAGGCCAGGATGCCCTTGGCCTTCTTGGCCCCCTGGGCACACTGCAGGCTCATGTTCAGCCTACCATCAACCAGCACCCCCAGGTCCCTCTCTGCCTGGCTGCTCTCAGCCACTCTGACCCCAGCCTGTAGCACTGCATGGGGTTGTTGTGGCCAATGTGCAGCCCCTGGCACTTGGATGTGTTCAGTCTCCTGCCCTTGGACTCTGCCCATCTGTCCAGCCTGGCCAGGTCCCTCTGCAATGTCTCTCTACCCTCCAGCAGATCAACTCCTGCCCCCAGCTTGATGTCATCTGCACATTTACTGATGATGGACTCAATGCCCTCATCCAGATCATCAATGAGGATGTTAAAGAGGATGTGGCCCAGCACTGCTCCCTGGGGCACACCACTGGTGCCTGGCTCCAACTGGCTGTGGCACCATTCACCACCACTCTCTGGGCTCAGCCTCCAGCCAGTTCCTAATCCAGCTCAGAGAGCTGCTGTCCAAGCCAGGGGCTGACAGCTTGGCCAGGAGTTTGCTGTGGGGGATGGTGGCAAAGGCCTTGCTGAGGTCCAGGCAGACTCCATCCACAGCCTGCCCCACAGTCACCTGGGCATGGAAGGAGATCAGGTTGGTCAGGCAGGACCTGCCCTTCCTAAATCCATATTGGCTGGACCTGATCCCTTGGCCATCCTTCAGGTGTGCAATGATTGCCCCCAGGATAATCTGCTCCTTAATTTTCCCTGGGGTGTCTCTGCTCTGAGCCCAGCTGAAGAGGTTTTTGTCCAGTACCATCAAGCAGCTTGGTGGGACTCACCATCCCAACTATCACAGAATGGTTTAGGTTGGAAGGGACCTTAAAGATCATCCAGTTCCAACCCTCTGCTATGGGCAGAGACACCTCCCACTAGACCAGGCTGGGCAAGACTTGAACTGCTGGAGAGGAACACTTGCACACTTACAAAGGCAGGTAGTGCCAGACAAGGGTTAATGGCTTCAAACTGGAAAAAGCTGGATTGAGATTAGACATTAGGAGGAAATTCTTCCCCATGAGGGTGGTGAGGGACTGAAACAGTTTAGTTTGCCCTGAGGAGTTGTGGAAGCTCCAAGCCTGGAAGTGTTCAAGGCCAGGTTGGATGAGACCTTGAGCAGCCTGGGCTAGTGGGAAGTGTTGCTGCCCATGGGAGGGCATTGGATCTGGATGATCTTTAAGGTCTTTTCCACCCCAAACCATTTTAGGATTCTACACTGGCTGTGATGGTGAAGTCAGAACTGAGCTGAGAGAAAGAGTATGGTTGTGTGGCTTGTGTTAGTGCAGTGTGGTGATGAAAGAGGTAGAGGAGAATGGGATGGACAGTGCAGCTGCCATCTGTTTGAGTAGTGCTCTGAATTTATTTCAGGCAAGTCAGTGGGTGAGCAAGGAGAGGAGGGGGTAAATGACACAGTAATGATGAGAGCAAGTGCTGGTAACCTGGAGTGAGTGTGAGCACAGTGAGGGCAGAGAAGGAACACAAAAGGCTTGGCAAGGGGAGGTCAGGCATAAGGAGCAAGCGTGGCCAGCAAAGCCCCCTTGGCAAAGGGCACATGCAGGGATCTGTGGGAGAGCGTCTGAGGCACAGCCAAGGAGAGGCCAATGGTGCTTGGGAAGCAGGAATGTGGAAGGGAACCACTGAGATAATAGGCACACAAATGAGCCTGAAGTTTGCAGTGTAATTGGCTGGAAAATGCCTGCTGCACACTGTGCTGTGCAGGCCTCGTTGCCTCGTTAGCTGCTGCTAGATAGCTGTGATCAAGTGGTTGTTGGTTTGTTTGTTTGCTCTTGGGTTGGCCTCCAGCATCTGAGAGCCATGGAACAGTAGTGACAGAGCTGCAGGTTCAGCCTGAGCTGGGCAGTAATGGGTTTGAGCACCTCTGTGCTCCTGGCTCTGCTTCTGACCTGCAGGGAGAGGTCTGGGCATTGCCTGTGCTCACTTGGGGGTTTACAGATTCACAGACGGCACTGGGCTGGAAGGGAGCCTCAAAGGTCATCTTGTCCAGCCCCCCTGCAGGCAGCAGGGACATCTCCAACTAGATCAGGCTGCACAGGGCCACAATGAGTCTGACCTTGAATGTCTTTGGGGATAGGGCCTCAACCATGGTGCAGAACTTCCTCCTGATGTCTCTGCCCTGCTCCAGTTTCAAACCATTGCCCTTCATCCTATCCCCACAGCCCTTCTGAACAGTCCCTCCCCAGCCTGCCTGTGGGTCCTCTTCAGACACTGAAATGCAGCTCAAAGGTCTCCCTGGAGCCTTCTCTTCTGCAGGCTGGACAGCCCCAACTCTCTTAGTGTTTCCCCACAGGACAGGGTCTCCAGCCCTCTGATCATCTGTGGCCTTCTCTGGACCTGCTCCATTAGGTCCATGTCCCTCTTGTGTTGGGGGCCCCAGAGCTGCTCCTGTCTCATCAGCCTGGGAGAACAGGGGGATGAGGTTAGAGACACTGCAGCACCTTTAAGCTTGGGCTCTTGTCCTGAGTGAGAGGATTTTCCCTGTGGAGGGGGTGGGATGGAGGGAGCAGTACTTCTCTTGGCCTCAGTGGCAACCACTTGCAGTTTGGGTCTTGGAAAGTGCTTGGGGAATGACAGATGAACCAACATGGCCTTGGAGCCTTTGAACTGGTTACAGACTAAATCTTGTAACCATATTTCAGGATTTTTGTGTAGGTTGCCACATTCTCTCACTGAGAGTTCACCTGAGAACTTGCTCCTGGTTGCTTTTGGGTTTTTTCTGCATGGAATGACTGCTGAGGCACAAGAGAAGCTTCACTCTTCCTCCAGGGTCTAAGGACATTGAAACACTTGAAGGTGTCCAGAGAAGGGCAACAAGGCTGGGGAGAGGCCTTGAGCACAGCCCTGTGAGGAGAGGCTGAGGGAGCTGGGGTTGCTTAGCCTGGAGAAGAGGAGGCTCAGGGGAGACCTTCTTGCTCTCTCCAACTCCCTGCAGGGAGGTTGTAGCCAGGTGGGGGTTGGGCTCTTCTCCCAGGCAAGCAGCACCAGAACAAGAGGACACAGTCTCAAGCTGTGCCAGGGGAGGTTTAGGCTGGAGGTGAGGAGAAAGTTCTTCCCAGAGAGAGTTGTTAGCCATTGGAATGCGCTGCCCAGGGAGGTGGTGGAGTCCCCATCCCTGGAGGTGTTCCAAAAGGGATTGGATGTGGCACTTGGAGCCATGGTTTAGTAGTCATGAGGTGTTGGGTGACAGGTTGGACTCCATGATCTCTGAGGTCTCTTCCAACCTTATTGATTCTATGATTCTGTCACATTCCATCTCCCAGCTTTACATCTGTGTATTGCTCCAGGACTAAGTCCTGCTTTTGCCCAGACACAAAGGTTGTGAGAGCAAGGACTTGACCTCTTGTGATGGTTATGCCTTTGTTCTTCATACTGGGACCTGCATGCTGATGGTACAGCTCCCTTGTGATCTGATCATCTTGAGGTTTTCCTTGACAGCTCTTAAGTGTGGTTAAACCTCTGCACGCAGGAGAGTTCAGCCTGGAGAAGAGAAGGCTCCAGGGAGACCTTAGAGCAGCCTTCCAGTACTTGAAAGGGGCTACAGGAGAGCTGGGGAGGGACTTTGGACAAGGGCTTATAGTGGTAGGGGAGAGAAAATGAAGCTTAAGGAGAGGACATTGAGACTGCAGATGAGGAAGAAATTAATTAGAATGAGGGTGGTGAGACCCTGGCACAGGTTGCCCAGGGAGGCTGTGGATGCCCCCTCCCTCGAGTTTTGCCAGGCTGGATGAGGCCTTGAGTACCCTGGGCTGGTGGGAGGTGTCCCTGCCCATGGCAGGGGGGTGGAACTGGATGATCTTTAAGCTATCTTCCAACCCAGACCATTCTATCATCTCTGGGGGTGCTTAGGCACTGAGGAAGAGGGTTTGGGCCACGACCACCCCAGGCTGGTGTCTAAAGGTGCAGCTGGGCACTAGAGAGGAACAATCTGGGAGCAGAAACACCCTCAGCGCTGTGTGTTAGCCTGTTGTGGTGCAGAACCTTGCTTCTCACACAGCTCCAGCTGCTGCTCCACAGCATTCTGCATTTGGCTGTGCTGAAGTTCAGTCCCCAGGAGATTAACTTAGGCTTTCTTCATCCTTCATATCGATCTCGTGTTGCTGGCTGTGGGTGACAGATGGACTTCCCACTCCTTCCAGCTCTAGTTGCTCTGGGAGGTGCAGTGTGGCTTTGTTAAGCTCTCCCCTTGGGGAGGAGCTGTGTAAAAGCAGAGAGGGAAGATCCTGGCTGCAGAAGTTGGGGTGTGGTGCTGCATCGAGTAGCAAAGCAGAAGGTTGTTTTGGAGGTCAAAGCCATTTATGGGAGCACACTGTGCTGGATTAGGAACTGCTTGGAGGCTGAGCCCAGAGAGTGGTGGTGAATGGTGCCACAGCCAGCTGGCAGCCAGGCACCAGTGGTGTGCCCCAGGGATCAGTGTTGGGCCCCATCCTCTTTAACATCCTCATTGATGATCTGGATGAGGGCATTGAGTCCATCAGCAGTAAATGTGCAGATGACAGCAAGCTGGGGGCAGGAGTTGATCTCCTGGAGGGTAGAGAAGCTCTGCAGAGGGACCTTGCCAGGCTGGACAGATGGGCAGAGTCCAAAAGCAGGAGATTGAACACATCCAAGTGCCAGGTGCTGCAGATTGGCCACAACAACCCCAGGCAGTGCTAGAGGTTGGGGGCAGAGTGGCTGAGAGCAGCCAGGCAGAGAGGGACCTGGGGGTGCTGGTTGATGGTAGGCTGAACATGAGCCTGCAGTGTGCCCAGGTGGCCAAGAGGGCCAATGGCATCCTGGCCTGCATCAGGAATAGCAGGAGCAGGGAGGTCTTTGTGCCCTGTGCTCAGCACTGCTTAGGCCACACCTTGAGTCCTGTGTCCAGTTCTGGGCTCCTCAGTTTAGGAAGGAGGTTGACTTGCTGGAAGGTGTCCAGAGGAGGGCAACAAAGTTGGTGAGGGGCTTGGAGCACAGCCCTGTGAGGAGAGGCTGAGGGAGCTGGGGTTGCTTAGCCTGGAGAAGAGGAGGCTCAGGGATGACCTTCTTGCTCTCTCCAACTCCCTGCAGGGAGGTTGTAGCCAGGTGGGGGTTGGTCTCTTCTGCCAGGCACCCAGCACCAGAACAAGAGGACACAGTCTCAGGCTGCACCAGGGGAGGTTCAGGCTGGAGGTTAGGAGGAAGTTTTACAGAGAGAGAGAGATTGGCCATGGGAATGTGCTGCCTGAGGAGGTGGTGGAGTCCCCATCACTGGAGGTGTTCAGGAGGAGACTTGATGGGGTGCTTGGTGCCATGGGTTAGTTGTTTAGGTGGTGTTGGATGATGGGTTGGACGCAATGGTCTTGAAGGTCTCTTCCAACCTGTTCTGTCCTATTCCTATTCTATTCTATTCTATTCTATTCTATTCTATTCTATTCTATTCTATTCCCACTTGGTTGTTTGATGGCTCTTAGGAGTGTAGCCTTTTGTGGCAGCTCAGACCTAGTGAGAGGTGCTGTGAGGCTGGGCAGCTCTGAAGGAGGAGGACAGCAGCTTTATGCCTTGGTGTGGAGACTCTTCCCTGTCACAGCAAGTCTTTGTCTGGTGTGCAGGCTCTGTAGACCTGGGGCAGATGGATGGCTGAGGCAAAGCTGCTGTTAGCCCTCTTGAGTCACAGCTGTGGGGGACTGGAGAAGCAGCACAGTAGCAGGGTGCTACAAATGTCCTGGCAGGAGGACACCAGAGGTTGCTCTTGCTGTATGCCAAGGGATGCATGCCTTGACCAAGGATTCCCTTCCAGTGTGGGCTGCAAGCAGAAAGCTTTTCCCTGGTTGGAATATTCATAGGTTTACTCTCTTATGTAGGCCTTGATGTGTGATGAGGGTTGAGCTCACCCTGCCTGGTGGATTCCTAACCTATTTCAGTACAATCTCAGTCATGCACAGGACCTGAATCCATCAGACAAAGAGCAGCTGCTTTTGGGGGGTGGTGTGGGGGTTCTCAAATGAGCTTCAGTACTTCAAACACTGACATAGCTGGTGCTGGAGAACTTAGGGGTTAAGGTAGGTAAAATGGGTGGTAGGATAAAGGTCTCAGCTGTGATAGCTCACAGGTGGCATCACTCAGAAGCAAAGCAGAAGGCTTTGGAGGTGGTTGGGGCTGGGGTGGAAGTCCCTCCTTCTCTGCTGCCAGAAGGGGTTTAACTTAGAGTGGTTAGAGGCAGTGAGCCATTTCCTGTGTGCATCACCAGAGCAAGGCCAAGTTTAATGCAGGGGCATTCCAGTTTTGTTAGTTTGTTTGAACAGAGGAGCTAAAGGCTGGATGAGTCCTGGGCTTGTAGCCTGGCTGTGTCACCCAGAAAGGGACCTGGGGGGACTGGTCAATGGTAGGCTGAGCATGAGACAGCAGTGTGCCCAGGGGGCCAGGAGGGCCAATGGCATCCTGGCCTGCATCAGGAACAGTGTGGCCAGCAGGAGCAGGGAAGTCCTTGTGCCCTGTGCTCAGCACTGCTGAGGCCACACCTGGAGTCCTGTGTCCAGTTCTGGGCTCCCCAGGTTAGGAAAGATGTTGAGCTGCTGGAAGGTGTCCAGAGAAGGGCAAGAAAGCTGGGGAGGGGTCTGGAGCACAGCCCTGTGAGGAGAGGCTGAGGGAGCTGGGGTTGCTTAGCCTGGAGAAGAGGAGGCTCAGGGGAGACCTTCTTGCTCTCTCCAACTCCCTGCAGGGAGGTTGTAGCCAGGTGGGGGTTGGTCTCTTCTCCCAGGCAAGGAGCACCAGAACAAGAGGACACAGTCTCAAGCTGTGTCAGGGGAGGTTCAGGCTGGAGGTTAGGAAGAAATTCTTCCCATCAAGAGAGATTGGCCATGGGGATGTGCTGCCCAGGGAGGTGGTGGAGTCCCCATCATTGGAAGTGTTTAGGAGGAGCCTGGATGAGGCACTTGGTGCCATGGTTTAGTTGATCAGATGGTGCTGGGTGATAGGTTGGACTGGATGATCTCAAAGGTATTTTCCAACCTGGTTCATTCTACTCTACTCCTATTCTATTCTATCCCATCCTATCCCATCCTATCCCATCCCATCCTATCCTATCCTATCCCTTTGGCCAGGGGGAAGCTGAGGTGTGTAACCAGGGCGCCCCCACTGCCCCTGCAGCCTGGTTACGTTGGTGTTGCCTGAAGCTGAGGCAATGGCAGCTGCAGGAGAGCAGCAGTAGGTTGATGTTGAACTGTTGGTTCTTTGCTTGGCCTCTAACCATGAGCCTTCTCTCTCTCTCTCCCTGGCTGCCTGCCGGGCGCAGGGCGGCGCGGGCCTTCGGAGAGTACCTGTCACAAACCCACCCCGAAGGCAGGAACGGCTCAGGTAAGAGAACTGGCAGCTTCCTGCCTGCCCACCTCTGCATGCAGCTCTGTGTCAGCAGGCCTTGCAGTGGCACTGCTCTATACTGATCATCCAGGGGCAGGCTGAGATCTCAGCAGCTGCCCCAGTTGGGAGCGGGGCAGATTGCTGTGTGGCTCCAAAAGGGGCAGAAGAAGGCAGCTCACCCAAGGGAGCCAGCCTCCTGGCCTGCATCAGGAAGAGTGTGGCCAGCAGGAGCAGAGAAGTCCTTGTGCCCTGTGCTCAGCACTGCTTAGGCCACACCTTGAGTCCTGTGTCCAGTTCTGGGCTCCTCAGTTCCAGAAGGACATTGAGAGACCTCCCAGGCAAGCAGAACAAGAGGATACAGTCTCAAGCTGTGCCAGGGGAGGTTCACGCTGGATGTTAGGAAGAAATTCTTCCCAGCAAGAGAGATTGGCCAGGGGGATGTGCTGCCCAGGGTGGTGGTGGAGTCCCCATCCCTGGAGGTGATGGAGCCTTTGAATGGAAAAGCAATTCAGAGACTGCAGAAACTGCAAAGCACAGTGGTGAGCACAGCAAAGCAGATGAAGTTCAAAGGAATCCCCAGTCTGAACTTAACACACACCCCAGCACCCCCCTTCTCCCCACCTGGGGTTCACCAAAGGCCCCAGGGCTCTTTCTTAGAGATAGGCTGGGCAGAGGCTGGCTGGAGAGCAGCCCTGAGAAAAGGCCTTGGGGGTGCTGGGGGAGGAGAAGCTCAACACGAGCCAGCAGTGAGCACTTGCAGACTAGAAACCCAGTCACATCCTGGCCTCTGCAGCAAGTGTGGCCAGCAGGGCCAGGGAGGGGATTCTCCCCCTCTGCTCCACTCTGCTGAGACCACAGCTGGAGCTCTGGGTCCAGTTTTGGAGCCTCTGTGCCAGGAAGGAGCTGGAGGTGCTGGAAGATGTCCAGAGAAGGGCCAGGAGGAGGAGCAGAGGGCTGGAGCTGCTCTGCTGTGAGGACAGACTGAAGGAGTTGGGGTTGTGCAGTCTGGAGAGGAGAAGGCTCCCAGGTGACCTCATTGTGGCTTTCCAGTATCTGAAGGGGGCTACAAGAAAGCTGGGGAGGGACTTTTGAGGGTGTCAGGGAGTGATAGGACTGGGGGGGATGGAGCAAAACTAGAAATGGGGAGATTGAGATTGGCTGTGAGGAAGAAGTTGTTCCCCATGAGGGTGGTGAGAGCCTGGCACAGGTTGCCCAGGGAGGTGGTGGAAGCCTCATCCCTGGAGGTGTTTGCAGCCAGGCTGGAGGTGGCTGTGAGCAACCTGCTGTGGTGTGAGGTGTCCCTGCCCATGGCAGGGGGGTTGGAACTGGCTGATCCTTGAGGTCCCTTCCAGCCCAAACAATTCTATTATTCTTTCCCCCCTGACCCTTTTGCTAGGCTGGCTTCAGGCTGGCCAGGCCTGAACTGCCCCCCTCTCACCCAACCCCCACTTTTTGTCCTGGCATTAGGCCTAAACAGGCCAAGATTGTGCAGGGGGGGAATGTTACCCAGGCCACAGAGGCCTCTGATACTCCCCCATCATTACCAGATAAGAGAGCATCCCTCTCCCACGGGAGCAGAGAGGGAAGAAAGAGAGAGACAAGAACTTTGCAGCCAGATTGGTAAGGGGGCAGGATTTCTGGGTAGCAATACACTGGCTCCTGTGTCCACCCCCTGGGCTGGGCACTCAGCACACTCAACTGTGTGCCTTCTTTTTTTGGAGGCAGCCAGCCTGAGCAGCCACAGCAGCAGGGGGACAGGAGGGGCTGCCCTTGAGGACTGTGAAGCCCTTGAGGAGCAAAGGCAGCTCGGTGGACTGTGGGGACAGGGTCAGTGTTAGTGGACAAGTGTTGTGTCATAAATTCCCCCCCAGAGCTGGTATCAGTTCAGTTGGGAAGTGAAAGGCTCCTGCAGTGGTTTGTCCCTGCCCTGGGTCTTGCTTTCCCTTGGGGGGTAACAGAAGGTGCATTAGCTGACGTGCTTCCTGTCTGTGCCACGGGCTGGCAGAGCTGCCAGCTGGATTTATTGCCAGCATTTGCTTCAGCAGGCATTCAAGGGAGATTTGCCTTGTCACAAGGGGCACACCAGCACGTGCTGGCTAATGTGGTCATCCTTCAGCTGCAGATATTGTCCCTGTCAGCTCATGATGAGTTCTGCTCAATGGGCAAGAGAGCAGAAGAGAAACTCAAGTGACTTCTAACGGGGCTGTGTAGCTCTCTGAGGAAAGAAACAATAAAACCCATCACAAAACCTCCAGAAAATCCTGTGCAATCCACAGAAAATCCTGTGTGAGCAAGCAGGGAGGGGATTCTCTAGCTTCAGCTGCTTTGCAGTGGATAAAGTTATTAAATGGAATGTAATGCAGAGTGATGTTATCCTTTTATGTAAGCTCTTAAGTGTGGTTAAACCTCTGCAGGCAGGGGAGTTCAGCCTGGAGAAGAGAAGGCTCTGGGGAGACCTTAGAGCAGCCTTCCAGTACCTCAAGGGGGCTACAGGAGAGGTGGGGAGGGACTTTGGACAAGGGCTGGGGGTGACAGAATGAGGGGCAATGGATTGAAGCTTGAGGAGGGGAGATTGAGACTGGAGATGAGGAAGAAATTGTTGAGAGTGAGGGTGGGGAGGCTCTGGCACAGGTTTCCCAGGGAGGCTGTGGCTGCCTCCTGCCTGGAGGTGTTTCAGGCCAGGCTGGATGAGGCCTTGAGCAAGCTGGGCTGGGGGGAGGTGTCTGTGGCCATGGCAGGGGCTTGGAACTGGATGATCTTGAAGGTCCCTTCCAACCCAACCCATTCTGTGACCCTATCATAGTATCAGTCAGGGTTGGAAGGGACCACAAAGATCATCTAGTTCCACCCCCCCTGCCATGGGCAGGGACACCCCACACTAGATCAGCCTGGCCAGAGCCTCATCCAGCCTGGCCTTAAACACCTCCAGGGACAGGGCCCCAACCACCTCCCTGGACAACCCATTCCAGGGCTTCACCACTCTCATGGGGAAGAACTTCCTCCTCCCCTCCAGCCTGAATCTCCCCACCTCCAGCTTCATTCTATTCCCCCTAGTCCTATCACTGCCTGAGATCCTGAGCAGTCCCTCCCCAGCCTTCCTGGAGCCCCCTTCAGATCCTGGAAGGCCACAATGAGGTTCACCTGGGAGCCTTCTCTTCTGCAGACTGAACAGCCCCAACTCCTTCAGTCTGTCCTCACAGCAGAGCAGCTCCAGCCCTCTGCTCATCCTCCTGGCCCTTCTCTGGACACCTTCCAGCACCTCCAGATCCCTCTTGTCACAGGGGCTCCAGAACTGGACACAGTACTCCAGGTGGGGTCTCCCCAGAGCTGAGCAGAGGGGGAGAATCACCTCCCTTGCCCTGCTGGCCACACTTCTCCTGCTGCAGCCCAGGATCTGATTGGTTTTGCTGGCTGGAAGTGCACACTGAGAGCTCCTGGTGAGCTTTTTGTCCACCAGCACCCCCAAGTCTCTCTATGAAATGCCTCTTGCTGGAGGAGCAAACCCAGCCACACCAGCCTCTGACAGCCAGCACAGTGAGTCCCTGCTGCTCTGCTGTGCCCTTCAGGTTGATCTTGGATGGTCTGTGATACCTTTGTGGATGGAAGGGCTTTGGGGTTTTTTTTGGGTGTTGTTTTTTGTTTGCTTGGGTTTTTCTATATCCTTTTGTTTATTTTTTGTTCAGGCATGAGAAACTCCAGTGGCACATTCTGGAAATATTTGGTCTAAGATCACCCCAGGGTGGAAGGAAAGGCAGGGCAGAACCAGGCTGGGGTTTAACGGCAGGAGATTGAACACATCCAAGTGCCAGGTGCTGCACATTGGCCACAGCTACCCCAGGCAGTGCTACAGGCTGGGGTCAGAGTGGCTGAGAGCAGCAAGGCAGAGAGGGACCTGGGGGTGCTGGTTCAGAGTAGGCTAAACATGAGCCTGCAGTGTGCCCAGGCAGCCAGGAGGGCCAATGGCATCCTGGCCTGCATCAGGAAGAGTGTGGCCAGCAGGAGCAGGGAAGTCCTTGTGCCCTGTGCTCAGCACTGCTTAGGCCACACCTTGAGTCCTGTGTCCAGTTCTGGGCTCCTCAGTTTAAGAAGGACATTGAGAGACTTGAAGGTGTCCAGAGAAGGGCAAGAAAGGTGGGGAGGGGTCTGGAGCACAGCCCTGTGAGGAGAGGCTGAGGGAGCTGGGGTTGCTTAGCCTGGAGAAGAGGAGGCTCAAGGAGACCTTCTTGCTGTCTACAACTCCATGCAGGGAGGTTGTAGCCAGGTGGGGGTTGGTCTCTTCTCCCAGGCAGCCAGCACCAGAACAAGAGGACACAGTCTCAGGCTGTGCCAGGGGAGGTTCAGGTTGGATGTTAGGAAGAAGTTCTTCCCAGAGAGAGAGATTGGCCATTAGAATGGGCTGCCTGGGGAGGTGGTGGAGTCGCCGTCATTGGAGGTGTTCAGGAGGAGACTTGATGGGGTGCTTGGTGCCATGGGTTAGTTGTTTAGGTGGTGTTGGATTGGTTGATGGGTTGGACACGATGATCCTGAAGGTCTCTTCCAACCTGGTCTGGTCTATTCTATTCTATTCTATTCTATTCCATTCTATTCTAATGCAGCTGAGCTGAAGTGGTTTGTGAGGCAGAGGGAAGGGAGAGGATGGGAAGCCACTGCAGAGATAGGCAGGGCAGGTCTGAAGTGGGTTCCCAGGCTGGCAGGATCATTCTTTATCTTGGCCATTTTTGCAGCTGCTTCTGTCAGCTGGAGTCTTTCCTGGTCCTTTGCTGCAGTCCCTACCCCAGTTCCCAACAGGGAGAAGTGTTGTCCCCTGATTGCTTCATAGTGCCCTCATGGTACCTGTGAGATCATGTTCAGGCCAGGTGGAGAATCTCTGGTGGGGATGAGGGGAAATTGGAGATCCCTATGACAAGAGGGATCTGGAGGTGCTGGAAGGTGTCCAGAGAAGGGCCAGGAGGATGAGCAGAGGGCTGGAGCTGCTCTGCTGTGAGGACAGACTGAAGGAGTTGGGGCTGTTCAGTCTGCAGAAGAGAAGGCTCCCAGGTGACCTCATTGTGGCCTTCCAGGATCTGAAGGGGGCTCCAGGAAGGCTGGGGAGGGACTGCTCAGGATCTCAGGTAGTGATAGGACTAGGGGGAATGGAATGAAGCTGGAGGTGAGGAGATTCAGGCTGGAGGGGAGGAGGAAGTTCTTCCCCATGAGAGTGGTGAAGGCCTGGAATGGGTTGTCCAGGGAGGTGGTTGAGGCTCTGTCCCAGGAGGTGTTTAAGGCCAGGCTGGATGAGGCTGTGGCCAGGCTGATCTAGTGTGGGGTGTCCCTGCCCATGGCAGGGGGGGTGGAACTGGATGATGCTTGTGGTCCCATCCAACCCTGACTGATACTATGGTACTATGATCTGTTCAGATGCCTGAGGAGCCCTGGTCAAAGCCTCTCTGATGCTTGCTTCCAAAGCTGTTGTTTTACTTTGCCTTAGGGGTGCTCCTAGTTGCTTGTTCCTCTGACTGTAGGTGAGGAGAACATGGCAACAGAGCTGCTGTGACTCCTGGATAAGTACCATTGCTGAGCCCCCCAGGCTGATCTTAAGACCTCTCTGTGCTTGTAAGACACAGTAAGCTCTCCAGGGAAACCTTTGCATACCTGCTGCCCTCATGGTGGCCTCTTCTTTTGAATCCAAGCAGGTTTAGTTGCTGCAGGTAAGAGCCAAGCAGTGATCCTAATCTGCAGCATTCTACAGCTTTCTGAGACCCTACAGTCCCTATGAGATCCTTGAGTATTGACTTGGAAACCCAGGCAGCTGCCATGCCTGAGGGGTTGGACTCCATCCAGAGGGACCTGGGCAAACTTGAAGTGTGAGCCTGTGTTAACTTCATGAGGTTCAACATGGCCAAGAGCAAGGTTCTGGGCATGGGTGAGGGCAATCCCCAGTGTCAGCACTGGCTGGGTGATGAAGGCATTAAGAGCAATCCTGTGGTGAAGGAGCTGAGGGTGCTGGGGGATGAGAAGCTGGCCATGAGCTGGCACTGAGAGCTGCCAGCACAGCCCCAGCTTGGCCTGGCATGGGCAGCAGGGGCAGGGAGGGGATTCTGCCCCTCTGCTGTGCTCTGCTGAGACCTCCCTGCAGTGCTGGGGCAGCTCTGGAGCCCTCAGCACAGCCAGGGGCCTGTTGGAGCAGGGCAGAGGAGGCCACAGCAGTGCTGGCAGGGCTGAAGCCCTCTGCTGTGAGGCCAGGCTGAGAGAGTTGGGGTTGTGCAGCCTGGAGGAGAGGAGGCTGCAGGGAGACCTTCTGGTGGCCTTGCAGTGCTTCAAGGGCTGAGCAGAGAGCTGAGGACAGACTTTTTCTCAGGGCCTGTTGTGAGAGACTAAGGGAGGATGGTGTGAAACCAAAAGAGGGAGATTGAGACTGGAGAGAAGGGAGAAATGTTTGAGGCTGAGGGTGGTGAGAGCCTGGCTTGGGTTGCCCAGAGAGGTGGAGCTGCCCCATGGCTGGAGCCATCCCAGGTGAGGTTGGTTGGGGCTCTGAGCACTCTGCTCTAGTTGCAGCTCTGTCCCTGCTGGCTGCAGGGGGATTGGACTTGATCTTTTAGGTCCCTTCCAACCCAAACCAGTCCCATCATTGTATGGAACAAACAAAACCCCCTAGAAATGACTCCAACTGTTTGTGGAAGAGTGAGGAAAAAAAGCCTTATCCTCATTATCTAAGTCATCTTCTGAAAGCCTGCAGGGTGTAATTTAACACAGTCTGTAACATTGCTTTATAAATAACCCTGGTGGGAAGGTTGCTATCCTCTAAAAATGTTGTGAGTAGAAAATCTGGCTCCCTTTTGTTTGTCCCAGTAGTCCAATAACAGAGTAGTCAACTGGCTCCTTTTTCTTCTCTATCTCAGGATCATTCTTGCAAGAGGCTGAGGGCTTCCCCTCAGGCTCAGCACCGTGCTCAAGCTGGGTCATTAGCTCCTTGTCATCCAGGGAAACCACTGAAGGGCTGCTGCTGTGCAGGCTGAAGGTGTAGCACATGCATAGGAACACCTGCATGTGCTCCAGGGCCTGAGCTTGGCTGGAGAGGGCAGGGGGAGGCAGGCTGCTGGTGGCTTAGGTCCAGAGAGCTCAGCATGCTGGAGGACACAGTCCTCAGTGCAGGTAGGGCTCTTTTCATAGAGGCATACAGCTACCTGAAGGGAGGTTGTAGCCAGGTGGGGGTTGGTCTCTTCTCCCAGGCAAGCAGCACCAGAACAAGAGGACACAGTCTCAAGCTGTGCCAGGGGAGGTTTAGGCTGGAGGTGAGGAGAAAGTTCTTCCCAGCAAGAGAGATTGGCCCTTGGGATGTGCTGCCCAGGGAGGTGGTGGAGTCCCCATCCCTGGAGGTGTTCAAGAGGGGATTGGATGTGGCACTTAGAGCCATGGTTTAGTAGTCATGAGGTGTTGGGTGCTAGGTTGGACTTGATGATCTCTGAGATCTTTTCCATCCTTATTGATTCTATGATAGTGGTTGGAAAATGACTCTGAGCTCATCCAGTCCAACCATCAAACCCAACCCCACCATGGCCACTAAACCATGTCCCACAGTGCCATGGCCACAGGTTTCTTGAACACCTCCAGGGATAGGGTCTACACCACTTCCCTGGGCAGCCTCTGCCAATCCCTGACCACTCTTGCAGCAAAACCTTTTTCCTCATCTCCAAACTAACCCTCCCCTGGCACAAGTTCAGGCCACTGCCTCTCATTCATAGAATCATAGAATCAACAAGGTTGGAAAAGACCTCAGAGATCAAGTCCAACCTGGCACCCAACACCTCATGAATACTAAACCATGGCTCCAAGTGCCACATCCAATCCCCTCTTGGCCACCTGGGCACACTGCTGGCTCGTGTTCAGCTGCTGTCAACCACTACCCTCAGGTCCCTCTCTGTTTGGCAGCTCTCAGCCACTCTGACCCCAGCCTGTAGCTCTGCCTGGGGTTGCTGTGGCCAAAGTGCAGCCCCTGGCACTTGGACTTGTTGAATGCCATCCTGTTGGCCTCTGCCCATCTGTCCAGCCTGGCAAGGTCCCTCTGCAGAGCCTTTCGACCCTCTAACAGATCAACTCCTGCCCCCAGCTTGGTGTCATCTGCACATTTACTGATGATGGACTCAATCCACTCATCCAGATCATCAATGAAGATATTGAACAGATAAATATATTGATCCCTGGGGGACACCAGTAGTGCCTATCTGCCAGCTGGCTGTGGCATCACTCACCACCACTCTCTATCACCTGAGACTAGGCAGAAGAGCCCAACCCCTGCCTCACTGCAACCTCCTGTCAGGCACTTGTAGAGAGCAGTGAGATCTCCTGTCAGCCTCTTCTTCTCCTGACTGAGCTCCCTCAGCTGCTCCTCCCCAGCCCTGTTCTCAAGACCCTTCCCCAGCTTTGTTGCCCTTCTCTGGACCTGCTCCAGCCCTCAATGTTCTTCTTGGACTGAGAGTCCAAAACTGAACCTAGTACTGAAGGTGGCCTCACCCTGTGCCAGCCAAGGGGCACCCTCACTGCCCAGGTCCTGCTGACCACACTATGACTGATCCAGGCCATAGCATTCTGCTTCTGACAGAGCTTCACAGCACTCTGGGTTTCACCAGGAGAGGGTCAGGTCTGCTTTCTGTTCAATAACCACAGCTGTGTGGGTGGACTCTCCCTGCACTGCCAGCAGACTGCAGGTGGGATTCAGGTTCTTGCCCAGATGTGAATGGACAGAGGCCTTGACTTCAGTAATTGACAGTCCAGGAAATAAAGGTCTGAGAAAGGTTTAAGTCATGGAGGAATGCAGTGAGGGGAAGGGGTTGTGATCCTGAAGGAGCAGAAAGGTGGCAGAGCCAGCAGTGGAGAAGGGAAGGGCAGGATCCTCCTCCTCTGCAGCTCCAGAGCTAAACCCCTCCTCTCCTGCTGCAGGGGACAATCCTCATGCAGAAAATGAGGTGGGTGTGCATCTTTGGGATGCCAGGTCTGCTGCTGCTTTACCTGCTAATTCCCCTCCTCAGGAGGGGGGTGGAGCTCTGTAGGTCCCCAGGCAGGCACAGGAGACCCAGCCTTGGGATGGAGGTGCCAGGTGTGCAGGCACTGCCCCAACCTGCTCCATTTCTGCTGTGCTTTGCTCCCTGAGGATTGTCCATTTTCATAGGCACCTCTGAAGATCACTGAGTCCACCCCCTGCCAGAGCAGGATCACCTCCAGGAAGGTTTTGAATGTCTCTGGAGACAGAGACCCCACAACCTCTCTGGGCAGCCTGCTCCAGGGCTCCAGCACCCTCACACCAAAGAGGTTTTTCCTCATGTTGAGGTGGAACCTCCTGGCTTCCAGCTTGTGTCCATTGATCTTGTCCTGGCACCTGACTCCAAGGACAGGAGATGGCTTTTGCACCTCACCTCTTGCTTCACATTCCACCACTGATCAAGGTGTAACCTTTACACCTCAGACTGTTCCTGGCAGCTCCTCTGGGGAGCTTTGTATGTGTGGCAGGATGGCTTTGGGAAGTTGGGGAGTGGTACTGAGGGGCTGCAGTGGGATTGTTCCCCAGCAGGATGGGCCAGCTGCCAGGGCTGAGTGTTTGAAGGAGGGCTGAGTGATTTGCAAGGCTTTGCTTCCCTTCTCTTCTCTTTCACTGACATTGCAGCCTGGCCACCTTCTGCTCCCTACATTGGGGCAGAAGGTGTGGGATTGAACACAAATGTGCACTTGCAGCCCAGAAAGCCAATCAGCTCCTGGGCTGCAGCAGGAGAAGTGTGGCCAGCAGGGCAAGGGAGGTGATTCTCCCCCTCTGCTCAGCCCTGGTGAGACCCCACCTGGAGTACTGCCTCCAGTTCTGGAGCCCCTATGGCAAGAGGGATCTGGAGGTGCTGGAAGGTGCCCAGAGAAGGGCCAGGAGGATGAGCAGAGGGCTGGAGCTGCTCTGCTGTGAGGACAGACTGAAGGGGTTGGGGCTGTTCAGTCTGGAGAAGAGAAGGCTCCCAGGTGACCTCATTGTGGCCTTCCAGGATCTGAAGGGGGCTACAGGAAGGCTGGGGAGGGACTGCTCAGGATCTCAGGGAGTGCTAGGACTAGGGGGAATGGAATGAAGCTGGAGGTGGGGAGATTGAGGCTGGAGGGGAGGAGGAAGTTCTTCCCCATGAGAGTGGTGAAGCCCTGGAATGGGTTTTGCAGGGAGGTGGTTGGGGCCCTGTCCCTGGAGGTGTTTAAGGCCAGGCTGGATGAGGCTCTGGGCAGCCTGATCTAGTGTGGGGTGTCCCTGCCCATGGCAGGGGGGTTGGAACTGGCTGATCCTTGTGGTCCCTTCCAACCCCGACAGATACTATGATACTATGATCAGCAGGAGGTGAAGAGGATTGCAGAGTGCTGCAGGACCTCCATGTAGTGAGAGACAGTCAGGGGAAGAATGTTTGTTGCTGCTTACACTTCCTGACTCTTCCTGATGTGAGGTCTGAGAACTTCCTGGCTCAGAAACTCCGTGGCTGTCCCTCTGCAACTCTTCACTGCCTTGTTTTGGAGGAGGCCTTTCCAGGTGACTGGGGAGTGAGCCCCTAGCAATGGATGGTGGCAACAGAGATTTCTCTTCTCTTTGCTTTCCTTTTCACAGAATCCCAGGGGGTGGGAGTGACCCAGAAAGATCATCCAGTCCAACCCCCCTGCCAGAGCAGGATCACCTAGAGTAGGTCACACAGGAGCAGGGCATCCCACCTTTACCATGAGGATGGTAGAACACTGCAGTAGGTTGCCCAGGGAGGTGGTCAAGCCCTGGAGATAGTCAAGGTGAGTTTAGGTCTAGCTTAGGATGCCCCTGCTTGCTGCAGGGGGGTTTGGACTGGGTGACCTTCAGAGGTCTCTTCCAACCCAAACCATCCTGTGATTGTAGGATCTCTGTTGATGGGATGCAGGCTGCTGGCAGAGGAGGAAGGACCTGGCCCTCTGGGATCCCTCACTTTCTCCTTGGTCTTTCAATCCACTGAGGAACTTTAAAAAGGAGAGGGTTGGCCTCTGCTGCAGCTGACAGGACACAGATCTGTTCAGGTAGCTGAAGTGCTACTGCATCTCCTGCTCTCCTCCTGCCTCTATTCCTTCCTGCCTTATTCATGCAGGCTGAAGGTTTGGGAAGGTTCCCAAGAAGAGATTCTCCCATGTTCAGCATTCATTCTGGCTGCAGGGCTGTTGCCAGAGTCCTTGCTGAAGCTCAGAGCTTTCTGGTGCCTTCTAAAGGCTTCTCATCTTGTCTGTGGCATGGTTTGAGTGTAGGAGTAGGTGTCCCTTAGGGCAGATCTAGAAGAAAGAGAGGGAACAGGATTGAAGGGTTGGGAAAGGGAAGTGTCAGGTGGCTGCAGAGAGCAAAACCTAGAGGAAATAATCACTTGAAGTCTCACCAGAGCTCTTGGGATAAGGAGGTTTGGACACTTCCAGTGTCCCCTGCTCTCAGCTAAGGTGTCAGAGGCCCAACACTGAGATCCTGCTTTTGATTTCTTGCTCTCCATCTACTGGAACTGTGAAAGGAGAAAGTTGCACAGGGCACAGGGCAGTGAAGTGAAAAACAACAGCAAGCAGAGCAGTTGCCTGATGAGGGCATTGAGTCCATCATCAGTAAATGTGCAGATGACAGCAAGCTGGGGGCAGGAGTTGATCTGCTGGAGGGTAGAGAGGCTCTGCAGAGGGACCTTGCCAGACTGGACAGATGGGCAGAGGCCAAGGGCAGGAGATTGAACACATCCAAGTGCCAGGTGCTGCACATTGGCCACAACAACCCCAGGCAGTGCTACAGGCTGGGGTCAGAGTGGCTGAGAGCAGCCAGGCAGAGAGGGATCTGGGGGTGCTGGTTGATGGTAGGCTGAACATGAGCCTGCAGTGTGCCCAGGTGGCCAGGAGGGCCAATGGCATCCTGGGCTGCATCAGGACCAGTGTGGCCAGCAGGAGCAGGGAGGTCATTCTGCCCCTGTACACTGCACTGGTTAGGCCACACCTTGAGTCCTGTGTCCAGTTCTGGGCTCCTCAGTTTAAGAAGGACATTGAGAGACTTGAAGGTGTCCAGGGAAGGGCAACAAGGCTGGGGAGGGGTCTGGAGCACAGCCCTGTGAGGAGAGGCTGAGGGAGCTGGGGTTGCTTAGCCTGGAGAAGAGGAGGCTCAGGGGAGACCTTCTTGCTCTCTGCAACTACCTGCAGGGAGGTTGTAGCCAGGTGGGGGTTGGTCACTTCTCCCAGGCAAGCAGCACCAGAACAAGAGGACACAGTCTCAAGCTGTGCCAGGGGAGGTTCAGGCTGGAGGTGAGGAGAAAGTTCTTCCCAGCAAGAGAGATTGGCCATGGGAATGTGCTGCCCAGAGAGGTGGTGGAGTCCCCATCCCAGGTGGTGTTGAAGAGGGGATTGGATGTGGCACTTGGTGCCATGGTTTAGATGTCAGGAGGTGTTGAGTGATAGGTTGGACTTGATGATTTTTGAGGTCTTTTCCAACCTGATTGATTCTATGATCTGACTCTCACCCGTGAGGGTTTCAGGCTGCATCCAGGCTCAGCCAGCACAAGGGTGGTGTGGGTGTATCCTAGAACCTGCTGTGCAATGTTTGCTTGCTTACAAAGTGGACAAAGCACAGGTCACAGTTACCATGGAAATGGCAAAGGCCACTGCTGGAGCTGCCACTTGCTCCTTTGGGTCATATCTCAGTAACCATTTAATCTGCTCACATTCATGTCAGAGGCCAGGCTGAGAGGTGACTCTGCTGAGCACCACGGCAGCTGCATCTTCACTTTGTTTTCTAGGCCCTTTCCAGTGCAGGAGATAATTGGAAGCATTTTGCCACAGCTGAGTGACCTCCTGTGTTCCCAGGGCAGCTCCCTCCCTGAGGCAGGCCTTGCCTTTCTCTGTGGCTTGGCAGGGCAGGGGGCGAGCAGCAGGGTCGGGGTGCCCCATGGAGTCACGGCAGGGCTTGGGCTGATTCCCTGGGTCCTGTGTGTCATTAGCTGGCATGACTCAGGCTGCTGCGTGGCTGAAATGCCACTGTGACCTTTCCTGTTTATATCCCTGCCTCATGCTTCCATGTTTTGAACAGATCTCCTGACTTTCCCCATGCCTATTTCTTGCCTGCCAGACCAGGGAGGTCACAGAACCACAGAACGTCAGGGGCTGGAAGGGACCTCAAGAGATCATCCAGTCCAAGCCCCTGCCAGAGCAGGAGCACCCAGGACAGGTCACCATCCAGGAATGCATCCAGGAAGGCTTTGAAAGCCTCCAGAGAAGGACACTCCACAACCTCCCTGCTCCAGGCCTCCAGCACCCTCTCACTGAAGAATTTTCTCCTTATGTTGAGGTGGAACTTCCTGGGTTCTAGCTTGTACCCCTAGCTCCTTGTCATATCACTGGGCACCACTGAAAAGAGCCTGCCACCTTCCCCTTGACACCCACCCCTCAGGTATTGATAGACATTGATCAGATCCCATCTCAGCCTTCTCCAGACCAAACAGCCCCAGGGCTCTCAGCCTTTCTTCATAGGAGAGATGCTCAAGTCCCTCAATCATCCTCATAGCTCTCTGTTAGGCTGTCAGCACCAACAAGAGGACACAGTCTCAAGCTGTGCCAGGGGAGGTTTAGGCTGGAGGTGAGGAGAAAGTTCTTCCCAGCAAGAGAGATTGGCCATGGGAATGTGCTGCCCTGGGAGGTGGTGGAGTCACCATCCCTGGAGGTGTTCCAGAGGGGATTGGATGTGGCACTTGGAGCCATGGTTGAGTTGTCAGGAGGTGTTGGGTGACAGGTTGGACTTGATGATCTCTGAGGTGCTTTCCAACCTTATTGATTCTGTGATCTTCTCATAATTAGGCTTGGACATGGCACTTGAGGACTGGATGTGGCACTTGAAGCCATGGTGTGGTTAGTCAGGAGGTGTTGGGTGGTAAGTTGGACTTGATGATCTTTGAGGTCTTTTCCAACCTTGTTGATTCTATGATTGCAGCAGATGCCTGTCTCTCCTGAACTGGGGAGCCCAAAACTGGACACAGTATTGCAGGTGTGGTCTCAGCAGGGCTGAGCAGAGGGAGGTCAGCTGCCAGCCTGTCTCTGGGGGCAGGTGGGACCAGGCTGCAGTATGTGAGCACTGGGAGCCACACAGCTGAAATGGTTGGGGGCTTTGCATGAAGGCTCCAATGCACACTCAGAGAGGGAGCAGAGGAGAACAAGATCTGACAGGCCCTTAGCACACCTGAGGAGCTGTGACAGGCATATGGAATCATAGAATCAATAAGGTTGGAAAGGACCTCAGAGATCATCAAGTCCAACCTGGCACCCAACACCTCCTGACAACTCAACCATGGCTCCAAGTGCCACATCCAATCCCCTCCTGAACACCTCCAGGGATGGGGACTCCACCACCTCCCTGGGCAGCACATTCCCATGGCCAATCTCTCTTGCTGGGAAGAACTTTCTCCTCACCTCCAGCCTAAACCTCCCCTGGCACAGCTTGAGACTGTGTCCTCTTGTTCTGGTGCTGCTTGCCTGGGAGAAGAGACCAACCCCCTCCTGGCTCCAACCTCCCTTCAGGGAGTTGTAGAGAGCAAGAAGGTCTCCCCTGAGCCTCCTCTTCTCCAGGCTAAGCAACCCCAGCTCCCTCAGCCTCTCCTCACAGGGCTGTGCTCCAGACCCCTCCCCAGCTTTCTTGCCCTTCTCTGGACACCTTCCAGCATCTCAACATCTTTCCTAACCTGGGGAGCCCAGAACTGGATACAGGACTCCAGGTGTGGCCTCAGCAGTGCTGAGCACAGGGCACAAGGACTTCCCTGCTCCTGCTGGCCACACTGTTCCTGATGCAGGCCAGGATGCCCTTGGCCTTCTTGGCCCCTTGGGCACACTGCTGTCTCATGTTCAGGCAGCTGTCAACCAGCACCCCCAGGTCCCTCTCTGCCTGGCTGCTCTCAGCCACTCTGCCCCCAACCTCTAGCTCTGCCTGGGGTTGCTGTGGCCAAAGTGCAGCACCTGGCACTTGGACTTGTTGAATGCCATCCTGTTGGCCTCTGCCCATCCATCCAGCCTGGCAAGGTCCCTCTGCAGAGCCCTTCTGCCCTCTGACAGATCAACTCCTGCAAGGACTCAGGAAATTACAGGAGAAATTGCCCAGCTCTGCTGCTTAGAAAGGTGTTATTGCTGTTGCCATGTCCTGGGCTGCAGCCAGTGCACCCACAGCTGTCCTTGAGGGCATCATCTGGACTCCTGATGGTGTAAAATAAAAGCAGCATTAATTTCATTCTTAAGAGCAGCTACTGTAGAGAATCCAGCAGAGGCTAAAAGCTGCTGAGGGGCCTGGAGCAGCTCTGTGAGGAGCAAAAGCTGAGAGCCCTGGGGGTGCTGAGCCTGGAGAAGAGCAGCCCCAGAGGGGAGCTGAGCAATGCTCAGCAAGAGCTAAAGGCTGGGGAGCAGGAGGCTGGGGCCAGACTCTTGTAAGTGGTGCCCAGGGACAGGCCAAGAGGCACTGGGCACAAACTGGAACCCAGGAGGTTCTACCTGAACATGAGGAGGAAGTTCTGTGGTATGAGGCTGCTGGAGGCCTGGAGCAGGCTGCCCAGAGAGGTTGTGGAGTCTCCTTCTCTGGAGAGCTTCCAACCCCGCCCTGGCCATTGTGCTCCTGGGCAAGCTGCTGTGGGTGCCCTGCTTTAGGACTGGCTTTAGGACTGGATGATCTCCAGAGGTCCTTCCAAGCTCCACCCTGCTGGGACTGTGGGATGCTACACAAATACTGCAAGCCCACATGCTATAAACCTGGGAGTACCTTTGGTGGCTGAGAGAGTTCTTTGATTTCAAGCTGGTGCCTTAAGCATCCTGTTCATAGAGGTCCAGCTGAGGTGGAGCAGGGAACAGAGTAGTCTCTCTGACATTTATTTTCCTTAGATGACAGATGGGCTTTTAATGAGGCTTATCTGAATTCCCCTTTGCCACTTTGCTCCTGATGCTGGAGCTGAGGTTTTAAATCTGAGATGCTTTAATCATCAGTTTGGCTGCTAAATGCAGTCATAAATTAGGGACTTTCTTTGTTTCTAAGCTTCTGTCTTTGCCTTGTGGCTGTTTCCTGCCTTGATTTATAAACTTCCCATCCCATGGGGGTTAGCAGGCAGGAGCTTGGCTCTCTGATTCCCTGCATGCTTGTGAATGGGCAACACTCAGCTGAGACTCATCCCAGCACTGTGCCTCCTCCTCAAAACGTGACAAAGGAAAATGTCAAAGTCCTTTCCTGGTTAGTTACCTGGGTCAGGGCAAGGGCTCAGGTGAGAGATGTGAATGAGAAAGGATTTGTCACAGTATCACTAAGGATGGAAGAGACCTCAAAGATCGAGTCCAGCCTGTCACCACAGGCCTCATGACTAGACCATGGCACCAAGTGCCACATCCAATCCCCTCTTGAATACCTCCAGGGATGGGGACTCCACCACCTCGCTGGGCAGCACATCCCAATGGCTAACAACTCTCTCTGGGAAGAATTTTCTCCTCACCTCCAGCCTAAACCTCCCCTGGCACAGCTTGAGACTGTGTCCTCTTGTTCTGGTGCTGCTTGTCTGGGAGGAGAGACCAACCCCCAGCTGGCTACAACCTCCCTGCAGGGAGTTGGAGAGAGCAAGAAGGTCTCCCCTGAGCCTCCTCTTCTCCAGGCTAAGCAACCTCAGCTCCCTCAGCCTCTCCTCCCAGGGCTGTGTTCCAAACCCTCCCCAGCTTTGTTGCCCTTCTCTGGACACCTTCAAGTCTCTCAATGTCCTTCTTAAACTGAGGAGCCCAGAACTGGACACAGGACTCAAGGTGTGGCCTAAGCAGTGCTGAGCACAGGGCACAAGGACTTCCCTGCTCCTGCTGGCCACACTGTTCCTGATGCAGAATGATTCTGCTGTTTCTGTCACCCCTAGACACATGAGCCCCAGATCACAGTCTCACAGTATCACTAAGGTTGGAAGAGACCTCAAGGATCATCGAGTCCAACCTGCCAGCAGGAACATGGAAGTCCTTGTGCCCTGTGCTCAGCACTGCTTAGGCCACACCTTGAGTCCTCTGTCAGGTTCTGGGCTCCTCAGTTCAAGAAGGACATTGAGAGACTTGAAGGTCCTGTTGATCCTCTTCCCTTCATTTTGCTGTTCAGTATCTCAGGCACACACACAAAAAAATCCCCACAGAGCCCAAATTGAGATGAAAAGCAATGTATGAGCAACCTGCTTTGCTCCAAGGTAGCTTTGCAGCTGGGTGAGAGGAAGGTGCTGCTGCTGAAAGCAAGTGGGAGAGCAGAGCTGTCAGCAGGTCAGCTCATCTGAGTGGCTGCAGAGCAGGGCTCTGTGCCAGGCTTCCCGAGTCGTGCTGTCCTGGCCTGCCGTGGCAGCTCGCTGGAGCAGCTGCTTGTGGGAGAGGTGGCAACAGCAGTGTGCAGAGAAATGGAGCAGCAGTAACCAGGCAGAGGCTCTTAACAGCAGCCTGCTTCAGCTGACTCTGAGAAGACAATTCCAGTTAGTGCTGAACCCCCCCTGGTATTGTTCCTTGGTTCTCTTCACTGAATGTCCCTGTGGCTCAGGTTTAATCAGTGCTGATTTGTGGAGCAGCTCTGCAAGGGAGGCTCTGAGGGTGACTGGGGGACTGGGCATGTCTGCTGGGGCTGTTTAGTCTGGAGAGGAGGAAGCTGAGATGTGATCTGTCTATAAACATCTAAGATGTGGGGGTCAGGATGAAGGGGCCAGGCTCCTTGGGGTGGTGCCCAGGGATAGGACAAGGAACAAGAGTTACAAGCTGGAGCCCAGGAGGTTCCACCTCAACCTGAGGAGAAACCTCTTTGGTGTGAGGGTGCTGGAGCCCTGGAGCAGGCCAGAGAGGTTGTGGAGGCTCCTTCTCTGGAGGCTTTAAAAACCTGCCTGGATATGTTCCTGTGTGACCTGCCCTGGGTGACCCTGGGAGGTGGTGGAGTCCCTGTCCCTGGAGGTGTTCAAAAAGGGATTGGATGTGGCACTTGAAGCCATGGCTTAGTAGTCATGAGGTGTTGGGTTAGGGTTGGACCTGATGACCTCTGAGGTCTTTCCCAACCTTATTGGTTCTATGATTCTATTCTGTGCTCTGGCAGGGGGGTTGCATTCGGTCTCCAGAGCTCCCTTCCAATCCCTGTTGTGACTCTGTGATTCTTTCTTAGCAGAAGCAAACTGTTCACCTAAAATGCCATAGTGGAAGCAGGTGAAGTGCTTTGGCCCCTGAATCTGGGTCACTGCAAGCAGCCACAGGATCTGCTCACTGGTACACACTGGAGGTGTTCAAAAAAAGATTGGATGTGGCACTTGGAGCCATGAATCAGAATCAATAAGGTTGGAAAAGACCTCAGAGATCATCAAGTCCAACCTGTCACCCAGCACCTCCTGACAACTAAACCATGGCTCCAAGTGCCACATCCAATCCCCTCTTGAACCCCTCCAGGGATGGGGACTCCACCACCTCCCTGGGCAGCACATTCCAGTGGCAAATAACTCTTGCTGGGAAGAACTTTCTCCTCACCTCCAGCCTGGTTTAGCTGTCAGGAGGTGTTAGGTGATAGGTTGAACTTGATGATCTCTGAGGTCTTTTCCAGCCTGCTTGATTGTGTGTGTGATTCTGTGTCCCATGTCAGGGCAGCTGGTGCCATGTGAATGCCTGGAGGGGGGTGAATGCCAGGGCAGCCTTGCTCCCTGCACTGGTGCAGCTTCATTTCCAGAAGCCAACAACTCATTGTATTGATTCTTGGAATCTCTTTTCCTTCCCATCCTGATTTTTTTCCTCTTTTTTTCCTGTAGGTAAACTCTTTATTAAGTAGAAGATTTGAACAAAGCTTCACATTCCCTTTGCATGTGAAGTTGCTTCTCCACTGTGTAATTACTGAAGGTGCTAAAGGGAATGAAAAGAAATAATTATCCAGGTGTTTGACAAAGAGAAAGCCTGGGGTGGTGGCAGGGCTTTGTAGTGCAGACCATGAAACTCCTGGTAGGTGCCAAGTGAAAATCCTTCGAGTAACAGAGAAATAAGGCAGGAAGAAAGCATTGTCCTTGCATTTTGCATGCTAGGTCAGACAGGGAGTGCATGTCAGATGGATCCAGTCAAGATAACAAGGGCTGGAGCAGCTCTGCTCTGAGGACAGGCTGAGGGAGCTGGGGGTGTTCAGCATGGAGAAGACTCCAGAGAGACCTTAGAGCTGCCTTCCAACACCTGAAGGGATCCTGCAGGAAGGCTGCAGAGAGACTTTTCCTGAGGGTGTCTGGAGACAGGACAAGAGGGAATGGTTTGAAGCTGAGGCAGAGCAGGGTTAGACTGGATCTTAGGAAGAAGCTCTTCAGTATGAGGGTGATGAGACTCTGGAATAGGTTGCCCAGGGAGGCTGTGGATACCTTCTCTGGGGGGGTGCTCAAGGCCAGGCTGGATGAGGGCTTGAGCAACCAGGTCTAGTTGAGAGGTGTCCCTGCCCATGGCAGGGAGGTTGGAGTAGATGTTCCCTAAGGTCCCTTCCAACCTGAGCCATTCTGTGCAGAACTGTAACCCTGCCATGAGTTCAGTAAAATATTGACTCTTCTTGACCCATTCACATCCCACTTCTGTGTGTTTTATGGAGCTGAGGAGACCTTGGTGCTTGTGAAACAGCAGCTGGGAGTGGTGTCTCTGCCCTGGGGATCAGCAGCACTTCCAGCCATGCTGTGCCTTGGGCACTCTGTTGTTCCACTGACCAGGTGTTCAGAGGCAGCAGAGTGCAGGAATCCTCTCTGGCCTGCAGTCATAGTATCATAGTATCATAGTGTCAGTCAGGGTTGGAAGGGACCACAAAGATCATCTAGTTCCAACCCCCCTGTCATGGGCAGGGACACCCCACACTACACCAGCCTGCCCAGAGCCTCAGCCAGCCTGGCCTTAAACACCTCCAGGGACAGGGCCTCAACCACCTCCCTGCACAACCCATTCCAGGGCTTCACCACTCTCATGGTGAAGAACCTCCTCCTCCCCTCCAGCCTGAATCTCTCCACCTCCAGCTTCCTTCCATTCCCCCTAGTCCTATCACTCCCTGAGATCCTGAGCAGTCCCTCCCCAGCCTTCCTGTAGCCCCCTTCAGATCCTGGAAGGCCACAATGAGGTCACCTGGGAGCCTTCTCTTCTCCAGACTGAACAGCCCCAACTCCTTCAGTCTGTCCTCACAGCAGAGCAGCTCCAGCCCTCTGCTCATCCTCCTGGCCCTGCTCTGGACACCTTCCAGCACCTCCACATCCCTCTTGTCATAGGGGCTCCAGAACTGGAGGCAGTACTCCAGGTGGGGTCTCACCAGGGCTGAGCAGAGGGGGAGAATCACCTCCCTTGCCCTGCTGGCCACACTTCTCCTGCTGCAGCCCAGGATCTGATTGGCTTTCTGGGCTGCAAGTGCAGACTGAGAGCTCCTGGTGAGCTTCTCCTCCCCCAGCACCCCCAAGTCTCTCTCCTCAGGGCTGCTTTCCAGCCAGTCCCTGCCCACCCTGGATTTGTGCCTGGGATTGCCTCGACCCAGATGCAGGACCCTGCCCTTGGTCTTATTGAACTTCATGAGGTTGGCTTGTGCCCACCTCTCCAGCCTGTCCAGGTCCCTCTGGATGGATCCCTTCCCTCCAGCTGTCTGCTGCACCACACAGCTTGGTGTCATCAGCAAACCTGCTGAGGGTGCACTCAGTGCCACTGTCCAAGGCACCCGCAGAGATGTTGAACAAGACAGGTCCCAGTCCTGTGAGTGAAGGTGCCCAGTCCTGTGTGTTTGCCTTGCTGGAGCTCCACAGCTTCCATAGCAGGAGAAACAGGGACAGCTGTCAGCCACTGCTTTGTGGTGTCTCAAGACTCACAGAGTCACTGTGCCCACATGGATTAGTAAGTGTGACAAGCTGAGATGAGCACGTAGAGCTGGCCTTTGTTTTGAATCTACAGCTGGTGAGCCTGGCACTGGCAGCCAGCTCAGGCCTTGGCAGATAGTGAAGTGTCACTGGGTGGTGTTTCCCCAAGTCAGGCCCATTCTAGAGCACAGTCAGTCCTGGAAGTGAGGAGAGTCTGAGTTGCTGGAGAGCAACTGGTGGTCTGCTGCCTCTTGAGGGGTGACAAGTGGTTGGAGAGACTCTGGAGGCTGTGAGCACCGTCTGCACTGGTTGCTGTGCCTCCATCCTGTGGCTGGTAGGACCCAGTGGAGAAGCTATTGAATGACAGCTGGGGGAGCAGCTTCTTCCACTTGAATGGATTGCAGTGGTGATAGAATGGATTGCATCAGGTTGGAGGTGACCCTCGAAGGTCATCTTGTCCAAACATCCTGCAGTGAGCAACTAGAGCAACTCAGGTTGCTCAGGGCCCCATCAAGTTTCACCTTGAGTCCTCAACCACATCTCTGGGCAACCTGTTCCAGGGTTCCACCACCCTTGTTGTGAAGAACTTCCTCCTGATGTCCAACCTAAATCCACCCTGCTCTAATTTCAAACCATTGCCCCTCATCCTATCACCACCAGGGATGGTGTTCAGCCATCAAGCTCTCCTCCTGGAGGAGATGCAGGTGTCCAGGCTGTCTCTGGTGCTGAAGTGGAGCACTGCTCACTTTTGTATCTACCTGGACAGTCTCATTGAAGTGCTTGAATCCTCACCACACCTAGGATGTGTTTTGGACTTCATGTGAAGCCTGCCAGGAGAGCATCAGCTATAGAGTCAAGAGGCTGAGCTTTGTCTTCAGGCCTTCTGCCTCTTGGTCAGCTAAGGGAGTCACACAGCTGCCAGCTCCAGTATCCAGAGACTGAGAGATGTCACTAGGAGACAAATTAAATACACCTGAGTTGCATCAGCCTGGATGGTCCTGACAGTCACTTCCTGAGCAGAGTGGCCAGAGGTGAATTTATCTCCTGGTGCAGGAGGAAGTTGTTTCTCAAGCAGAAAGGTGAAGGGAGGGTGGCACACCCTGCCAGCACCAGCTCAGTTTGGTTCAGTCTCCATGGCAGGCAGAGCAGGAGGATAGACCCTGGGTAATGTGAACAGAATCCAGAGTGGGCTTCAGATTCAGAAGCTGAAAGTGTGCAGCCTGAGCTTGGGAGGGCTCTGCCAGAGGGCCACAAGAGCACTTCTAGGGAGCAGAATGTACGACACCAGACTTGTCCTGAGACAGGTCTCTTCCTAGAAGCATAGAATCATTAGGTTGGAAAAGCCCTCTGAGATCATCAAGTCCACCTTCTACCCAGCATCTCCATGTCCCATCTTTCCTCTTGCATCTCTTCATGGCCAGCTCAAGGTAGCCAAGACTCAGGCTGTTGCCAGATTCTTCCAGGCTATGACTCAGTAGCTCAGGGCAAAGTGTTCATTAAATATCCAGTGGATTAAAGGCCTGGGTTTGCTTTCTGCCTCTAAAGTGCTGCTGTCTGTGCTGGACACTAATGGGTTTGGTTTTGCTGGGGCAGTAGTCACTTGAATAATGCATTTCCTGCTGAGCCTTTTGAACAGTCCCCTGGCTGCTTCCCATCTGAAGGGAAGTGGAAGAGGTAATTAGCAGCCCCTTGAAAAAGGATCAGCAGGTGGGTGGGAGCACGTTGGGTTCACGCATGGGATTGCCATGGAAATGCTGAGCTTTCCTGGCACTCCATCCAGTGTGTGGGCTCCAGAGATAGTTGCACTCCTGGGTCTGCCTGCTTTCCATCTTCCTACCCTACAAAGCAGTGCAGTCTCTCACCTCAGGACAGCTTCTGCTGGCCATGGCTTTGCCTTCTGGGCAGCTGGCGGCCAGAGGTGCCACAGGGAGCCGGGCACTGCGTTGCCAGCTGGAGGCTTTCTGTGTTTCTCACATCTCAAACCTCCCAGCAGAAAATCAGGGAGGAAAAGAAACCCAAACCCTGCTGCTTTACCCTTTCCTTTTTGTTCTGAAAAGTAGAAACTCGGTGCACAAAGCCCTGGGAGTCTGTCACTCGTTAGAGATGGTGATGGGGGTGGGGGTGGTGCTTGTGCTGCAGGCTGTGACCAGGTCAGCAGCCCCTGTGTGGCTGAGGCCCCTGCAGCAGGCAGGGCTGAGCAGGGGCTGTTCTCAGGCTGTGCAGTGAGACCTGGGTTTGCTCCTGGCCTTGTTTGGTGGCCATGCATGCTTCAAATATTGGATGTGTTTGTCAGAAGTGGCTGACAGCTGTCTGAATGTGAGCCAGCAGTGTGCTCAGGTGGCTGGGAAGGCCACCAGCATCCTGGCTTGGGGCAGCAATAGTTTGGCCAGCAGCACCAGGGGAGGGATTGCGCTCCTGTACTGGGCACTGATGAGGGCACACCTTGAGTACTGGGTTCAATTTCTGGGCCCCTTACTCCAAGAAGGATATTTTGGTGCTGGAGCAGGTCCAGAGAAGGGCAACAAAGCTGGGGAAGGGTCTGGAGAACAGGGCTGGGGAGGAGCAGCTGAGGGAGCTGGGGGTGTTCAGCCCGGAGAAGAGGAGGCTGAGGGAGACCTCATTGCGCTCTGCAGCTCCCTGAGAGGAGGCTGCAGTGAGGTGGGAGTTGGGCTCTTCTCTCTAGTCTCAGGTGATAGAAGGAGAGGCAATGGCCTGAAATTGTGCCAGGGGAGGGTTAGGTTGGAGAGGAGGAAAAATTTCTTTGCTACAGGAGTGGTCAGGGGTTGGCACAGGCTGCCCAGGGAGGTGGTGGAGTCGTTCAATAAACCTGTGGCCCTGGCACTTGGTGGCCATGGTAAGTGTTGGGCAGGTGGTTGGACTGGATGATCTTAGAGGGCTTTTCTATCCCAACCCATTCTATGAGTTAGCTGCCAGCTCTGGAGGTTCACAAGTCAGTGGGCACATGGCCACCCCAGAACCTCCCGGGGGAACCTGCTGTGTCCCTCCTCCTCCTTCCCCTTTGCAGCAGTACCCAAGAGGCTGCTGAGCCTGCGGCGCTCAGGGCAGCGCGCTGTCTGTTTCAGATCACCTGCTAGCAGAGTCCTACATCGGGCAGGAGGACTCCCCCGAGATGCAGCAGGCGGCGCAGCACAAGCGCAGGCTCTCCGTCATCTCGGACGGCAAGTTCGAGAGGAGCTTCTCCGAGGAGCAGGCGGAGAAGCTGCCCAGCGAGGGCCCCAAGCCGCGCGTCTACACCATCTCCGGAGAGAGGCCCATGCTGTCGGAGCAGGAGAACGAGAGCGTGGAGCTGGCGGTGATGAAGGGAGCCGCCCCGGAGGAGTGCCAGCACGGGCACCACCTGCAGGGCGCGGGCGGCTCGCACGGCGGCGCCAGGCACTGCAAGGCCTGGCCGGGCAGCCGCCAGGGCTCCAAGGAGTGCCCCCAGTGCTCCCGCCTGGCCGCCCCTTCCCAGCAGTCCTTCGACCTGGAGCAGCCCCAGGGCGGTGACGCTGGCTGGCACAGGAAGAGGCTGGAGAGGATGTACAGCGTGGATCGAGTCTCTGGTAGGTGAGGGTGGGCGCTGGGCGCTGGGAGGGCGGCGCCCACCGCAGCCCAGCCTGGAGCTCTCCTTGCGGCGTTTCCCCTTTGGCACCCCTGGGGAAAGGAGCTGCCAAAGGGGGAGTTGGACATAAGCCGAGTTGCATCTGAGGCCAGCTCATCCGAGCCCCCCTGTCTCTGCTTCTGGCGGAGGTGACCTGGCTGGTTTTCATGTGGCTTGGTGAGGCTGCTCTCTGTGGGCTCCCCTTCAGCTGAAGGAAGAGCAAGAGGGCAGTGGCTGTGTCAAAGCTCCCACATTGATGCTCCTCTGTGAGGCAGTTCAGGGCAGGGCTCTCTCTCCTCTGCCTCACTCTAGGGCTGAGGAAGGTGAGATCTTGTGACTGTGCCAGGATGCTCCAAGGAGCTCAGGCACTCAGGTCCGTGCTTTGGTGTGTCCACAAAATGCTGGTCTGCATGGCTGGAAGCACTTCAGCAGGGGCCCTCACCTCATGACCTTTCTTCCCCACTCAATATTTGCAGGGCACAGGGCTTGTAATTACTGCTACATTAAAAAAAATCCTGATTGTCTTTCAAAATGTAGCCATTGATCAAACCTGTGACCTCCCTGAACAGCCTCTGCCAGGGTCTCACCAATCTCACATAAAGAATTTCTTCCTCATCTCCAGTCTCAGTCTCCCCTTTCCCAGCTCAAAGCCATTGTTCCTCATCCTGGCACTCCCATCCCTTGTCCAAAGTCCCTCCCCAGCTCTCCTGGAGCCCCTTCAGGTACTGCAAGGCTGCTCTAGGGTTTCCTTGGAGCCTTCTCTGCAGGCTGAACAACACCAGCTCCCTCAGCCTGTCCTTGTGGGAGAGGTGTTCCAGCCCTCTGATTATCTTTGTGGCCTCCTCTGGACCCACTCCAGCAGCTCCAGGTCCTTCTTGTGCTGGGGTCCCAGAGCTGGAGGCAGCGCTGTAGGTGGGGTCTGAGCAGAGCAGAGCAGAGGGGCAGAATCCCCTCCCTGTGCTGCTGCTCTCCCTGCTCTGGCTGCAGCTCAGCACTCAGCTGGCTCTGGGCTGCCAGGGCCCACTGCTGGCTCCTGGGGAGTTTGTCATCAGCTGACATCCCCAAGGCTTTCTCCTCAAGAGAAGGTTGTTGTTCATTAGCTCTGCTTTGAATCAAAGCTAATGACTCAAAAGCTGTAAAACACATGAAGGAAGCCAGCCCTTCAGCACGTGTAATCCCTGAAAAGCCTGCACAGAGTCGTTGGCTGAAAGGACTTGGTGCAGCTTCTCCTCCTTCACTGTTGTGTGTTCAAGACTTCCAACAAGCCATTCATTTCCAGTCTGAGCTGCCTGGCATTTCTGCTCAGCTTGCTGGAGAAGAGCAGACACAGCAGCTTCAGAGGAAGTGTTCAGCCTGCTAGAATGCTGCTCCAGATTTCCTGAGAGTGCCTTTATGCAGGGCTTGACAGCAACTGCTAGCTGAGAATGTCTGTTACAGCTTTCTGTGGGCTTTCTTGGAAGCTGCCCTTCAAAGGAAGCCTCCCCAGTTGCACTGAGCATTTTTTGCCTCTGTAATTGCAGCCCCTTTTTTTGTGCCACCAGGGAAGGGCAGGACCAGGCTGTAGCAGATGATGATCTGTCCATGTCCCTGCTCTGGCAATTCTGCCTGCAGTAGGCACCCAGGGTTTGGGTGGGCTATGGCCAACAACAGTGAATGAAAAGAGCTCCTCCTAATGATGTCACAACATTAATGACAGATTCTGTAGCTGCTAATGAGTCACAGGTTGCATGGGATTGGAAGGAGCCCTCAAAGCTCATCTTGTCCAACCTCCCTGCAGGCAGCAGGGACACCTGCTGGGATGGCATTTAACAAGTCCAAGTGCCAGGGGCTGCACTTTGGCCACAACAATCCCAGGCAGAGCTACAGGCTGGGGTCAGAGTGGCTGAGAGCAGCCAGGCAGAGAGGGACCTGGGGGTACTGGTGGACAGCTGCCTAAACATGAGCCAGCAGTGTGCCCAGGGGGCCAAGAAGGCCAATGGCATCCTGGCCTGCATCAGGAACAGTGTGGCCAGCAGGAGCAGGGAAGTCCTTGTGCCCTGTGCTCAGCACTGCTGAGGCCACCCCTTGAGTCCTGTGTCCAGTTCTGGGCTCCTCAGTGGAGGAAAGATGTTGAGTTGCTGGAAGGTGTCCAGAGAAGGGCAAGAAAGCTGGGGAGGGGTCTGGAGCACAGCCCTGTGAGGAGAGGCTGAGGGAGCTGGGGTTGCTTAGCCTGCAGAAGAGGAGGCTCAGGGGAGACCGCATTGCCCTCTACAACTACCTGAAGGGAGGTTGTAGCCAGGTGGGGGTTGGTCTCTTCTCCCAGGCAAGCAGCACCAGAACAAGAGGACACAGTCTCAAGCTGTGCCAGGGGAGGTTTGTGCTGGAGGTGAGGAGAAAGTTCTTCACTGAGAGAGTCATTGGTCATTGGGATGTGCTGCCCAGGGAGGTGGTGGAGTCCCCATCCCTGGAGGTGTTCAAGAGGGGATTGGATGTGGCACTTGGTGCCATGGTTTAGTCATGAGGTCTGTGGTGACAGCTTGGACTTGATGATCTTTGAGGTCTCTTCCAACCTTAGTGATACTGTGAGACTGTGATCCCTCCAGCTAGGTCAGGCTGCCCAGGGACACAGCAAGTCTGAGCTTGAATTTCTCCAGGGATGGAGCCTCCACCACTACTGATGCAGTATTTAACCACCCTCACTGTGCAGAGCTTCCTCCTGATGTCCAACCTAAATCTCTCCTGCTCCACTTTCAAACCATTGCCTCTCATCCTATCACCACAGGCCCTTCTGAACAGTCCCTCCCCAGCCTTGCTTCCTGTATGTCCCCTTCAGATGCAGAAATGTAGCCATAAGGTCTCCCTGCAGCCTTCTCTTCTCCAGGCTAAGCAGCCCCAACTCTCTCAGCCTGTCTTTGGTGGAGAGGTTCTCCAGCCCTCTGATCATCTTTGTGGCCTCTTCTGGACTGGAACAGGGCCACAAAGATGATAAGCTGCAACACCTCTCCTACAAGGACAGGCTGAGGGAGCTGGTGTCGTTCAGCCTGCAGAGGAGACCTTGGAGCAGCCTTGCAGTACCTGAAGGGGCTCCAGGAGAGCTGGGGAGGGACTTTGGACAAGGGCTGGGAGTGCCAGGACAAGGGACAATGGTTTGAAATTAGAGCAGATTTAGATTGGATGTTAGGAACAAGTTCTGCACCTTCAGGGTGGTGGAACACTGCAACAGCTTGCCCAGGGAGGTGGTTGGGGTCCCATCCCTGGAGATATTCAAGGTGAGGCTCAAGAGGGCTCTGAGCAACCTGATCTAGTGGAGGATGTCCCTGCTGACTGCAGGGGGGTTGGACTGGATGACATTTGGAGGCTCCCTTCCAACCCAAACCACGATTCTGTGAGGTTGCTCAGAGCCTTTCCAGCCTGCCCTGGAATGCTTGCAGGGATGGGGCATCTCCCATCCCCCTGGGCGTAACCTGGGCCAGGGCCTCAGCACCCTCAGGTGTCCTCTCTAGTCCTCATCTCCCTTATTATATATGGGGAGGAGAAGACTCTCCTGTGTAGGACAGGGCAGGACACTGGAGAACAGGAGCTTGGCAAGCCTTGCTGTCTGAGCAATGTCTTTGCTCTCTTCCAGATGATGTCCCCATCCGAACCTGGTTCCCCAAGGAGAACCTCTTCAGTTTCCAAACCGCCACTACAACTATGCAAGCGTAAGTGAAGCCTCTGCTGCAGCCCCCCTGCTGCAGCCCCCCCTGCTGCAGCCCCCCTGCTGCATCTGAACGTTGGTGACCCACTCCAAGCTGCATCTGAGAGCCTGCACCAACCCAGTTGTATGCTTGGCCCCTCAGGCTGGGGAGGAGAGACAACCTTGTCTCACACTAAGCTCTTTTTGCACTTACTAATTCCCTCTCCCACTGCTCCCATTGGTTTGGTTTTACCTTCTGGAGCTCCTTGGGCTCCCCAGCTCTTCTCTGCTTCCCTTATTTTCTGTGTGAGGCTGTGCCCTCTCCCTGGCTGCTTCTGCAGAGCAAGGGTGCTGTGGGAGCACCAGCTCTCACCCTCCACCACTTGCTTCTGCTGTGGCCACTGCCCCAAGGCATGTGTTAGTTGCTCCAGGCTTGCCCTGCACTCCTCACTCAGGAGTGTCTGTGTAGGGTGGGAGCTCAGCCTGCAGCCTCTGCGCTGCTCTGGCCATTTGAAGAAGGTGCTGCTGAAGTCTCTGCAAAGTGTGAAGAGTTAGGAGCAGCCTTTCCCTCCACACTGCACACAGGGTTTGGTGCCCCTGCTTGCTGTGTGCTGGCAGGAGGCAGTTCTGGAAGGACTGGAGGGAGTAAGAGAAATCTCATGTCCAGGCAGTAAGCAGCTGATCAGGAAATGTCATCTCCTTCCCTCCCTGGCTGGGAAGCCAAGGCAAGCACTGAGGGAAAGGAGACAGCCACTGGTCTGCCTTTTGAAGCCCTTCCTCAGCCTTGTCACCTTCTTCCTGCATTCTCCCAATGTCTGTGCCACCCTCAGCTCTGCTGCTCTCTGCTTCTCCTTTTCTAATCTGGTGCCCTTTTTCTAACCTATTCCTCTGCTGCTTTTCTTTCCCTTCTGCCTTTCCCTTCCCCAGTCCCAGAAGAGGCTGATAATGAATCTTGGGATAAGCCAGACTGGATCAGCCCTCTAAGGACCAGTCTGGGCAGAAAAGTAGCTGCAGAGGTATTGGAAAGGCTCTGCATCCCCCCAAAAATGCCTATCTTTGTGCCCTTCCCCTCCAGCCCTCCCAAGAGGTGTGAGGCACCCTCCTGGCATGGGAGCAGCATGGGGAAGGCATTTGCCTGGTGCCAGTGTGATGTGTGGTGCTAATCCCACCCTGGCAGTGGGAGTGAGGAGCTTCTGTGGGCTTCTGCTCTCTATTGTCCTAGTGCTGCTTCACTTACCTGCCCCCTATGCCCCCTTGCCCCCATCTCATGGGCTGTAAATCTGGCATCCCAGCTGGCTACACTGCTGGGCACCAGGCTGGCAGGGCCTGGGGACAGTCCAAGGGCAATCTGACAGAGAGTGGCTTTGCTCTTCAGAGGTGTTGGCTGGTCACAGTGCCTGCTCTGGTACAGTTGTGACCTGCTGCACCAGACCACACACTGAATCAGCACCTTGCCTTTGGGCACATCCTTTGCTACCTGGAGTCCTCTTTGGTGGGCACAAGGTTTGCTGCAGAATGATGGCCCATGGCAGAGCTTGCAGGGCTTGAAGGCCAAGGGGAGGTTGCTCTGGGGAGTGATGGGTGCCCTAAGGGGAGCCCTGGGGAGCACAGCTCCTAGACTTAACCTAGCTCCTTGGTTACCACTTCTGGAGATTCTGTGCTGCCTCCTGTGCTGCCAGCCTGTGAGGTTGCTCTGGGGAGTGATGGGTGCCCTAAGGGGAGCCCTGGGGAGCACAGCTCCTGGACTTAACCTAGCTCCTTGGTTACCACTTCTGGAGATTCTGTGCTGCCTCTCTAGAAGCTGAAGGCAACTTGCTGAGCTGGTTGAGGTGACTCCTCCAGGTGTCCACCTAGGAGCCAAGTCCACCCTGCTTGGCTTCTTCACAGACCAGAGAGCAGGAGCTGGCTTCACAAGCCTTTGCCAGTGTGGGGGGAGGTCTCCCTGATGCCAGGCTCCTGCTGTGGACACTCAGCTGCCAGCTGTATACCTGCACCTTCTCTGGGGCTGCGTGGAGCTTCATCTGCATCCAGGCCACATGCCAGCACTACCCCAGGGAGGGCTTAGCTCCATCAAGTTAGGAGTCTCACCTCTGAGAAATGTTTAATTTGAAAAGCAATTTCCTTCCACCTGACAAGAACTATTCCTGCTGGAGGGAGGATCCCCTGGGAGCGCTGGCTGGGGCTGAGCACTAATGAGTTCCTCTTCTCTTCCTCTTTCCCTGCACCCCCTGGACTCCCTAGCATCTCGTAAGTATCCTCTTCTCTTGGACTGATTCTTGACTTCCTTGTCTGCTGGTGTCCTGGGTAAACTCCTCTCCTCTCCTGTCCATCACATCCACTGGTGCTTTCCCTGTGCTAGGGCTGTTTGTCTGCTGGCAGGAGAGGTTAGATGGCTACAGCTCCTAGGTCTGCCTGGATCCCCCTGAGGGGAGGCTACAGCTGGCAGCAGGCCTCCTGAGCCTGGTGTGCTGAGGTTTTGTCTGCAGCCTCCTGGGTCCATTCCTCTGCAGCAGGGATGATGGCTGCTCAGCTCCATTCTCTGGGCCACTCTGACACTTGCTTTAGGAACAGCTGCTCCAGCCACCTGCCCTCGAGAGTGAGGACCTTTGCCTTGGTGACTCTTCTGCCTGGCCTCTGACTCCCAGGCAGTCCCTCAAGGGCTGCCTCTCTTCCTTGGTCAACCTAACCTCTCTCTGTTGTGTCTGGTGAGAGCTTTCCTGTCTGTGTTTGGTGTCCTCTCCAGTTCCAAGCTGTGTAGTTGCTTAATGGCTTGACCTGGTTTCCCAGGGCGTTCAGGGGCTACGCAGAGAGGAAGAGACGGAAACGAGAGAATGATTCTGCAGCTGTTATCCAGAGGTAGGGCCCCTTTTCTGCCATGGCTGTCACCTTGCCTGCTCTTGCATGGGCCCTTTGGGTGTCAGTAGTGACCTTGGATGGCGTGGAACGTGGTTGTCCCTGTCTGTGTTGCTGTTCCTAGGGACATTTAGCGGTGGCTGTGTCGGAGAGGTGGAGGTGACTGGTGCTGCAGGGCTCGAGGGAGCTGGTCTCTGCCTTCTTAAAGGAACACTGTCAAGCTGCTTCTTAAAGGAACACTGTCTTCTGTGACCCCTCAGGCACAGAATTGTCAGATATTTAACCAAAAAGCTGCAAGATGGTGGCATTTTGTGGAATCATAGAACAGTCTGGGCTTGGAAGGGGCTTTGCAAGGTCAGTCCAAGCCCCTGCAGTCAGCAGGGACATGTGCAACGAGAGCAGGTAGCTCAGAGCCCCAGGCAGCCTCACCTGCAGTGCTCCCAGGGAGAGGGGCGTCTCCCACCTCTGGGCCAAGGTATCACCACCCTCAGTGTCAAACATTTCTCCCTTCTCTCCAGTCTGATTCTCCCTCTTTTAGTTTCAAACCATCCTCCCTTGTCCAATTATGCCTGGGGAGGTGGTGGAGTCCCCATCCCTGGAGGTGTTCAGGAGGAGACTTGATGGGGTGCTTGGTGCCATGGGTTAGTTGTTTAGGTGGGGTTGGATTGGTTGATGGGTTGGATATGATGATCTTGAAGGTCTCTTCCAACCTGGTCTATTCCATTCCATTCCATTCCATTCCATTCCATTCCATTCCATTCCATTCCATTCCATTCCATTCTATTCAATTTCTATTCTATTCCATTCCCATTCTATTCTATTCCATTTATATTCTATTCTATTCTATTCTATTCTATTCTATTCTATTCTATTCTATTCTATTCTATTCTATTCTATTCTATTCCATTTCTGTTCCATTTCTATTTCTATTCCATTTCTTATTCTATTCTATTCTGTTCTATTCTATTATATTCTATTCTATTCAGAAGTCTGTCCCCAGCTTTCTGTTCATCCTCTTCAAGCACTGCAAGCTGACCAGAAGGTCTGCCTGGAGCCTTCTCTTCCCCAGGCTGAACAACTCCAGTTTGTTTGAGGGCAGCTGAATACTTCTCTGTGCTGATGCTGCATTCACAAATGCCCCTCAGGCCTGGGCAGAATGAATGCTTCTAGGGACTAGGAGTCTACTTCTAAAATCTTTTAAGAATTATTGATTAATTTATAAAAGAGCAGAAAGGAACAAAAAGGGAATGGAGCTGACTCCTTATCTAGGTATTTCACACAGACACAGAAACATTCTGGTTGGAAGAGACCCTCAGGATCACCAAGTCCAACCCAGAACCCTGCTCTGCAAGGCTCACCCCTAAACCATGGCCCCAAGCACCACATCCAAGCCACCTTTAAGCACATCCAGGCTTGGGGACTCCACCACCTCCCTGGGCAGCACATTCCAATGCCTGACCACTCTTGCTGGGAAAAAATGTTTCCTAGTGTCCAGTGTAAACCTGCCCTGCTGCAGCTTGGGGCCATTGCCTCTTGCTCTGTCACTAATCACCTGGGAGAAGAGACCAGCAGCAGCCTCTCCACAACCTCCTTCCAGGTAGAGAGCCAGGAGGTCTCCCCTCAACCTCCTCTGTTTCACACTAACCATCCCCAGCTCCTTCATCAGATTTCTTCTCCAGGCCCTTCCCAGCTTCCTTGCCCTGCTCTGCCCTGGCTCCAGCACCTCCACAGCTCTCTGGCATTGAGGTGCCCAAAACTGGACCCAGCACTCCAGGTGTGGCCTCCCCAGAGCTGAGTGCCAGGGGACAATCCCCTCCCTGCTGCTGCTGGACACAGCATTGCTGATCCCAGCCAGGAGGCCTTTGGCTTTCTTGGCCACCTGGGCACACTGCTGGCTCCTCTTCAGCTGCTTGGCCATCAGCACCCCCAGCTCCCTTTCTGCCAGCAGCTTTCAGCCACACTGCCCCCAGCCTGCAGCATTGCTTGGAGTTGTTGTGCCCCAAGGTCAGGACCAGGCACTTGGCCTGGTTGAAGCTCCTCCTGGTAACGCTGGCCATGGATCCAATCCATCCAACCCCCCCTGTAGAGCCTCCCTAGCAGAAGGTTCCTGGTTTCCCTCTGCTGGCTTCCTCAGGTAGCCTCTGTACTCAGAACTACTTGAGGGGTTTTTAGTGGGTCAAGGCTGGTGCATTTTGGCAGCCTGCTCAGAAGGGTAGCTCAGCACCTGTGCCATTGGTTAAAAGCTGCCACCATCATAGTATCATAGTATCAGTCAGGGTTGGAAGGGACCACAAGGATCAGCCAGTTCCAACCCCCCTGCCATGGGCAGGGACACCCCACACTAGATCAGCCTGGCCACAGCCTCATCCAGCCTGGCCTTAAACACCTCCAGGGACAGGGCCCCAACCACCTCCCTGGACAACCCATTCCAGGGCTTCACCACTCTCATGGGGAAGAACTTCCTCCTCCCCTCCAGCCTCAATCTCCCCACCTCCAGCTTCATTCCATTCCCCCTAGTCCTATCACTCCTGAGATCCTGAGCAGTCCCTCCCCAGCCTTCCTGTAGCCCCCTTCAGATCCTGGAAGGCCACAATGAGGTCACCTGGGAGCCTTCTCTTCTCCAGACTGAACAGCCCCAACTCCTTCAGTCTGTCCTCACAGCAGAGCAGCTCCAGCCCTCTGCTCATCCTCCTGGCCCTTCTCTGGACACCTTCCAGCACCTCCACATCCCTCTTGGAATAGGGGCTCCAGAACTGGAGGCAGGACTCCAGGTGGGGTCTCCCCAGAGCTGAGCAGAGGGGGAGAATCACCTCCCTTGCCCTGCTGGCCACACTTCTCCTGCTGCAGCCCAGGCTCTGGTTGGCTTTCTGGGCTGCAAGTGCACACTGAGAGCTCCTGGTGAGCTTCTCCTCCCCCAGCACCCCCAAGGCTCTCTCCTCAGGGCTGCTTTCCAGCCAGTCCCTGCCCAGCCTGGATTTGTGCCTGGGATTGCCTCCAGCCAGCTGCAGGACCCTGCCCCTGGTCTTGTTGAAGCTCCTGAGGTTGGCTTGTGCCCACCTCTCCAGCCTGTCCAGGTCCCTCTGGATGGATCCCTTCCCTCCAGCTGTCTGCTGCACCACACAGCTTGGTGTCAGCAGCAAACCTGCTGAGGGTGCTCTCAGTGCCACTGCCCATGGCACCCACAGAGATGTTGAACAAGCCTGGTCCCAGGACTGATCCCTGAGGGACTCTGCTTGTCCCTGGCCTCCACTGGGACATGGAGCCATGGACAGCCACTCTTTGGGTGCAGCCATCAAGCCAGTTCCTTATCCATCCAGTGCTCACCCCTCACACCCATGTGTCACCAGCCTGGAGACCAGGATGTGCTGTGGGATGATCCCTTCAGCACTGTGCAAAACAAAGTGGGGAGAGGGGGAAAAAACCCAAATAAATCAGGTTTTCCTACCTGGGAAGTAGCCAGGAAAATGGTCTTGGGGCTTTTTTTAGCAACTTAAGAGGCTATTTTTTTCCCCCATCACTAATGGAGAGAAACAAGAATCCAAATTCAAGTTGCTATCAATGAGCAGACAGTGTGTCTTTAACAAGAAAGAGATCTGTCAGGCTGGGTTAGGCAGTGGAAAGCCTCTGGTAGGAAGTGACTTCAGGCTGTGGTCTGTGAGGCCAGGAGCAGGAGCCCTGCACCTTGCTGGTGCTGTTGTGTCAGGACAGACAGTGGTGGCTGCAAGGCTCTTCACCTCCCATGGACACTGAAGGTCCAGGCAGGATGGTACAGTGAGAGCCCTTCTGCAGTCATCTTGTGGTGAAAGAGGAGCCAGGACAGCAGGGGTGGGTGTTGGGCTGTGCCAGGCCAGCAGGGATGGGTGTTGGGCTGTGCCAGGCAGGCAGAGCTGGCAGGGATGGGTGTTGGGCTGTGCCAGGCCAGCAGGGATGGGTGTTGGGCTGTGCCAGGCCATCAGGGATGGGTGTTGGGCTGTGCCAGGCAGGCAGAGCTGGCAGGGATGGGTGTTGGGCTGTGCCAGGCCAGCAGGGATGGGTGTTGGGCTGTGCCAGGCCAGCAAGGATGGGTGTTGGGCTGTGCCAGGCAGGCAGAGCTGGCAGGGATGGGTGTTGGGCTGTGCCAGGCCAGCAGGGATGGGTGTTGGGCTGTGCCAGGCCATCAGGGATGGGTGTTGGGCTGTGCCAGGCAGGCAGAGCTGGCAGGGATGGGTGTTGGGCTGTGCCAGGCCAGCAGGGATGGGTGTTGGGCTGTGCCAGGCCAGCAAGGATGGGTGTTGGGCTGTGCCAGGCAGGCAGAGCTGGCAGGGATGGGTGTTGGGCTGTGCCAGGCAGGCAGAGCTGGCAGGGATGGGTGTTGGGCTGTGCCATGCAGGCAGGCAGAGCTGGCAGGGATGGGTGTTGGGCTGTGCCATGCAGGCAGGGAGAGCTGGCAGGGATGGTGTTGGGCTATGCCATGCAGGCAGAGCTGGCAGGGATGGGTGTTGGGCTGTGCCAGGCAGGCAGAGCTGGCAGGGATGGGTGTTGGGCTGTGCCATGCAGGCAGGGAGAGCTGGCAGGGATGGTGTTGGGCTGTGTCAGGCAGGCAGGGAGAGCTGGCAGGGATGGTGTTGGGCTATGCCATGCAGGCAGAGCTGGCAGGGATGGGTGTTGGGCTGTGCCAGGCAGGCAGAGCTGGCAGGGATGGGTGTTGGGCTGTGCCATGCAGGCAGGGAGAGCTGGCAGGGATGGTGTTGGGCTGTGCCAGGCAGGCAGAGCTGGCAGGGATGGGTGTTGGGCTGTGCCATGCAGGCAGAGCTGGCAGGGATGGTGTTGGGCTGTGCCAGGCCATCAGGGATGGGTGTTGGGCTGTGCCAGGCAGGCAGAGCTGGCAGGGATGGGTGTTGGGCTGTGCCATGCAGGCAGGGATGGGTGTTGGGCTGTGCCAGGCAGACAGAGCTGGCAGGGATGGGTGTTGGGCTGTGCCAGCCAGGCAGAGCTGGCAGGGATGGGTGTTGGGCTGTGCCAGGCAGGCAGAGCTGGCAGGGATGGGTGTTGGGCTGTGCCATGCAGGCAGGGAGAGCTGGCAGGGATGGTGTTGGGCTGTGCCAGGCAGGCAGAGCTGGCAGGGATGGGTGTTGGGCTGTGCCATGCAGGCAGAGCTGGCAGGGATGGGTGTTGGGCTGTGCCATGCAGGCAGAGCTGGCAGGGATGGGTATTGGGCTGTGCCAGGCAGGCAGAGCTGGCAGGGATGGGTGTTGGGCTGTGCCAGGCCATCAGGGATGGGTGTTGGGCTGTGCCAGGCAGGCAGACCTTGCCAGCTGTGAGGGTTGCTGGCAGTTGTGTGTTCAGCTCTCTTGTCTAGGCAGTGAGGAGGACCTCAGCCCTAGCAGTGTTGGGTGCTTGCTGCCCATGGCCTTGGGTGTGTTGGGAGTTCAGCCTCCTCTGTGCTTGGCCATGTCTCTGGTGCCCAGGAGGCTGGGGTGTGGAGTGGCACACAGTGGGCATTGCCTTGAGAGCAAGAGGGTTGCTGAAAGTTGTGAGGTGTGCCTGGCCATGGCAAGGGGGTTGGAACTAGATGGTCCTTGAGGTCCCTTCCAGCCCTGACAATTCTATGACTGCTGCAAGGAGGAGCTGAGGAGGAGGAGGTGAGCAGTGCCCTCAGCAGACACTGATGTGTGTCAGCAGTTGTGTGGCTGACCTTGGCTGGGTGGTGAAGAGGCTTCTCTGCAGAGACCAAGTGGCCTCTGTGTGGAGTGTGTGGAGTGAGGCTGGAGACCCTTTGACTGGGCTGGATCCTGTGGAGGTGGCCCAGGGTGGTGCAGAGCGTGGAGCAAGCTGGAGCCTGTCAGGAGGAGGGAGTGCTCAGGAGGTTTTTACCACTGCAGCTTGAAGGGAGCTTGTTCAATTTTGATGGCTGAAGAACTCTTGCTGGTGATCAGCTAACAGTGGTTTCCTGGGTGCAGTTGCAGGAGCTGGGCAGGGAGCCCTGGCAGGTTTGTGTAGCCCCAGATTGCTGAGCCAGTCCTTCCATGCAAGCACAGAGGGGCCTGAGGATGAACACAGCTGCAAAAGCTCTCAGAAGGGTCTAGATGACCACAGGGTGCCCACATCAAGAGGCAGCCCCAGGCTTGCAGCTCCTTTCCAAAGTGCTGTTTTCTGTTCTAGGAGAGATGAAGAGGCAGACAAGGCCTTGGTCCCATTCTCTGAGCATGTGGTGTGCTGGATAAGCTGAACAGCTGGCTTCTCCCTGGGGCTGCTCTCAGCAGTGTTTAGCAGATGTGCCTAGCAGCTGCCCTCAGCCTGCACTCACAGGAGAGACCAAGCTGTCCATGCAGCTGGGAGCAGCACTCTTGGGTGGCAGAGACTGCTCTACCCCCAGCATCTGCAGAAGCTCCCCTGCAGGGAGGACAGCTGAGCATGAAACAGGAAAGGGGATTTTGCTCCAAAATGCCAAAACCCCAAAGGGTGCAGCAGTGGCCTTGGCAGTCAGCATTGGTGCTCAGTGTCTGCTGGGATCTCAGACTTGGTGTCTGGTGTGGGTCATTGTGAGACCAAGATCACAAAGACTCTCATGCTGATGAGCTGCAACCTGTGTGACCAAGGCCCTTCTGTGCCCCTTGAAGTGTTGGATTCATTTGGCTTTGAATCTAATGCACAGTGAGAGAGGCCACAGTCAGTCCCCACACACCCCAGAGGGCTTTGGGCACAGGGCCAGTCCCAGCCTGTGCTGGTGAACTGCTTTAGGCACTTCTCTAGAGGGGGAAGTTGTCCAACCCACAGCAGTGAATCTTCACCTCCCCAGGTGGAGCCAGAGGATAACCCTCAGAGTGTAAGCTAACACTCAGAGCCCAGGAGCAGCTGGACATTGGTCATGGAGCTATGCTGCTTCCAGCTTCACTGCCCAGCTCCTGCTTCTCCCTCTTGAGCTGCTGAATGGGGATCCTGATGGCAGCATGAGATCCAGGGCCCAAGTGGGGCCCAGTGCAGAGGGTGGCCTGGGTGAAGGGCTGTGTCTGTGCTGCTCTCTGTGCAGGAGCAGATGTTGCTGACTTTCTTTCTGAACAGTGTCATGTTGGTGCTGCAAGTCTGTCCTAGCCCAGTTAGGCTGCTAAAGCATCTGCATGGTGTTGTCACATGTCCTTACTCATCCCACTAACCTGTCTGTGAGCCAGACAACTTTGTCACTTCACCAGCACTGGGCTGTGTGGCTTGGTGTCTCAGTGTGTGTTGGTGGGACAGAAGGGGATCAGGAAGGCTCCCACATCCCAGCAGGCTCCTGGTGCAGGGGCTCCCTGCCATCCCTAGGGCTGCACTGCAGGGTGAAGTCACTCTCACTAAGTGGGGTCACAGAAAAGTGACACTTTGCCCAGCAGTCCATATGCTGCTTCCTCCCCATGTCTCTTCTGCTGTCCTGTTTGGCTCCTGTCCTGTTTGGTTCCTGTCTAGGTGAGTGATGAGGAGTTAAAGGCAATGTGTCCCTTGCACTGGCAGGGGCTGGACTGAGTCCCTTTGCCCTGGTCCCTCTGGAGTGGCCAGGACAGTCCCTTTGACACAGACTATGAGGTGTAGCAGCTCTGGTGGACTTTCCCCTGGAGCTGTGTGTACTGCACTGCCCCACTGAACTCTGCCTGAATCCCAGGCAGGGAAAGATGTGATTGGGCAGCATTGGCCGGGAGCAGACTCATGAGGGCTCTCAGCCTTGCTGGATGCTGCTCTCTGAGGAAGAAGAAGATGCTTCAGACTTTTCCAGCTCTTTGCCCTGGAGATTAATATGGGCAGCATGGTTGCTAAGAGCACAGGTGGGATTTCAGCAGCTGCTGGGAGCGTGGAGCACAGCCATGAGCATGGTGTGTGCCTGCTGCCTGGCAGGGCAGAGCTGGGGCACCCGCTGCCTGCTGAGCACGGGTGGGAGAACAGAGAGAGGGGAGCAGGTACTGCTCTTCACCAGGAGAAGAGGGAGCCAGTGGCCATGTCTTGGGCACAGTTGCAGCACAGGGGTGCCTTGGTGACAGGGAAGTGAAGGCAGGCCATGAGAAGGGGGCTGCCCTGTAGGACCCCACTTGCCTTGTTGCACCAGCCCAGGGAGCTCAGAGGAGGCAGCCCCGCGCCGGACAAACCTGCCTGTCCCCAGCAGAGAGCAGGGGCAGGCTGGCACCCTGCTCTCCAGCTTTTGAGTGCTGCTGTCTTCCCACTTCCATTTCTGTTTCCTCCCTGCTGTTTTTCCCATGCTGCTGGCCCCAGGAGTTGCTCTGTGTCTCTCTGCTCAGAGGTTGTGTCTGGCCTCTCTTTCAGGAATTTTCGGAAGCACCTCCGCATGGTGGGGAGCCGAAGGGTGAAAGCACAAAGTAAGTGAGAGCCTGTGAGCTGTGGCTGTGAGGTTTGTGCCAGTGGGGTGTGGGGAACCTAACCTTGTGTGCAGGTGTGGGTAGAAAGGAACTAGCATTGGGACAGAGAAAGGACTTGAGCTGCTGGTGCCGTTTTACCCTGTGAGAAAGCAGCCAGGTTGAAGCAAGCCTCCGGGACCTGCGGATGTCTGCGAGCAGCCTGTAAGCTGTTTCTGAGGACCTCTGCCCTGGCTGTGGGAGATCTCTGTGGCTGCAGTGTAAGGAGAAGAAGCAGACCTGCAGCATCCTCATTCCATGTGCTTGTGGGTTTTGGTGATCACCAGCTGGTGAGAAGAGCTTAGCAGAGCTGGTGAGGGTTGCCTGGCTCTCACGGAAGCTGCGGACCATGTGCCAAGTGGATTGGTGGCTTTCTCTTTCCTCCTCCCCTATCCCATTGCCATCCCCACAGCAGGACCTGGGGGCAGTTGCCTGGTGGGAGCTAAGAGGATGGGGGAAGGCAGAAAGAAGAGGAACAGAGAAGAGACTGGTGCAAGGGGGAAATAAAGGAGCATTATGCCTCACTGGGGAAGAAATCACCGCTTGGGCCTGGGACACAGCAACTCTCTTTTCCTGAGGAAAGCAACTCTCCTCCACCCCTTGGCTGGGGCAGCTCTCTTTTTCACTGTGAAGGGTGTCACTGGCTCCCAAGAGCTGAGGATTGCTCCAGAAGAGGAAGCAGCTCGTTCTTCCCACCCCCTGGCCAAGCATCGTGTGCAGACTGCCCACAGCAAAGCGTGGCTGGGTTGGATTTGCATTCTCCCCTCTGCTTCCTCATGGGCTGTGGGAAGTGACCAGCAAAGAGCCTTGCCCTCCAAAGTGTCTTCACTGGAATCTGAGTGAGCACTGCCTGAGCTGGGCAGGGCTCACCTCCCCTGGAGCTCTCTGCAAGCTCAGCCATGCCTCTCTGCCTTGGAAACTCTCGGGTCATGTTTTCAAAGCTTTCTCCCTCTGCACAAGAGCTAAAGGCCTGGGTTTAAATGAAAGCTGAGGGTGGAGATCACCTGAAGAAGCTCCTGTGTGATTTGTCTCCCTGGACACCCACACTTGGACCCCCTGCAGCAGAGGGCAGGTTGCTTCTCAGCTTTGGCAGTGCAGATCCGCAGTGAACTGCTGCGCTGCTGACGTGAACTGCTGTCACCAGACACACTGCAGCAGACCTGCTCTGTCTCCTACCAGAAATAGGTACTAGTGGCTATAAGTGGCTGTTCATCTAGGAGTAGTGGCTCTCCCAGGGCTTGCCAAGTCAGAGGTGGTGGTTGGCAGTTCCCAGGAATTTGCCTGTGGTGCAGCCAGCTGGGCCAAGCTCCCTGAATTCAGCTCGGGAATTGCTGATACAAACTAATGCAGCCTGGGGGAAGGGAATGCTGAAGGGAAGTGCTCACAAGTGTGCAGGCAAGGAAAAACTGAAGGATTTCCTCTTTTACAGCACAGCTTAGAATGCATGTGCTTTCTAGAGCCCCTGCTCTGTTTGGGCCAGCTGTGACTGGGATGTCTGTAGAACCTGAAGCTCCTTTCATGACTGGAGAACTGCTGCCTTCTTCTGGTCATCTGTGGGTCATTAGCTGTTGAGTCCATCTTCCTGTGAGACCTTTGAGGCAGAGCATCTACACTGAGTCACTGGAGTAGCCTGGATTAAATTGAGGTTTGAGCTATGTGCAAAGGAGAGAGCACCAAGTGCCCTTCTTCCTGTGTTCCCCCTGCCCGGTCCCGCTCAGAGAGCGATCACCTTGTCTTCTGCTGTCTAGAAGAGGGAGACCTTTGCTTGTTGTGTGGAGAGGACTCAGGTTTGGCAAGCGGAAGAACGAGCCCAGGGGAGTCTGTGGTGTGTGGCTACTGCCTGTTTTGTTTTGCTGGCAGCAGCAGAGGTGGTTCTGGAGTCTGTTAATGTGGTGCTTTGGTTCTGTCCTAGCCTTTGCCGAACGGCGTGAGAGGAGCTTCAGCAGGTCCTGGAGTGACCCGACTCCCATCAAAGCCGATTCCTTCCATGACTCTCGAGAAAGTGAGTTCTGAGTCCTTTGAGCTTCCTCCTCTGGCCAAACCCTCCAGCTGAGGGGCTGCCTGGAGTCCCACTGGAGTAGCTCCTCTGTGCCCTTTTGTCCCATCTGTGATCCTTTTAGCTCTGTGAGGCGGTAGCGCCCCGGGGACGCGCTCCTGTCCGTCTGTCTGTACCTCTCTCTGTAGAGCACAACTCGTCCAACCTCCTGTTACTGTGCAGTTCCCAAAGGATACCCAGGGGTGCAGCTCTCTTACAGCCCTCTGTTCCCATCATCCTTTATCCACTTGGGACCAAAACAACCTACCTGGAAGCACGCCAGTCCAAGGCTCCTCTCACCACGGGGGGACTGACCTGCCTGGCTTCCCATGCAGAAGCCCCTGCTGAGCTCTTTCCTAGGCTAGAACAGCTCCAGATCAGAGCTGCAGCACTCCACGAGACGTAGCTTTGATTTCCTGGCCCTGCTGGCTGCACAGATGATAGCTTGGGGCAACCTGATCTTTGTTTGGGCTGCCAGGGATGCCTCTGGTAATCCCCAGTAATGCTGCAGTGTTCTGCTTGAGGGGACTGAGATGCTGCTGTGTTCACTTACAGGAGGAAACGCCAGCATCTTGCCTCTGTCTCTTTATAAAGGGCACAGCTGTCTTACCCAGGTTGTATTGAAGTCCTGTAGGCAGGGGACTCGGTGGATGAGTTTGCCCGCATTGAGATGGGTTGTACTGTACTGTAGGTGAATTTCACTGAGGCAAGGAAGGAGCTGACCCAGCAGGTAAGCACGAGATGCAGCCCTCCTAGCTGTAGAAGACGCAGCAGCAGGCTGCAGGGGAGCTGTGTGAGAGGCCACGTTCAAAACATGACCCGATCGTTCCTCTGCAGTCTGAGGCCTCCCCTCTCCCTCAGCCAACTCGGAGGCAAATGGCAAAGGCGTGGTTCAGACAGGCTCCAGGCACTGCCCACTGACACTTGGACATCCCAAAAGGCACAAGTAGAGGCATCTGGGTTCTCTCTCCTCAGTCCCCGGCTCCAGGGCACCATCTCTATTTTTAACCTTTAATGGTCAATTATATTCCTTCCAGATGTTTTTTTTTCCCCAGGAGGCATTGAAGGCCAACAGGTAAGGTCAATTTGGAGACCAAATCCAAGCACACTGTTGCACTACTCCTGTGTCTGCTACGGCTGTCCTCACGCTCTGGGACGTCTGGGATCAGTCTGAGCAACGAGGCAGAAGTTCTTTCTAGTCCCTCAGAAGACGTAGTCAGAGCAGTCATTGGTACAAGGAGACCACCTTGGGAGTCTTTGGACTTTTGCTCATCAGCTTGGCAGTGTCACAGTGTAGAGAGTCTGTCTGCGTCCTGTCTCCTCCTCCTCCTCCATCTCTGAAAGCGAGAGGGTGGCTGTGGTGCTGCTGTGGTGGTGCAGAGAGCTGCAGCTGCTGGCTGTGAGTGGGTCTGTGGCACACGGCTCTGTGTCTGCTCATCGCTCTCTGTCTGTCTGGTTGGAGACGCCAGCCCCAACCTCTGCTGTCTGTCGCTCTGTGGAAGAAAGGAGGGCAGGAGTCTCGTGTCTGGTGGTGCCTCTTGCCGGGTGGCTGCCAGGCAGGATGGCATGGGGAAGGCAGGCTGCTGTGCCCTTCTAATGCAGGCTGTGTTCTGGCAGGCCATGACCTTCAGGACTCCTGCGGCACTTTGGAGGGCGACTTCGACTTGAACTGGGAAGCGGAGAAGGAGCTTGAAGCCATGGCATGTGATGGAGAAGACTTTATCCCACCAAAAATAATGGTGAGGGCTTCCAGCTCGGCTGCCTGGCTCTGCTCAGGCTCTCTCTGTCCTTTCAGTGCCACTAAGCTTAGGATCTTCCTGGGAAGAGGCAGGTCTGTGCCGGGCGCCTCTTCAGGTGTGTCTGAGGGTCACTCAGAGATCAGCCAGGCCAGGGCAGGGTGTCAGCCTCTGGGGATAATGTGTTGAAAGAAAACTAGCAGTGGAAGGACCCATAGTCCAACCCCAGGTCAGACCAGGGCTGTCACCCACACTGAATTCAGTTAGCCTGAGACTGGATATGCCCAACAAGAGCCCCAGTCCCAGCAGTCACTGCCTGCTGTCGTGGCTGGCCTGGTTTGCTTTGGAGCTGTAGGTCATCCCTTGAGATGCTTTCTGCTCTGGTATCATTCCTCAGTGCTAGGCTTCCCCATGCTCCTCCTGGCTCTGCTCTCTGGGGTTGGGCAGGCAGGACCAGGTTCTGTCACTTCTCTCCTTTGGCCACATTCACAAGCACTCAGGCAGAGTGCAGCATTGCCAGCACAGCACAGCAGTGCTGTGTTTGGATGGGGCCTGCTGGGGCCTGGCCACAGCGAAGGCCATGGAGACAGTTCTGCCTTCATGTGTGTTCCCAGGCTGGCTGGGCAGGCTCAGCCCTAAGGCATGCTCAGAGCAGGGTGACCAGGTGAGACCCTGGCACTGGGACCCAAACACTTGAGCCCTTGACAGTGTGTCTCCCAGGTGGTGATTGCCCATCCCTGGACTCTTTGTATTGTGCCTCTTCAGAAGCTCTACCACAACTCCAGCGTGGCCAAAGCAGTGCTGTGCTGCCTGCCAGGAGGGAGGGCTGCTCAGCCAGTCCAAGCTGGAACCCAGGCTGCACTTAGGAGCCTCTTCCACTGACAGTGATGAGCAGAGGTGCCTGAAATCACAGCACAGTCCAGCTGCCCCCATTCCTGTAGGCCTGTGGCTGGTGCTGATGGCAGGTCCATCCCCATGGCCTCTTGTGCTGATGGAGCCAGCTGAAGCTTCAGCCAGAGCTGCCAAGCAACCTGCATCTGCCTGGCATCCTACCTGTGCCTGGTGCCTTTCCATCCCATGGCTGGTTCCTCTTCAGGCATGCAGCCATGTCCCCATGGGCCCCTTCCCAGCCTGAAGCACAGACCCTGGCTCAGGGGAGGGCTGTACAGAACTGGTCTTTATTGGGATACAGCAGCTTGTAGTGATGCACAGGCTCTGCTCAGCTGCACCCTGTGATAGCACAAGGGGCAGTGGATATAAACTCCAGCACAGGAGGTTCCACCTCAATGTGAGGAGGAACTTCTTCACTGTGAGGGTCACAGAGCACTGGAACAGGCTCCCCAGAGGGGTTGTGGAGTCTCCTTCTCTGGAAACTTTCAAGTGTGTTCCTGTGTGACCTGCTCTGGCAGGGGGGTTGGACTCAGTGATCTCCAGAGGTCCCTTCCAACCCCTACCATCCTGTCCTGTGAAGCTGTGAACAAGCTGCTTCCTCCTGCACCCAGGATTCTGTAGCCCCTTCATAAACTGTTGCAGTCTCCCCTTCAGAAACTGTTCTCTCAGAGTCAGTCCTGCCTCTTGGGCTGCTTTCTTGGGGTTTGAGGAGACTGTGACACGTGGGGACACTTGGCAGGCCTGGGGGTGCTCAGCAGTGGCCCAAAGGCTTGGAGGACCTTCCAGAGGGGTGCAGATGGGCTGGGACAGCTGCTGGCTTGGGTAACACTCGAGGGCAGCTGAACAGAGCACTGCTGTCATGGCCTTGGGGCTTCTGTCCAGACTCTGTTGACTTCTCCTCATGCTGTTGCACTTCTTTTCTTCTTTTTTTCCCCCCTTTGCAGCTCATTTCTTCCAAGGTGCCCAAAGCAGAGTATGTCCCGACGATTATCCGCAGGGACGACCCCTCCATCATCCCCATCCTCTACGTGAGTACAGCCCTGCTGCCCTGCAGCCTCTCATGCTGCTGCTCAAACACTGGGGCACTCCTTTGGAAGAGCTGTCAGGGAAGGGCTGAACCCAGAGGTGGGGTCTGGGGTAGCTTTGTGAGGGGCTCAGGTCTGGGTAGAAGAATGAAGCAGAGTGAGAATTGCTCTGTTGGCTGTCAGACTGCAGGCAGGGCAGCAGCAGGGAAAGGTGGCAAGGGGAAGATGGAGCTGTCTGCTGGCAGGCTTAGGGCTCCTCCTTGTGCTCAGACCTTGGAGCTTCCTCACCATTTCCTCCTTGTCAGTCCTTGCTTGAACCTTGCTTTTTCACTGCTCAGGCAGGAGTCCACCCTGCTGGCTGTCTTGTCCCTAGTCACTTGATGGGAAACCAGGCTGGTGGGAGGCCTTGAGCACAGCCCTGTGAGGAGAGGCTGAGGGAGCTGGGGTTGCTTAGTCTGGAGAAGAGGAGGCTCAGGGGAGACCTTCTTGCTCTCTCCAGCTCCCTGCAGGGAGGTTGTAGCCAGGTGGGGGTTGGTCTCTTCTCCCAGGCAGCCAGCACCAGAACAAGAGGACACAGTCTCAAGCTGTGCCAGGGGAAGTTTAGGCTTGATCTTAAAAGAAGTTCTTCCCAGAAAGAGGAATTGGCCACTGGAATGTGCTGCCCAGGGAGGTGGTGGAGTCCCCATCCCTGGAGGTGTTTCAAAAAGGGATTGGATGTGGCACTTGGAGCCATGGTTTAGTTGTCAGGAGGTGCTGGGTGGCAGGATGGACTTGATGATCTTTGAGTTCTTTTCCAAGCTCATTGATTCTGTGGTGATTCTATTTTCACTTCATTAGGAAGGGAAGGGTGGGACTGACAGCCCTGAAAACTCACTGTGCAGCAGGCAGTGCTGCTGGGGGGTAGCTTTGCTGCCTCTCTCTTCCTTTGAGAGGTGTCCTGGTGACTGATGTGCCAGGGGCAGGTGTGTTGGGAGTGTGGCCATCTGTTAGCCAGCATGGACATGTCTAAAGACAGAGGTTGGGTACAGAGAGGCAGATGGATGCCTGTAAAGCCAGAGGCTGGCTACAAACCATGGGCCAAGAGGCAAGCACAGCACTGATGCTGACTACATCTGATGGGTGGTATGTGCTTGGGGCCTGTCTGCAGGATTCACCCTTGAGTCTTTGGATTGATTTGGTCTTTGTGGACCATTCAGTCTTCAGCTTCTTTGCTGAGGTATGGCTCAGGGTGGCAGTTACTGTGATGTGACTAGAAGTCACCAGCTGCTGTAACAGTGCCCTTAAAGCATCTGTTTGCCTGGGAATGGGATGGTGTGAGACTGTCACAAGGCCAAGGCCATGGAGCTGATGTGCTGGCAGTGAACCTTGGTATCTCTTCTCTCTTGATTTGCAGGACCATGAACACGCCACCTTTGATGACATCCTAGGTATGTGAGTGCTAACTTCCTCCTTTTAACTCCTGCAAATAGAACTGAGCAATATCTTAGAGTGCCCAATGCCAGCACAAGGGGCAGGGGTGGGAGCTGAGGCAGAGGAAGTTCCATGTCAACAGGAGGAAGAATTTTTACCCTGTCAGGGTGACAGAGCCCTGGAGCAGGCTGCCCAGGGGGGTTGTGGAGTTTCACTCTCTGGAGATACTCCAAAGCCACCTGGCTGTGTTCCTGTGTGAGCTGCCCTGGGTGACCCTGCTCTGGCAGGGGGTTGGACTGGCTGAGCTTTGGAGGTCCCTTCCAGCCCCTAACTGTCTGTGATTCTGAGAAAGTTCCCCCACTGCCCTGTGCCTCAGCTCCACTCACAGAGGTGTTTTGATCACCCCAGTGACACCTCTCACTCCTTCAGCTGCACTCATGAAGCTTGGCTTCTGCAGCCATTTTCAACACCAAGCTTCTGGTGAAGCTTCTCAGCACCAAGCTGAGAACAGGGCACAGGGCAGCAAAGATACCTGCTCACTGCACCCTGTAGGGTCAGGCCAGCTGGGTCTGCTGCAGAGTTGTGGTCACTCTAGAGCAGTGTCTGGAGGGGCACTGCTCCTCCCCTGCCCTGTGATCCACTGGGATTTGCTGCTGTCCACAGGGAGAAATCAAAGGGCCATGAGGATGCTGAAGGGCCTGGAGCACTGCACTGTGAGGAGGGGCTGAGAGCCCTGGGGCTGTTCAGTCTGGAGAGGAGAAGACTGAGAGGGGGGTTTAATCAATGTCTGTAAATACCTGAGGGTGGGGGTCAGGAGGGAGGGGACAGGGACAGGCACTGCTCACTGTGCCCTGGGATAGGCCAAGGGGCAATGGATAGAAACTCCAGCACAGGAGGTTCCACCTCAACATGAGGAGGAACTTCTGCACTGGGAGGGTCACAGAGCTCTCCCTGGAGAGGCTGTGGAGTCTCCTTCTCTGGAGCCTTTCCAGCCCCATCTGGATGTGCTCCTGTGTGAGCTGTGCTGGATTCTCTGGCCCTGCTCTGGCAGAGGGGGGGTACTTGATGATCCCCAGAGGTCCCTCCCATCCCCTAAGCTCCTGGCATCCTGTGACCTCGGTGGGACGCAGGCGCCGAGCGCCTCGCGCAGCTCAGCCTCCTGTGTTCAGGACTCAATGAACAGCCAGAAAGGCTAATCATTAGTTTTTTTTTCCCTGCTTTTATGGCTCACCTTTTCCAACATGTTGGGTTTTTTTTCTTGGGGGGGGTGGGGGTTTATTTTTGCAGAGGAAATAGAGAAGAAGCTCAACATCTACCGGAAAGGCTGCAGAATCTGGAAGATGCTGATATTTTGCCAAGTATGTGAAAGTTGTGAAGCACTTTGGGTGGCTGCCTTGGTTTGGGGTGGGGTGGGGTTTTTTTTCTCTTCCCCCCTCCCCAGGGAAAATTCCCCAGAGGAACCAATATTGCCAAGTCAGCTCCCTGTGAAAATAACTGCACTGGGTACAGCTCTTTCACTTCCCACTCCCCCCAGGCGCCGAGCAGCTGCTGTGCCAGCGAGAGCTGAAAGCTGAGTGAGTGTGGCCAAGCCTGGAGCTGGGCTGCCTCTCAGCTGCTTTCAAGGAACCCCAGGCTAAGCAGCATTAGCACAGCCTTCAGAAGGAGGATTCCAGGGAAAGGAGGAAGCACCTGAGCTGAAGGGAGGTTGTAGACAGGCGGATGTTGGTCTCTTCTCCCAGGCCCCCAGCACCAGAACGAGAGGACACAGTCTCAAGCTGTGCCAGGGGAGGTTTAGGCTGGAGGTTAGGAAGAAGTTCTACACAGAGAGAGTGATTGCCCATTGGAATGTGCTGCCTGGGGAGGTGGTGGAGTCACCATCACTGGAGGTGTTCAGGAGGAGACTTGATGGGGTGCTTGGTGCCATGGGTTAGTTGTTTAGGTGGGATGGGTTGGTTGATGGGTTGGACATGATGATCTTGAAGGTCTCTTCCAACCTGGTCTGGTCTATTCCATTCCATTCCATTCCATTCCATTCCATTCCATTCCATTCCATTCCATTCCATTCCATTCCATTCCATTCCCTTCCCTGATGGCTGCAGCCTGCACCCAGCTTTGCTGGGCCAGTGCCGTGTGCTGTGCAGCAGAGGGGCCGGTGGCACAGCCCCGAGCTGGGGAGGGCCCAGGGGCCAGCGTTGCTGAGCTGTGTGGGACAGCCAGGCCTTGTTCCATCTGGGGCTCACTGGGGATTTCCATCCTAAGTCTCCTGTTCCTCAGGGTGGACAGCTTCAGGCTTTCCCAGCAGCTGTGCAAGGAAGCTTGAAATGAGAAGCTAGGAAGTTAACCTAATGTAGCTCCCTCCCACGTGCCTCATGCTGCAGGGCTGCAGTTTGCAGCACCCTGACCTGGGCTGACTTCCTTTTCCTGATCTTGTACTCAATCTGCTTATGCCTGCTGCTGCTGCTGCCAAGTGCAGTGGTTCTTGCCTGCTTATCCCTGCTTTGCTCAGCAGCAGATTGAGATCTCATTGCTCTCCTCAACTCCCTGAAATGAGATGGGAGGGAGGTGGGGGTTGGGCTCTGCTCCCTAGTAGCAGGTGGCAGGATGAGAGGAAATGGCCTGGAATTGTGCCAGGGGAGGGTCAGGCTGGAGATGAGGATAAATGTCTTTGCTGCAAGAGCGGTCAGGGATTGGAGCAGGCTGCCCAGGGAGGTGATGGAGTCCCCATCCCTGCAGTGGTTCAAGAAACCTGTGGCCATGGCACCGGGGGACGTGGCCTGGTGGCCATGGTGGGGCTGGGTTGATGGTTGGAGTGGATGATCTTGGAGGGCTTTTCCAGCCCCAGCAGTTCTGATTCATCTGCCTACCACGGCAAGTCCCCTGGCATCCCCAAACGAAAGAAAGAGGCTTCCTTGTCTTCCTTATTGCTCTCCAGCCACCCACAGTGAAGATTCCTGTCTGTTGCTGTGCCTTTCTGCAGCGAGGTGGGCACAGCACAGTAAACACAGGAGAGAGAATCCACCCCCCGGCGCCCTCCCCGTGGGTGAATCTCTCCTGAGCGAGCCCTGCGCTGTCTGCTCCGGGGGCGGCGCAGCCTGCCGAGCCTGCGCTGCCCCCTGGCGGCGCGGCCCCAGTACTGCGCTTGGAGTTCCCTGCAGCGCTGCATCCCCTTCGGGAACCTCTGGGCCAGGAAGGATCTGGGGGTGCTGGAAGGTGTCCAGAGAAGGGCCACGAGGAGGAGCAGAGGGCTGGAGCTGCTCTGCTGTGAGGACAGACTGAGGGAGTTGGGATTGTGCAGGCTGGAGAGGAGAAGGCTCCGAGGAGACCTAATTGTGGCCTTCCAGGATCTGCAGGGGGCTACAGGAAAGCTGGGGAGGGACTTGAGGGTGTCATTGGGGGAACAAAATAGAAATGGGTGGATTGAGATTGGATGTGAGGAAGAAGCTGTTCCCTATGAGGGTGGTGAGAGCCTGGCACATGTTGCCCAGGGAGGTGGTGGAAGCCTCATCCCTGGAGGTGTTTGCAGCCAGGCTGGATGTGGCTGTGAGCAACCTGCTGTGGTGTGAGGTGTCCCTGCCCATGGCAGGGGGGTTGGAACTGGCTGAGCCTTGAGGTCCCTTCCAGCCCTGACCATTCTGTGATTCTATGATCCTGGGTATGGCTGTGCAGGATGAGCACCACAGCCAGGGTTTGTTCCTTCAGGGCCTGTGCAAGTGGTTTGCAGCTCTCTGTCTGTGTCTCTTGCAGGGAGGTCCTGGCCACTTGTACTTGTTAAAGAACAAGGTTGCCACTTTTGCCAAAGTGGAGAAGGAGGAAGATATGATCCTGTGAGTGCCTGCCTCGGGCTTCTGGCCTCTGGCAGCCTTTTCCTGCTTGGTTTGCTCATTGTTTGTTGCATGTGGTAGAGAAGAAGTGGAAGGAGCTGAGGTGGCTTGGTCAGAGGAGGAGGAGGCTGAGGGGGGAGTCTGGAGCAACTTTCAGCTCCTTTGCAGGGAGTTGCAAACCAGACAGAGCTGAGCTCAGCCCTGGGGTGGTGTGGCTCTGGGACAGGCCACCAGGAGATTTCTGCCTTTATCTGCTGTTTAGTGTCTGTCTGGATCAGAGAGGCTCACAGGAAGGGGGGAAGTATATTTCCCCTGCTGACAAAAGCCTTGCTGCCCAGAAAGCAGAGCATGCCCCTTGTGCCTCTGCCCCTCAGAGGTGGCTGTGGCAGCATTTCTAAGCAGGCAGCTGGTGGCAGAAACCCAAATCCTTCCCCCCTCAGCTGGCTCCAGCTAACTGCCCTCCTCATTGCAGGGGGAAATGGAATTTGCCTCTGCAGAGCCTGCTCAAAGTCCAGCACCTTCCTGAGGAGGAATTTCAGTAGCATGCCAGCCTGCCAGCCAGGGTTGCTGAGGCAATTCTGCCTCTTGCAGGGAGTTAAGCTTTGCCTGTTTGGCTGCCTGCTCACTTGTGCTGGCTCCAGCTCACTTGGCTGGCAGTGCTCTGTCGTGGGGGAGAGGATGCACACCAACCTGCTCCTGCACAGCTTTTTGCTGGCAGGATGAACAGCAACACCTGCTGGGTGCTCTGGCACCAGCACTGTGAATAACCTCCTGCAGCCCCTGTGTCTGTGCCTGCTCCTGAGCACAGCCCAGCCACAGCTGCCCCCTCCTTGGGGGACCTTCAGCAGGCTGTGAGCACACAGCTGGACACTTGGCTGCTTGGCAGTGAATGCCCCTTCCAGCTTGTGTCTCCCTGGCAAGCAGGCCTGAGGAAGGCTTAGGCTGCAGTTGGGTGCAGACCCCACAGGGGAGCTGCTGAGCTCTGGTGCTCCCCAGAAGCCACTGCTCAAACCCAGGGCAGAGGGAGGGGGTGGTACCTCAGGTGGCTGAGGCACAGCCTGGCACACTGGCTCTGACTGGTGGGCAGCAGCAGGCACTGGCACAGGGTGGCCTGGTTTGGTGGTGTCTGGCTGGCTGTGCAGAAGCACATCCTCTGCAGCTGGCTTCTGCTGGTGCCATGCCCTGGGAAGGAAGCAGGGCACTGCTGGCACTGCTGTCTGCAGAGACAAAGGGTTGATAGAAATGGGAGAGAGGAAGCTGGGGGGAGCTGCTTAATAAAACTCAGTCTGAAAGCACTCCTGCTGGAGTCTGCTCCTCCATCTCTGCCACATGACCTGAAGCTGCTCCTCAGGCCCTTGCTCTGTCCCTGCTCTTCCTTGTACAAGAACCAGTGGCTCCTCCTGAGCAGCTTGCTCCTCCTGCTGCCAGCCCCTCCTGAGCAGTGGGTGCCCACACACTGGTGCACACAGGGACACAGTTCTCTTTGCTTTTTCAGTTGTGTATTCTGTTATCTCCCTCTTTCTCCCAGCTTCTGGAAGAGGTTGAGCAGGCTGATGAGTAAAGTCAATCCTGAACCAAATATCATTCACATCATGGGCTGCTATGTTCTTGGAAACCCCAATGGGGAGAAGGTAAGAGCTTCCCAGGGCTCCTCTCTCTGGGCATGCCTGCAGAGTGGCACCAAGGCCAGGAAGGCAACAGGCAGGCTGGGAAGGCTCAACCTGCTGCTGCTGCTGTGTGGGAAGAGGCTGCCAGCCTGGCCCAGCAGTGGCTGAGAGCAGGGGAGCCACATTAGGGATGGAGCCTGCCCCAGAGGGCAGGGAGGGATGACAAGTGACAGGCAGGACAAGCACTGAAGCCTTTGAGAGCACTTCATTCAGAGCACTTCTCCTGTGGGCTGGATGTTTTGAAGGACAAAAGAGTCTGGCATCTGGGAAAGAACAACCTCATCAACCAGTGCAGGCTGGGGGCTGATCTGCTGGGGAAAAGGACCTGGGAGTCATGGTGGACAACAGGATGGCCATGAGCCAGCAATGTGCCCTTGTGGCCAAGAAGGCCAAGGGCATCCTGGGGGGGATTAAAAGGACTGTGGTGAGCAGCTCAGAGAGGTTCTCCTCCCCCTCTCCTCTGCCCTGGTGAGGACACTTCTGGAATATTGTGTCCAGTTCTGGGCCCCTCAGGTCGAGAAGGACCTCAGGGAACTGCTTGAGAGAGTCCAGCACAGAGCTGCTGCAGGCAGTGGAACATCTCCCTGTGGGGACAGGCTGAGGGAGCTGGGGCTTGGAGCTGGGGAGCCTGAGGGCTGCCCTCATGGCTGGTGACAAAGATGTGCAGGGCAGTGTGGGGAGCACAGGGCCAGGCTCTGCTCAGGGATGGCCAAGGACAGCACAGGGGGCACTGGGGGCAGCTGGAGCAGAGGAGATGCCAGGGGAACAGGAGGGGAAACTTTGTCCCTGTGAGGGTGCTGGAGCCTGGAGCAGGCTGCCCAGAGAGGCTGTGGAGTCTGCTCTGGAGACATTCAAAGCCACCTGGCTGTGTGCCTGGGTGCCCTGGGTGATTCCCAGAGGTCCCTTCCAACCCCTGGCATCCTGTGATTCTGTGACAAGAGTGAAACGTTTTCCAGAGGCAGGGAGCAAGGCTGGGGCAGGCTGGGCTGCCCTGGGGCTGCTCCTTGTCTGCACTTCTAACTCTGGGTTTGTTTCCTTTGCAGCTATTTCAGAATCTGAAAAACTTAATGAATCCTTATAGGGTTGCCTTTGAGTCTCCACTTGAACTATCAGCTCAAGGTAATGGCTGTTCTGCAGGAGGACACACTCCTTCCCAGCTGCCCTGCCTCCCTCAGTGGCCATCCTCCTGGAAAGGCACTTTTGAGCTCCCTTAAGCCCTGCCAAGGGCTTCAGTTTGCTTGTGCAGTTCAGTTGCTGAGCCTGGATTTCCCCTTGCAGCTCCTCCAGGGTCTCATTTCACATACCCTGGTGGCTGGGCCTGGAGCCAGGGGGCACTCCCCAGGCTCCTGGCAGAGGCAAAGGAGCCTGAGCAGCAGGCAGCTTTCTGGGCTGAGTTTAGAGGGTTTCTGATGTTAGCAGGGCATGTGCAATGCAGCCAGGCCTTCCTCTGGGGCTAACTGTGCAGAGGTGTCTGCTCCAGGGCCCCAACCACTGGTACCAAGTGAGTTGTGCCATCAAGAAGTGGCTGGGCTGGAGCCCCTGAGAGCCATTCTCAGGCTGCTCTGCCTGGGGTTTGGGCTGGGGTTGGGGTTGGTTTTTTGCCTGCAGCTCAGGAGAGTTCCAGGGGGCACAGATATTCCCATCCTCCTCTCTGGCAAATGTAATTAGAGTCTCCAGCTCTGGAGGCTTTCAGGGCCTGCCTGCCTGTGTTCCTCTGTGACCTGCCCTAGGTCATCCTGCTCTGGCAGGGGGCTTGGATGTGATGATCTTCAGAGGTCCCCTCCAGCCCCCAGCACTCTGTGGCTCTGGGTGCAGCTCCCTCAGCAGTGTGCCCTGAGTTTGCCATTGTTGTTGTGTCCTTGCTGTAGTCCTTGGCACTTTGTTATCTTGGAAGATAAAGCCATGCAGCACTGGGCTGGACACACTGGGGGTACTTCCTCTGCTGCTCAGAGCTGGCAGCAGCAGCCAGGGGTTATTCTCAACTCCCCCTCACAGTCCCAGGAAGGAGCAGGAGCAGGAGCTGGGCACACAGGTGCTGGGCAGAGCTCTGTGTGTGTCTGTCCTGCTGAGCTCTGGAGCCAGCTTTAGAGTGCTTGCACAGATCCCACAGTGAGCTTGCTCCTACCTGGGTGCTGAGAAGCCTCTTGCAGGGCAGTCCCTGGGTCTCTGTGTGCCTTGGCTTCTGTGTGTGAGCTTTTAAGAAGGAAGCTGGGCAGAAGAATCCATCTGCATTTATGCCCTGGATCAGTCTGGGACATGCCCACAGCACAGCCTCTCTGATCCTGTGCAAAGTCATCTGAAACTAATCTTAACCAGGCCTCCAAAGTGAAAATCCCCTGGCTGAGGCCTGTCCCAGAGGCCAAGCTTCTTTGCCCTTGTGCACTGCCTGCCTCCAGTGCCAGCCCGCTGCACACTGCCCAGCCTGGGGCTGCCTGGGGAGAGCCCCCCCACCTTCATCAGGGGTGCCAGGGGGGGACTGGTGCCAGTGGCTGCATTGCTGTGTCCTGCTGTGATACCTTCTGAGCTGCCAGAAGAGATCTTGGCCTGGATCAGCAACAGTGTGGCCAGCAGGGCCAGGGCAGTGGTGGTGCTCAGCACACCTCGAGTACTGGGGTCAGTTGTGGGGCCCTCACTCCAGGAAGGCTATTCAGGTGCTGGAGAAGGTTCAGAGAAGGGCAACCAAGCTGGGGAAGGGTCTGGAGAACAGGGCTGGGGAGGAGCAGCTGAAGGGTCAGGGGTTGGCTTAGTCTGGAGAAGAGGAGGCTGAGGGAGACCTCACTGCTCTCTACCACAGGGAGGATGGAGCCAGGTGGGGGCTGGACTCTCCTCCCTAGTAACAAGTGGCAGGAGAAGAGGAAATGGCCTCAAGCTGCACCAGGAGAGATTTAGGTTGGACATTGGAAGAGACTTCTTCACTGCAAAGGTTCTCAAAGATTGCAGCAGGCTGCCCAGGGAGCTGCCTGAATCCCCATCCCTGGAGGGGTTTAAAAGAGGCAGGGATGTGGTGCTAAGGGCCATGGCTCAGCACCAGCCTGGGTAGAGTTAGAGAATGGTTGGACTCAATGGTCTGAAAGGTCTTGTTCCACCAAAACCATTCTGTGACTGTAAGGCACAGCTCTGTAGGACAGGGGGCAGCTGTGCAGGACAGGGGGAGCTGTGCAGGGCAGGGGGCAGCTGTGCAGGGCAGGGGGCAGCTGTGCAGGGCAAGGGGCAGCTGTGCAGGGCAGGGGGCAGCTGTGCAGGGCAAGGGGCAGCTGTGCAGGGCAAGGGGCAGCTGTGCAGGGCAGGGGGCAGCTGTGCAGGGCAGGGGGCAGCTGTGCAGGGCAAGGGGCAGCTGTGCAGGGCAGGAGGCAGCTGTGCAGGGCAGGAGGCAGCTGTGCAGGGCAAGGGGCAGCTGTGCAGGGCAGGGGGCAGCTGTGCAGGGCAAGGGGCAGCTGTGCAGGGCAGGGGGCAGCTGTGCAGGGCAGGGGGCAGCTGTGCAGGGCAAGGGGCAGCTGTGCAGGGCAGGAGGCAGCTGTGCAGGGCAAGGGGCAGCTGTGCAGGGCAGGGGCAGCTGTGCAGGGCAAGGAGCAGCTGTGCAGGGCAGGGGGCAGCTGTGCAGGGCAGGGGGCAGCTGTGCAGGGCAAGGGGCAGCTGTGCAGGACAGGGGCAGCTGTGCAGAGCAGGGGCAGCTGTGCAGGGCAGGGTGCAGCTGTGCAGGGCAAGGGGCAGCTGTGCAGAGCAGGGGCAGCTGTGCAGGGCAGGGGGCAGCTGTGCAGGGCAGGGGGCAGCTGTGCAGGGCAAGGGGCAGCTGTGCAGGGCAGGGGGCAGCTGTGCAGAGCAGGGGCAGCTGTGCAGGGCAGGGAGCAGCTGTGCAGGGCAGGGAGCAGCTGTGCAGGACAGGGGGCAGCTGTGCAGGGCAAGGGGCAGCTGTGCAGGGCAGGGGGCAGCTGTGCAGGGCAAGGGGCAGCTGTGCAGGGCAGGGGGCAGCTGTGCAGAGCAGGGGCAGCTGTGCAGGGCAGGGAGCAGCTGTGCAGGGCAGGGAGCAGCTGTGCAGGACAGGGGGCAGCTGTGCAGGGCAAGGGGCAGCTGTGCAGGGCAAGGGGCAGCTGTGCAGAGCAGGGGCAGCTGTGCAGGGCAGGGAGCAGCTGTGCAGGGCAGGGAGCAGCTGTGCAGGACAGGGGGCAGCTGTGCAGGGCAAGGGGCAGCTGTGCAGGGCAGGGGGCAGCTGTGCAGGGCAGGGGCAGCTGTGCAGGGCAGGGGGCAGCTGTGCAGGGCAAGGGGCAGCTGTGCAGGGCAGGGGCAGCTGTGCAGGGCAGGGAGCAGCTGTGCAGGGCAGGGGCAGCTGTGCAGGGCAAGGGGCAGCTGTGCAGGGCAGGGGCAGCTGTGCAGGGCAAGGGGCAGCTGTGCAGGGCAAGGGGCAGCTGTGCAGGGCAGGGGGCAGCTGTGCAGGGCAGGGGCAGCTGTGCAGGGCAAGGGGCAGCTGTGCAGGGCAAGGGGCAGCTGTGCAGGACAGGGAGCAGCTGTGCAGGGCAGGGGCAGCTGTGCAGGGCAGGGGGCAGCTGTGCAGGGCAAGGGGCAGCTGTGCAGGGCAGGGGCAGCTGTGCAGGGCAGGGAGCAGCTGTGCAGGGCAGGGGCAGCTGTGCAGGGCAAGGGGCAGCTGTGCAGGGCAGGGGCAGCTGTGCAGAGCAGGGGCAGCTGTGCAGGGCAGGGGGCAGCTGTGCAGGGCAGGGGCAGCTGTGCAGGGCAAGGGGCAGCTGTGCAGGGCAGGGGGCAGCTGTGCAGGGCAGGGGGCAGCTGTGCAGGGCAAGGGGCAGCTGTGCAGGGCAGGGGGCAGCTGTGCAGAGCAGGGGCAGCTGTGCAGGGCAGGGAGCAGCTGTGCAGGGCAGGGAGCAGCTGTGCAGGACAGGGGGCAGCTGTGCAGGGCAAGGGGCAGCTGTGCAGGGCAGGGGCAGCTGTGCAGGGCAGGGAGAAGCTCTGCAGGGCAAGGGGCAGCTGTGCAGGGCAAGGGGCAGCTGTGCAGGGCAGGGGCAGCTGTGCAGGGCAAGGGGCAGCTGTGCAGAGCAGGGGCAGCTGTGCAGGACAGGGGCAGCTCTGCAGGGCAAGGGGGCAGCTGTGCAGGGCAGGGGGCAGCTGTGCAGGGGAAGGGGCAGCTGTGCAGAGCAGGGGCAGCTGTGCAGGACAGGGGCAGCTCTGCAGGGCAAGGGGGCAGCTGTGCAGGGCAGGGGGCAGCTGTGCAGGGCAGGGGGCAGCTGTGCAGGGCAGGGGCAGCTGTGCAGGGCAGGGGGCAGCTGTGCAGGGCAGGGAGAAGCTGTGCAGGGCAGGGAGAAGCTCTGCAGGGCAAGGGGCAGCTGTGCAGGGCAAGGGGCAGCTGTGCAGGACAGGGGCAGCTGTGCAGGGCAGGGGCAGCTGTGCAGGGCAGGGGGCAGCTGTGCAGGGGAAGGGGCAGCTGTGCACGGCAGGGGCAGCTGTGCAGGACAGGGGCAGCTGTGCAGGGCAAGGGGCAGCTATGCAGGGCAGGGGCAGCTGTGCAGGGCAAGGGGCAGCTGTGCAGAGCAGGGGCAGCTGTGCAGGGCAGGGGGCAGCTGTGCAGGGCAAGGGGCAGCTGTGCAGGGCAGGGGGCAGCTGTGCAGAGCAGGGGCAGCTGTGCAGGGCAGGGAGCAGCTGTGCAGGGCAGGGAGCAGCTGTGCAGGACAGGGGGCAGCTGTGCAGGGCAAGGGGCAGCTGTGCAGGGCAGGGGCAGCTGTGCAGGGCAGGGAGAAGCTCTGCAGGGCAAGGGGCAGCTGTGCAGGGCAAGGGGCAGCTGTGCAGGGCAGGGGCAGCTGTGCAGGGCAAGGGGCAGCTGTGCAGAGCAGGGGCAGCTGTGCAGGACAGGGGCAGCTCTGCAGGGCAAGGGGGCAGCTGTGCAGGGCAGGGGGCAGCTGTGCAGGGGAAGGGGCAGCTGTGCAGAGCAGGGGCAGCTGTGCAGGACAGGGGCAGCTCTGCAGGGCAAGGGGGCAGCTGTGCAGGGCAGGGGGCAGCTGTGCAGGGCAGGGGGCAGCTGTGCAGGGCAGGGGCAGCTGTGCAGGGCAGGGGGCAGCTGTGCAGGGCAGGGAGAAGCTGTGCAGGGCAGGGAGAAGCTCTGCAGGGCAAGGGGCAGCTGTGCAGGGCAAGGGGCAGCTGTGCAGGACAGGGGCAGCTGTGCAGGGCAGGGGCAGCTGTGCAGGGCAGGGGGCAGCTGTGCAGGGGAAGGGGCAGCTGTGCACGGCAGGGGCAGCTGTGCAGGACAGGGGCAGCTGTGCAGGGCAAGGGGCAGCTATGCAGGGCAGGGGCAGCTGTGCAGGGCAAGGGGCAGCTGTGCAGAGCAGGGGCAGCTGTGCAGGGCAGGGGGCAGCTCTGCAGGGCAAGGGGCAGCTCTGCAGGGCAGGGGGCAGCTGTGCAGGGCAAGGGGCAGCTGTGCAGAGCAGGGGGCAGCTCTGCAGGGCAAGGGGCAGCTGTGCAGGGCAGGGGGCAGCTCTGCAGGGCAAGGGGCAGCTCTGCAGGGCAGGGGGCAGCTGTGCAGAGCAGGGGCAGCTGTGCAGGGCAGGGGGCAGCTGTGCAGAGCAGGGGCAGCTGTGCAGGGCAAGGGGCAGCTGTGCAGAGCAGGGGGCAGCTGTGCAGGGCAGGGGGCAGCTGTGCAGGGCAAGGGGCAGCTGTGCAGGGCAGGAGGCAGCTGTGCAGGGCAGGAGGCAGCTGTGCAGGGCAAGGGGCAGCTGTGCAGGGCAGGGGCAGCTGTGCAGGGCAAGGAGCAGCTGTGCAGGGCAGGGGGCAGCTGTGCAGGGCAGGGGGCAGCTGTGCAGGGCAAGGGGCAGCTGTGCAGGACAGGGGCAGCTGTGCAGAGCAGGGGCAGCTGTGCAGGGCAGGGTGCAGCTGTGCAGGGCAAGGGGCAGCTGTGCAGAGCAGGGGCAGCTGTGCAGGGCAGGGGGCAGCTGTGCAGGGCAGGGGGCAGCTGTGCAGGGCAAGGGGCAGCTGTGCAGGGCAGGGGGCAGCTGTGCAGAGCAGGGGCAGCTGTGCAGGGCAGGGAGCAGCTGTGCAGGGCAGGGAGCAGCTGTGCAGGACAGGGGGCAGCTGTGCAGGGCAAGGGGCAGCTGTGCAGGGCAGGGGGCAGCTGTGCAGGGCAAGGGGCAGCTGTGCAGGGCAGGGGGCAGCTGTGCAGAGCAGGGGCAGCTGTGCAGGGCAGGGAGCAGCTGTGCAGGGCAGGGAGCAGCTGTGCAGGACAGGGGGCAGCTGTGCAGGGCAAGGGGCAGCTGTGCAGGGCAAGGGGCAGCTGTGCAGAGCAGGGGCAGCTGTGCAGGGCAGGGAGCAGCTGTGCAGGGCAGGGAGCAGCTGTGCAGGACAGGGGGCAGCTGTGCAGGGCAAGGGGCAGCTGTGCAGGGCAGGGGCAGCTGTGCAGGGCAGGGGCAGCTGTGCAGGGCAGGGGGCAGCTGTGCAGGGCAAGGGGCAGCTGTGCAGGGCAGGGGCAGCTGTGCAGGGCAGGGAGCAGCTGTGCAGGGCAGGGGCAGCTGTGCAGGGCAAGGGGCAGCTGTGCAGGGCAGGGGCAGCTGTGCAGGGCAAGGGGCAGCTGTGCAGGGCAAGGGGCAGCTGTGCAGGGCAGGGGGCAGCTGTGCAGGGCAGGGGCAGCTGTGCAGGGCAAGGGGCAGCTGTGCAGGGCAAGGGGCAGCTGTGCAGGACAGGGAGCAGCTGTGCAGGGCAGGGGCAGCTGTGCAGGGCAGGGGGCAGCTGTGCAGGGCAAGGGGCAGCTGTGCAGGGCAGGGGCAGCTGTGCAGGGCAGGGAGCAGCTGTGCAGGGCAGGGGCAGCTGTGCAGGGCAAGGGGCAGCTGTGCAGGGCAGGGGCAGCTGTGCAGAGCAGGGGCAGCTGTGCAGGGCAGGGGGCAGCTGTGCAGGGCAGGGGCAGCTGTGCAGGGCAAGGGGCAGCTGTGCAGGACAGGGGGCAGCTGTGCAGGGCAGGGAGCAGCTGTGCAGGGCAGGGGCAGCTGTGCAGGGCAAGGGGCAGCTGTGCAGGACAGGGGGCAGCTGTGCAGGGCAGGGGCAGCTGTGCAGGGCAGGGGCAGCTGTGCAGGGCAAGGGGCAGCTGTGCAGGGCAGGGGGCAGCTGTGCAGGGCAGGGGCAGCTGTGCAGGGCAGGGGGCAGCTGTGCAGGGCAAGGGGGCAGCTGTGCAGGGCAAGGGGCAGCTGTGCAGGGCAGGGGCAGCTGTGCAGGGCAGGGAGCAGCTGTGCAGGACAGGGGCAGCTGTGCAGGGCAAGGGGCAGCTGTGCAGGGCAGGGGGCAGCTGTGCAGGGCAGGGGACAGCTGTGCAGGGCAAGGGGCAGCTGTGCAGGGCAGGGAGCAGCTGTGCAGGGCAGGGGGCAGCTGTGCAGGGCAGGGGCAGCTGTGCAGGGCAGGGGGCAGCTGTGCAGGGCAGGGAGAAGCTGTGCAGGGCAGGGAGAAGCTCTGCAGGGCAAGGGGCAGCTGTGCAGGGCAAGGGGCAGCTGTGCAGGACAGGGGCAGCTGTGCAGGGCAGGGGCAGCTGTGCAGGACAGGGGCAGCTGTGCAGGGCAGGGAGAAGCTCTGCAGGGCAAGGGGCAGCTGTGCAGGGCAAGGGGCAGCTGTGCAGGGCAGGGGCAGCTGTGCAGGGCAGGGGCAGCTGTGCAGGACAGGGGCAGCTGTGCAGGGCAGGGAGAAGCTCTGCAGGGCAAGGGGCAGCTGTGCAGGGCAAGGGGCAGCTGTGCAGGGCAGGGGCAGCTGTGCAGGGCAAGGGGCAGCTGTGCAGAGCAGGGGCAGCTGTGCAGGACAGGGGCAGCTCTGCAGGGCAAGGGGGCAGCTGTGCAGGGCAGGGGGCAGCTGTGCAGGGGAAGGGGCAGCTGTGCAGAGCAGGGGCAGCTGTGCAGGACAGGGGCAGCTCTGCAGGGCAAGGGGGCAGCTGTGCAGGGCAGGGGGCAGCTGTGCAGGGCAAGGGGCAGCTGTGCAGGGCAGGGGGCAGCTGTGCAGAGCAGGGGCAGCTGTGCAGGGCAGGGGGCAGCTGTGCAGAGCAGGGGCAGCTGTGCAGGGCAGGGGGCAGCTGTGCAGAGCAGGGGCAGCTGTGCAGGGCAGGGGGCAGCTGTGCAGGGGAAGGGGCAGCTGTGCACGGCAGGGGCAGCTGTGCAGGACAGGGGCAGCTGTGCAGGGCAAGGGGCAGCTATGCAGGGCAGGGGCAGCTGTGCAGGGCAAGGGGCAGCTGTGCAGAGCAGGGGCAGCTGTGCAGGGCAGGGGGCAGCTCTGCAGGGCAAGGGGCAGCTCTGCAGGGCAGGGGGCAGCTGTGCAGGGCAAGGGGCAGCTGTGCAGAGCAGGGGGCAGCTGTGCAGAGCAGGGGCAGCTGTGCAGGGCAGGGGGCAGCTGTGCAGAGCAGGGGCAGCTGTGCAGGGCAAGGGGCAGCTGTGCAGAGCAGGGGGCAGCTGTGCAGAGCAGGGGCAGCTGTGCAGGGCAGGGGGCAGCTGTGCAGAGCAGGGGCAGCTGTGCAGGGCAAGGGGCAGCTGTGCAGAGCAGGGGCAGCTGTGCAGGGCAGGGGGCAGCTCTGCAGGGCAAGGGGCAGCTCTGCAGGGCAGGGGGCAGCTGTGCAGGGCAAGGGGCAGCTGTGCAGGGCAGGGGGCAGCTGTGCAGGGGAAGGGGCAGCTGTGCAGGGCAGGGGCAGCTCTCAATCTGTAGGAGCTGCTGTCAGATCCTCTCCAGCTCCTGTCCCATCCCCCCAACCCCCTTTCTGCAGCCAGTGCAGAGAGGTCAAAGTCTGGAGACAGATTTTGTGCTCAGTTCCCTCCCCCCCTGGACAAACCCAGCCGAGGGGATTATCAAGGAGCCTTTCATGGTTTGAGGAGATCTAAAGAGATGTTTGATTCCCACGGGCACCTCCACATGCCCTGGGGAGCTGCTGAGTGCCTGTCCTCAAAGTGCAGCACATGGACAGCTTCTCCTCTGGCCCTGTGTGGGGAAGTTGGGGCTGCTGCAGGCTCTGCAATGTCCCTCGGCTGCAGGATGTAACCTCCCTGAGCACAGCACAGGAGGTTCCACCGCAACATGAGGAGGAACTTCTTCACTGAGGGTCACAGAGCCCTGGAGCAGGCTGCCCAGAGAGCCTGTGGAGTCTCCTCTGGAGGCTTTCCAGCCCCATCTGGATGTGTTCTGTGTGACCTGGATTCCATGGTCCTGCTCTGGCAGGGGGTTGGACTTGATGATCTCCAGAGATGCCTTCCAACCATTAACATCCTCTGATCCTGTGATCCTTGTCTGCAGGATGCAACCCCTCTGAGGTCTCTCCCTTGGCTGCAGGCTGTGACCCCTCTGAGGTCTCTCCCTTGGCTCAGGCTGAGATCCCTCTGAGGTGTCTCCCCTGGCTGCAGGCTGTGACGCCTCTGAGGTCTCTCTGCTGCTGCAGGCTGTGATCCCTCTGAGGTCTCTCCCTTGGCTCAGGCTGAGATCCCTCTGAGGTGTCTCCCCTGGCTGCAGGCTGTGACGCCTCTGAGGTCTCTCTGCTGGCTGCAGGCTGTGACGCCTCTGAGGTCTCTCCCCTGGCTGCAGGCTATGATCTCTCTGAGGTCTCTCCCTTGTGTGCAGGCTGTGACCCCTCTGAGGTCTCTCCCCGGCTGCAGGCTGTGATCCCTCTGAGGTCTCTCCCCTGGCTGCAGGCTGTGACGCCTCTGAGGTCTCTCCCCTGGCTGCAGGCTATGATCTCTCTGAGGTCTCTCCCTTGTGTGCAGGCTGTGACCCCTCTGAGGTCTCTCCCTTGTGTGCAGGCTGTGACCCCTCTGAGGTCTCTCCCTTGTATGCAGGCTGTGATCCCTCTGAGGTCTCTCCCCTGGCTGCAGGCTGTGATCCCTCTGAGGTCTCTCTGCTGGCTGCAGGCTGTGACCACTCTGAGGTCTCTCCCTTGGCTGCAGGCTGTGATCCCTCTGAGGTCTCTCCCTTGGCTGCAGGCTGTGATCCCTCTGAGGTCTCTCCCTTGTGTGCAGGCTGTGAGCCCTCTGAGGTCTCTCCCTTGTGTGCAGGCTGTGATGCCTCTGGGGTCTCTCTGCTGCTGCAGGGTGTGAGCCCCCTGCCTCCTTTGCCTTGCAGGTAAGCAGATGATTGAGACTTACTTTGACTTCCGCCTGTTCCGCCTGTGGAAGACGCGCCAGCACTCCAAGCTCTTGGACTACGATGACATTTTGTGAGCTGCAGAAGGCTTTGCCAGAGGAAGTCGATCACCGGTGTCCAAGAAGTCATGCTGATTGCAGAGAGACTTTTTTATTGGCACAGGGAGCCCTTGGAAGCCCTTGAGGAAGCCTAAGGGAGGGAAGGAGGAGCCCTCAGGAGGGAAGCCTCCTCCTGGGTCAAGAGACACTGGAGGGGGAGAGGGTTTGAGGCCTCGCTCGCCTCGGGTCAGAGCCGCGGTGTCTCAGGAGGAGCTGCGTGAACGGAGGACAGGCTGGGAGATCCTTGCAGAACTGAGCTGTTTTGGGTCAGAATGGGCCAGATTTGATTGCAGGTCCTTTTAAAGACTTTTGAAGCTCAGGTTTTCTTACACAACCCGACCCCACCAGAGTCAGCCACCCAGGCACGCCGAGGCGGCGAGCGGAGCGCGGCGCCGGCGGGGACCCGCTGCGCTGGGGAGGGGTCTGGAGGAGCAAGGACTGCTACACCACCTCCTGTAAGCTTAGCTCAAGAGGATCCAATTTCCATGTGAATATCTACTGGAGTATAGAATCCAGATCTTTTGGGTTTGTTTCATAGCAAATAAGTGCAATTTTTATAGCGAGAAGCAGGGGGGAGGGCGGTGGTGAAATCCCTCCCACTCCTTCCTTAGGTAAAACTAACACACCAGTAACCAATAGGTGAGGTATTTAGGGGGGGGGTAGGGGGGGTCTGCTTGAAAATATAGCCCAAACCCACCCCACCCCTGGTAATCTATCTTCTGTAGACATATTTAATCACCAGCAAACACGGGGTTAAGGTCACTTAGCAGACCCTGCATGTCTGCTGCATCCCTCGCGGTGGTTTTGGTCCTTTCCTTTCGGAGTAGCTGTGTTGCACTGACCCTGTACCTGCTCTCCCCACCCCCCCACCCCGTGTGTGTGTGTTTTCTCCTCCAGTTAGACACAACTTGGTTCCTTACTTTCTCTTTTGCTGCTTTGCAAAACTTAAAACCCAGGGGCTTGAGTTTTGCTGAACTCCTTTCCTCGGTTGGAACCGCAGGGGTCCCGGCTGGGAGGGAGCCTCCCTGCCGGCTTCGCGCCGGGATACAAATGAAGTAGATAAGTAATAGCCATGGCAATTAACTCGTTCATTGCTCTCTGTGTGTGTGTGTGTGGAGGGGACGAGCTCTGCTGCGTGGAGCAGCACAGAAATCCTCCACTGGAGGCTGTTCCCTGAGGCATGTGGAGGAGCACAGCACAGGCTGTGCAGCAGGGACTTGAATCTTGCCCGCCGGTGGCTGGGCTGCCAGCTGCTGCCTGTGCGTAACTCACCTCCTTCCCGGGGCTAAAAGGGACCTGTGCAGTGCTCTGAGCTGCTCACCACCCTTTCCCGTGCAGGACAGCGGGAAAGCAGAGCTTGGAGAGCACAGGGGGATGACCTTGGAGGTCTTTCCCAGGCCCAACCAATTGATCTGTGCTTGAGGATGTGTTGTGGAATGTTGGCTTTTTGCTTTGGGAAGAGCTTGTTTCACCCTCTGCTCTCCTTCTCAGAGGGTAAGCAGTGCCTGCAGCCTGTGTAGGTCACCCTGGCAGTTCTGGGAGGTGAGCCCAGGTGTTTCTTAGACAAGTCAGATTCACTGGGGAACAAGCAGGAGGGATTCCTTTGCTTTCCTGGTTTCCTGAGAGCTAAAATCAGTTGGTTGTGAAGGGAGAATATGTGTACAAATCTTTTAACTGCTTACAAGAAGAGCAACTTGTTCTGCTCTGTAGTTACTCCTTCCCTGTGACTTCCCTGTGGTTGTGGTTTTGGGGAGCAGGCCTCTCTCTGGCTGGAGCTGCTGACCCCTGTACATTTAGAGCAGTTTTATAGCAAAACTTGTGAAGAAATAATGTACATAGAGTAAGCAAGGAGGGGACTAGGTGGGGAGAGATGCTTTAGAGACACTGAAGGCAATTGGGAGCTGTGGGGAAGCTGCCCTGCTGAGCTGGCCTGAGCTTGGCAGGTTTGCTGGCTGCCTCTCAGCCCTGGCTGGGCTCTTGTCCTTTTGCCTGGGTCCTGTTTTCCAGGCTTGGGCTGAAGGGGATAACAGGCACTGGTCTGCAGCTTTTGGAGTGAAGTGTCAGCTATCAAAAGGGAACCAAATTGGTGCCAGTTCCTGGTGATTTAGCAGGGTGGCTCCCACCAGCTGAGCTCCTGAGAGGTGGGAGCTGCAGGCAGGATGAGAGCACACCACCAGGTGTGATTCACAGAAGGAGATGGCAGTGGCAGGGTTAAAAAGCTGACACAAAACTCTCTCCTTTTCCCTTGCTGACCCTTTTACCTCCTGTGGTTATGTTCCTCACTGGAGACAGACAAAGCTGTTCTTCCCTTTCTCTTTTTCTGATGTGAAAGCCCCATCCAGTGAACTTGGTAGCATGAATGTAGCATTGTGGAACCACTGATATCTTGTTGAAGTCTGAAGGGGCCTGTTTGTGTGCCCACCGAGTGATTGCTGTGTAGAGCTAGTGTGTATCTCTCCTCACTGCCCACTTGTAGAGCCAGGAGTGGGAAGGCAGGTTGTACAGCTGCCTCACTCCTGTAGGAAGGTGTTTGGATGAACCTCACAGACTCTTGTCCTGGTGCAGCTGGCTGTGGTATGATGCTGAATGCAGTTCTCTCTCTGTTCCAAAGATCTCTCTTCCTCATGGTCTGTGCTGTTTAGGACATCATTTTTTTCTCCTGTGTAGCGTTCATTTGACTCAAGAGCTGAGCTGCTCTCAAAGCTGTGACTGGAAAGACAATAGAACTTTGGTGTTTCAAGTCCTTTGTGCCAGTAGCATCATTGCAGTGAACCCTTTCTGACAGAGGGGAACTCAGCTCTTCCCTTTTGGAGCCGGTGGAGTTTCTGGAAGTGGCTGCCGGGGAAGGAAGGGATCAGCAGAGGCTGGAGTGCAACAAAAAAACACCCACCCCAAACAACAAAACAACCCCAACAAAACTGCAGTTATTTAAAGTTTAAGGTTAAAAATACAGCCTCCAACTTCCTCAGCCGGGCCAGCCTCTGAGGGGTGACCTCTGGCTGTGCGCTTGCCGCCCGCACGCAGCAGGGTCACAGCCAGGGTGGCTCCTGCCAGAGGCCAAGCCCCCGCTTCCCCTGCTCCCTGTGCTCCAGGCACTTGTTCCTCATGCCCCAGCAGCCTCTGCTAGCATCCTCTCTGTGGCAGGTTGAGGACAGGCCTGGGCAGTGCCCATGGGCCCAGCTTGCCTGCAGAAGCTGTGCTGAGTACCAGGCACAATTTGTCCTTCCACCTCCACCTGCTTCTCGCAGCCATCAAGGGCCTGCTCTTGGGGTCTGAAGGTCTGAAAGCCCTGAAACCAGTTTGTTCCCAGTCCCTCACTGCTGTCTGAATGGGCTCTGCTGCAGCTCCTCTCTCAGCAGGGTAATTGCAGCCAGCAATGTGGTGCAGCTGAGCTCCAGCCCTGCCTGCTCTGGTAGAGGACCAGTGGCTCTGCTGCACCACTACGCTCAGCAGCACCATGGGGAACTGCTGCTGCAGCTCCTGTGGGGCTTGGATTTGCTTTTGGCAAGGGCTGGAGACATTCAGGCACTTGGTTAACCCTGGAGAGAAGCAGATTAAGCTGGAATAGCTAAACTGGGTGCCAGCCCTTAGCCATTCACCACAGCCATTGTGGGAGTTTCTGCTGCTCTGGCTCTGAGGCAGTGCTGGATGTGACCTCCAGCCCCTTGCCTTGTCCTGGTGGATGTTAGCAGAGGGCTTTGCTGGGTGTGTTACAGCAGGCTGGGACTGTGACCTCCAGGAGAGAAGGGTGGGCAGCAAGTGCATCAGCTGTCCAGTCTGCTGCTCCTCAGCTCAGTGAGAGCAGCCCCAGACCAGGCTCTCTGGTGCCTGTTCCCTCAGCTGCAGAGGCATGGCTGGGGGTCACGGTCTTGGATGTGGCACTTGTCTAAAACAGCCTTTCCAGAGAGCCTTTTTTCTTTTCCCCTTCATCTGGGGAGGAAAGGGAAAAAGGAAGCTGAGGTGACCTGGGGGCCATAGAGCTTTGAGATGGAGCTTTCTGCACCTTGCCTCACGCCGCAGCCTCCAGCTTCCTTTTGCAGCTGACCTGCCGGCTGGGAGGGAAATGGATGAGTTAGCAGAGAATCCTTCCTGCAGTAAATGAGGAACACCAACAGAAACCCCTTGTGGCTGTAGCAAAACATCTGACTGCTAAAGGCAAGCAGCCAGCTCGTCCTGCTGGGGCCAGGGCTCTGCTGTGCACACCCTGGGATCCTGCCAGCTTCTGCCTCCCGGTGGTGCCTCTGGACCTGCTGGAGCCACAGCCCGTGGGGGGCTCAGCTCTGCCTCTGCAGAAGGACTCTGGAAGTGGATTTGTTCCTTGTTTCTCAGCCTGGACTTGCTGCCTGGAGCCCAGCACAGGTTTTGTGCCCCAGGGGCTTCTGGAGTGTGTGTGCTGTGTGTTCACCTTGTGTCTTCACACACAGGCTGACTGTTGTGGTCTGGGGGAGGTGCTCCCCGGCTGCCCCTGCTTGTTTTGCCCTGGGCAGTGCTGTGTGGGGCAGAGCTCTCCCTCCCTGCGCTGCGTGAGCATCGCTCCTGGCACGCCTCCACCTCACTGAGAGCTGCCCTTGTGCTGGGACGTGACTGCCGGAGTGACCTGTGCCTGGCAGTTCCGGTTCCCAGGGCTCTGCTGGCAGAGTGACTGCACAGGCTGCTTCGTCACCTCCAGGCACCGGGAGCGGACTGGATGAGGGAATGGAAACCGCTGATGGAAGTGGCCAGCCTGGCAGGAGCCGGGGCTGGGAGCCTGTCCTTCCACCCGGCCCGGGCGGGAGGTGGAGCACCAGGCCCCCTCTGCTGCCTGGGTGCGAGTGCAAACGTTCAGCCCAGCAAAACCTGGCGTAAAAGCCACACTTAGTGCTGATGAATGCCTTGGTCCAGCATAGGGCAGGTTACTGTGTGACTGAGAAACCCTCCAGGGCCCCTGGCCCTTGGCACACGCTGCCGGAACCATGCCTCAGAGGATGTGCTGGGCTGAGTCAGCCTTCCCTGGCCACGCTGCCAGCACCGGACACCGACCCAGCACTGAGCTGCTCCGGGCTCGGGGGGCTGCTGGGACAGCCCCTGGAGGGGACAACACAGCCAGCCCCTCCTGAGGGGTGCCACACAGGTGTCCTCCCAAGGCATGCCGAGCAGCAAGGCCTCTTTCCACTCTGCCTGAGAAGCTGTTTGTGACTCTGTCCCACCGGCCCCAGAGCATCCCTGGCTCTCTGCACCTGCCGTGGAGTGGTTTTCAACTCCCAGCTGTGGAAACACAAGGCAAAGGCAACTGGAAACTGTTGTGGTCTTGATGCCAGGTCAGCCTGCTGCTGCCAGCCCAGCTGATGAGTAGATGAGTGGTTGAGTGAGCTGCTGGTGCTGGTGGTTGTCCCAGGTGATCCTGCAGAGCTGGCAGTCGGATGCCAGTTGGCTGTCTCTGCCTTGTGCCCAGGCTGTGTGTGAGCCCCTGAAGAGTGGCAGGAACTGGTAGATGCTTGGATTCAGAAATTGATTGAGCCTGGCAGAGCCTGAAAAAGACTGGAAGGAATAAATGCTGTGGACCTGAAATGTAAGGAATCCACCTGAAGGGAAGCTAAACTGCACCTGTCCATAAGTGTTTAGTAAGTTGTAACTAATACAACCTAATCATTTTTCATGTTACTGTGTTGCTTTCAGAGTGTCCTTAAAACTGACATAAAGGGGTGCAAGGCCAGGCTGGGTGAGGCCTTGAGCAGCCTGGCAGGGGGGTTGGAACTGGATGATCTTCAATGTCCCTTACAACCCACAGCTGGGGCTGGTTTGTGATATGCTGCTGGGGACCCAAGGCTGCGTTTGGTGAGGTCATGGAGCACCCCAGTCTGTCTAACCTCAGCATCCACATGAGCTGCTGCCCAATCCCAGCACCACTGGCCCTACAGACCTTTAGCAAGCAGAGCCTCTCCCCCTGCTAAGCCTTGAGTGTGGAGCCCCTCAAGCAGCTGATGGAGCCAGGCTCCCATCCTGCCTCATGGGGTGGTCCCTCCTGGCATTCACCAAGGGCTCAGCCCCCGCCTGGCTCCCCGGTGTCTGGGGGGTTCTGGGTGTTTGAGAGGCTTTGTCCTCCTGTGGTTGTGCAGGGGCTGTGTTGGGCTGTACCTGGGGGACATATCTTACCTGTGGAGACTGAGCTGGAGGAGGCTGCAGCAGCAGGCCAGGCACTGGTCCCTGCCAGGCACCCTGGCCTCGGGCTCAGGCCCAGCACAGATCCACACTGGTGGTGTTCACAAAGCTTCAGTCGAAGGTGTGTGAGGACAATTGGGTTGTGATTTACTGCTTTCAGTGCTGCAATTGAGTTGCAGCAATGCAGCCCCCCCTACAAGGGCCTCTTAACTGGGAGCTGGCAATGCAGGCACAGGTGTCTGCCCTTACATTTGCCATGCCCATGGCAGGTAAGTGCAGCCAAGCAAGACCCTTGGCACAGGGCTCCTGCTCCCCTGCACTCTCTCTGCCCTCTGTGCTCCACCAGGCCTTCTGCTGATTGCTGAGGTGGAGACTGAAGGAACTGAGGGAGTTTGGTGGTCCCTATCCCAAGGAAACCAGGCTGGAGCTGTACCTGATGGAGCGAGAAGGGGCTGCAGCTTTTCCACTGTGTGTTTCCTGTTGTGCTTCAGCAGCACTGTTCCTGGAACCGAAGTGGTTGCTGCTGTGATGCCAGCAGCAGCAAAGGCTGAGCTCTCAGGGGGCAGGCAGGCAGTGAGCTCAGGGGATCTTTGCTGTTTCCTCTCAGAGCTCAGGTGCCAGTTTTCACTTCCAGCTCCTTGGCTCAGCTGCCAGCCCTCCCTTTGCTGCTGCAGGGCTCCTGGGGGGTGGGGGCATCACTGGTGTTCTGTAAAGAGAACCAAACAAGAGGGAACAGTGCAGGCTGTGAAAATGACCTGGTAGTGTGGAGAAGAGCAGGTTCTGAGCAGTAATGCTCCTGAAGTCTGAGATCCTCGAGCAAGTTTCATCCCAGTGAGAAAAGGAAGCATAGCTGCCTCAGTAATGGGGGGGAGGGGCAGCCCCAAGCCACCCAAGTGTGAAGAGAAATCAACCATTGACAAACCATGTGAGGACAAAGCACTCTCTGGTCTGCTTCTGCCTCCACCCTCAGCTGAGTTCAGAGGGTAGCCGACAGCATCCTGCTGCTTTCAAACAGACTTGACACAGGGTAGCTTGGGGCACTGGGCACAAACTGGAACCCAGGAGGTTCCACCTCAACAGGAGGAGAAACTTCTTGGCTGTGAGGCTGCTGGAGGCCTGGAGCAGGCTGCCCAGAGAGGTTGTGGACTCTCCTTCTCTGGAGAGCTTCCAAACCCCCCCTGGGCATTGTGCTCCTGGGCAAGCTGCTGTGGGTGCCCTGCTTTAGCAAGGGTTTTGGACTGGATGACCTCCAGAGGTCCCTTCCATGGTCCCTCACCATGCTGGGGTTCTGTGCTATGGCTACATCCATCTGTGCTGCTCCACACTGCTCAGGCAAGGCCAGGTCCACACACACCTGCCTGTGATGGGTCCCAGCACTCAGGTCCCTCTTCTGATCATCCCATTGCAGGGGGAGGCTGAAGGCAGAACAGATTCCTAAGAGCCATGAAACGTTGGCCCTGAGAGAGCCTCTGGGTTAGAGACCTGCTTGAGACATGCTGGTGTTATAATGGAGAGAGCTGAACACACAGATTGTAAGCTCTGAGGTCTTGGTGGGCCCTGGACCCAGGAGGTTGGCTCCTTGGGGCAGTCAAAAGTTACTCCAAAGCCCTCTCCCCTGTTTTCAGGGTGGGTTCTGCCTGGCTGCCTGCTGCCCAGGTGTGGAGCAACCCAGCTGCCATCACTGCTGCCTCTCTTACCCTGTCTGAGGCAAGCTGCTGCCTGGTGTGTGATAAGCAGGCTCAAACACAGGAATGTTTCTGGGGGTTAAGACAATAAAAAGAGCCCTTGCTGGGGAAGCAGGCTGCTCTGCTTTGCTTTCTGTTGTTGTTGTTGTTCTCTGGCTGGGTTTATAGACCCAGCAAATGGCACCTGGCAGATGTTTGCCCTGCTGGCAGGTGAGGAAAACAAGGGCACTGGGCAGCAGTGAGGGCAGTGCTGAAAAGGCAAGAACAGAGCTCCAGTGAGGGGCCCAGATGCAGATGGAAGAAGAGGAAGGTAAAAGCTGCTGATGCTTTAAACAAGGGAATGTCTGGGAGGTGCCAGTAAAGCTGGAGATGAGCTGGCCCTGAGCCCTGCCAGCCCAGCCCCAGCCTGTCCTGGGCTGAGCCCCAGCAGTTTGGGCAGCAGGGGCAGGGAGGGGATTCTGCCCCTCTGCTGTGCTCTGCTGAGACCTCCCTGCAGGGTTGGGGCAGCTCTGGAGCCCACAGCACAGCCAGGGACCTGTTGGAGCAGGGGCAGAGGAGGCCACAGCAGTGCTGGCAGGGCTGGAAGCCCTCTGCTGTGAGGCCAGGCTGAGAGAGTTGGGGTTGTGCAGCCTGGAGGAGAGAAGGCTCCAGGGAGAGCTTCTGGTGGCCTTGCAGTGCTTCAAGGGCTGAGCAGAGAGCTGGGGACAGACTTTTTCTCAGGGCCTGTTGTGAGAGGCCAAGGGGTGATGGTTTGAACAAAAAGAGGGAGATTGAAACTGGAGAGAAGGAAGCAATGTTTGACACTGAGGGTGCTGAGAGCCTGGCCCAGGCTGCCCAGAGAGGTGGAGCTGCCCCATCCCTGGAACCATTGCAGGTGAGGTTGTTTAGGGCTCTGAGCAACCTGCTGTAGTTGGGGTGTCCCTACTGACTGCAGTGGGAATGGTCTGGATGACCTTTAGAGACCCCTTCAACCCAACCCATTCAGTGATTGTGTGAAATCCAGCGCTGGGGATAGCAGAGAGGGATTCACAGCTCCAGCTGCAGCTTAGTGAGCAGGGACTGGATCATTAAGGCTCTTACAGAGCATTAACCTTCCTTTTCTTAGGAGGAAAGCTTTATCTCTGAGCACCATCCCTGACACTGAGAACCAAAGCCCTGGGGAAATTCAGGAGAGGCAACAGGCTCCATAATCCCTCTGAGGAAGACAGAGCAGCTCCAAAACAAAGCAGATCCCCGGGAGGGCAGAAGGCACTCAGTTCCTGTCAGCCACTTTCTTCATCTCAGCTCTGCTTGAGGTAATTGCCAGGTCTGGCCTGAATCCCAGCTGCAGCTGCCCCTTTTATCTCCAGTGCTGACAGTCACCTGCACACCATCTTCCCTTCTCTGTGCTAGCTGCAGCCCCTCTGAGCAGAGGCAGAGACCAACAGCCTGGACAACTCTGTCCTTTGAGGTGTTTTCCTTCGGTGCTGGCATCCCTCAGTCTTCATTTCTGCATCTTCCCCATCCTCTGCATGCCCTGCCACCACTGCAGTGTGAGAGCTGACAGAAACTCCTTTTTAACCCCTTCCCACTGACTCCCCAAGTCCTTTGTAGCGTGGCTGGAGCCTGGAGCAGCTGGTGGGCAGGAGAATGGTCTTTGTTCTTCACCCTGGAGCCATTCCCTGTCTGCATTGCCCTGGTTTTAAATCAGCATCACAGGGCCCAAAGTCAGGCTGGCTGCAGGAGCCCAGTTACAACAGATGCCTTTGACCTGGCACTTTCTCCCCTCCTGCTCTGTCACTTCTGGTGGTGGGATGGACACAAAGCTGTGCAGCCAGAGGTTTACTCCACCCTACAACAGGATGAGGAACTGAGATGTCTCACAAGGGTTAAGGTGAAATCCTCCAGCTCTGAGTCCTGCTGGATCCTGCTCTTTCCCTCTGCTCTTGTCCCCTGGCCACACTTGGGGTTGCCCCAGCAGATCTGGCTGCTGCCAGCCCTACCTCCCTCTTGTGCCACCCCTGAACACATCTATGAGAGGCTGAGGGAGCTGGGATTATTTAACCTGGAGAAGAGGAGGCTCAGGGGAGACCTTCTTGCTCTCTCCAACTCCCTGAAGGGAGGTTGTAGCCAGGTGAGGGTTGGTCTCTTCTCCCAGGCAAGCAGCACCAGAACAAGAGGACACAGTCTCAAGCTGTGCCAGGGGAGGTTTAGGCTGGAGGTGAGGAGAAAGTTCTTCACTGAGAGAGTTGTGCTGCCCAGGGAGGTGGTGGAGTCCCCATCCCTGGAGGTGTTCAAGAGGGGATTGGATGTGGCACTTGGTGCCATGGTTTAGCAGGCCTGAGGTGTTGGGTGACAGGTTGGACTTGGTGATCTTTGAGGTCTTTTCCAACCTTGTTGACTCTGTGATAAGCCCTGCACCCTGTCACCAGCTGCACAGCCACCTCAGCTGTGCCCTGGCACCAGTGGGACACCAGCAGCTCCTGCCCGTGCTCCAGGCTGGCACTCTGCTGTCACACCCTCCCTGCTCCTGTCCCCTGCCATGGTCACACCTGGGTTTTGTAATCGAGCACTGGGGTTTGTGCCAAAATGTCAGAGCTGAGAGGGATTCCCGGGAGCCTCCTAGTAACAGCCCCTGGGCACTGCTCCGGGGTTACCCCGGGGTGTAAATGGGCAGAGGATTAGCTTTCACTGCCCAGGCCTCAGCCCTGTTCCACTGACTCAGCCTGGGGAAGAAACAGCTGAGAGAGGCAGCAGACAGCTCCCCAGTGGTGACTGGCAGGGGAGGAGATGAATAGTGGCTGGGTTCATTTTTTGGTGACAAAGGCAGGCGGGCACGCAGCTGGCAGGCTCCGTGCCCACAAAGGGAGGCGTCTCCTTTGCAGCAGGTGCAGACAAACTGGGGGGGATTCACTCGTTCAGAATTTATGGGCTTTGCACTGCCTCAAAAGCCAACCAGACAAGAGCACGCAAGAGAAATCCATTGAGCCCCGGCGGGGACAAAGGCACATTGTAGGCTCGGGACGTGCCTGAGCCATGAGTCACCAGAGGCGGGGAAATGTCACTGCCCGCTGCCCGCTCCCTGTCCTCAGCCCCGGGCACCCGCTGCGGGCCCTGGGAGGCTGCAGCATGATCGTGGACCTGTGCCTCAGCCAAGTACAGTGCCTCACAGAATCATTTTGTTTGGAGAATATCTTTAGGATCACCCAGTCCAACCATTCTCTAGCTCTACCGAGGCTGGGGCTAACCCCCCCGGCCCTCAGCACATCTCTGTGTCTTTGAAACGCCCCCAGGGATGGGGATTCAGCCAGCTCCCTGGGCAGCCTGTACCAGGGGTTGAGAACCCTTTCAGTGAAGAAGTTTCTTCTAACGGCCAACCTAAACCTCCCCTGGTGCAACTTGGGGCCATTTCCTCTTCTCCTGTCACTTCTTACGAGGGAGGAGAGTCCAGCCCCCGCCAGGCTCCATCCTCCCCTCAGGTTGCTGCAGAGAGCAATGAGGTCTCCCCTCAGCCTCCTCTTCTCCAGGCTAAACACCTCCAGTTCCCTCAGCTGGCCTTGCAGTGCTTCAAGGGCTGAGCAGAAAGCTGGGGACAGACTTTTTCTCAGGACCTGTTGTGAGAGGCCAAGGGGTGATGGTTTGACCTAAAAGAGGGAGTTTGAGAAGAAATGTTTGACACTGAGGGTGCTGAGAGCCTGGCCCAGGCTGCCCAGATAGCTGCAGCTGCCCCATGGCTGGAACCATTGCAGGTGAGGTTGTTTAGGGCTCTGAGCAACCTGCTCTAGTTGGGGGTGTCCCTGCTGACTGCAGTGGGGATGGTCTGGATGACCTTTAGAGGCCACTTCAACCCAACCCATTCAGTGATTGTGTGAAATCCAGCGCTGGGGATAGCACAGAGGGATTCACAGCTCCAGCTGCAGCTTAGTGAGCAGGGACTGGATCTTTAAGGCTCTTACAGAGCTGCTCCTCCCCAGCCCTGTTCTCCAGACCCTTCCCCAGCTTCATTGCCCTTCTCTGGACCTACTCCAGCGCTCCTGTAGTGTGTAAGGTGTAAACCTTAAATAACCACTGTGTAACTGAAGTTGAATAGCAAGGAGCTGCCTCCTGCTTAGCTGTTGTTTGCCAGCTCTCCTCAGGGCACACAGCACCTCTGGGCACCGCATGGCTCTTGGCACACTGGCAATCAAATGCTATTTTCAGCAGCATCATTGCCAGGCACCATTTGAAGGTGCAGCTGCTGTGTCCTGACTCAGGAGTGCAAAGATAAGAGCCTTATCAGCAGGATACAGTGATTCTTCCAGTACGCACACCTGTATGGTGCTTCCTCCAGTGAACGCAGCCCAGTGCCTGGAGTGGGGTGAAGCTGCTCGCTTTGAAGTAGCCCAACACGCCCAGGGTGTGGTTCCGCACCCCCCGGGCAGGCTGGGACCGTGGCAAGCTCTGACCAAAGGTTATTCACATCAGGCCGTGCCACGTCCCCCGCGCCCCTGCCGAGGATTCTGGCACACGGCGGTGCCGGAGGTGTGGAAAGTCCGGAGCGGTCCTGTGAGCCTTTCCTGATTGCAGGCTTCCCAAACCCCTGCTGGCAGCTGATAACTGGCACTGCCCGGAAAGAGCCCTCTGGCCCCGCTCTTCACCCTGCTTGTGTGCCCAGCAAGCAGCCCTTGCTGCTGCTGCTGGGGAGCAAATGTTGGGATCTTCGTCTCCTTCAAGGCTCTCCTCAAAACACTCCACTGGTGGTCTGATTAGACCCTTCCCTGGCACCAGTGGCTTGTCCTCACCTGCCTTGGCTGCTCATGCTCAGGCACCGGCTGCTCTGCAGCTGAGCTAAAGCTGGGCAACCCTGACAGGCATTTTTCACTGCTTCACAGAGGATCCAGTTTGTTACAGGATGGGGCCCACTCTGTACTGGGAGAGGAGCAGGGGATCCAGTTTGTGCCAGGGTAGAGCTCAGTCTGGATGGGAGAGGGTCAGGGGGTGCAGTTTGTACTAGAACAGAGCTCAGTCTGTAGGGGAGGGGATCAGGGGGTCCAGTTTGTGTTAGGTTAGAGCTCAGTCTGTACGGGAGAGGGTAAGGGGGTGCAGTTTGTACTCAACCAGAGCTCAGTCTGTAGGGGAGGGAATCGGGGCGTCCAGTTTGCGTTAGGACAGAGCTCAGTCTGTACTAGGGGAGGATCAGGGGCCAGGTTCGTACGGGGACAGGGCATAGTCTGTACTGGGGAGGGTCCTTCCTCTTCGGCCGGCACCACACGGGCCAGGCAGGGTAGGCAGGATTAGCAGGCAGGATTTGGGGGCGGGGGCTGTCCCCAGCTGTGTCCTGGAGCCTGACACCCACGTTCCCGGGGAGGTCCCGTCTGCGGCAGGGCAGCAGAGACCCGGGCGGGCCACCAGCCCCGGGCACGGAACTCGCCACGTCCCTAAAGGCCGTGCGGGGTCACACCGCCCGTGCCGGAGCCCGGCTGCCGCCCGGCGGCCCCGCAGTAGGCGGCTCTCCGACACCCGCGCTGCCGGGGATGGGGGCGGCCGCCGAGCCCCGGGACGGCCCCCCGGGCAGCTGTCATGGCGCCCGCCCCGTGGAGGCCGGCCCGGGGGCGGCGCCGGGGCCGGCGGCGGGGCCTGGGCAGGTGCGGGCGGAGCCGGCGGCGGCGGCCGTGCAGCGCCAGTGCCGCCGTGCCGCCGCCATGAGCAGCGCCGAGCCGCCGCTCGGGGCCGGGCCGCGGGCGCAGCCCGCCTGGAAGCGGGAGATCCTGGAGCGGAAGCGGGCCAAGCTGGCCGGCTTGTCCGGCGGCGGCGAGCCGGAGCCCCCGGCGGGGGAGCGGCTGGTGGTGGCGGAGAGCCTGGGCCCGCTCCGCGAGAACCCCTTCATGCGGCTGGAGAGCGAGCGGCGGCGGCTGCGGCAGGGGCTGTCCGCACACGGCCCCGGGGCGGCGCGGCCGCTGCAGCAGCTGCTGGAGCTGTACAGCGCCGTGCCCGGCATCCGCACCATCCGCGCCGACAACATCCTCATCATCGAGTCCCAGCCCGACGCCGCCGCCTGCTTCGCCGATGGGGACGCGCTGCCCGGCCGCCGCAAGGACCGGGACCCGGCCGGCTCCTCGCCGCCGCGGCGGCCCGACCCGCTGCAGCAGCTGCTGGCCCGCCGGGGCGCCGCCCTCGCCGAGATCCGCGCCGACCAGGTCGTTATCTACGAGACGGCCGAGCCGCCCGAGGCGGCCGAGCCGGGCACCGTCAGCCGCCTCCTGGAGAAGTTCGGCCAGCGGCCGCGGGGCCGGCGCCGCCGCGTTGGGGAGGCGCTGACCGGGACCGGGCCCGGCGCCGTCTCAGGTGCGCCTCCTCCGCAGGCGGGACCCGGTTCCCCTCGGGCCTCGGCCCCGAAGGCGAGACCGGGATCTCCGCATCCGCTGCCGGCTCCCCCCCGGGCTGCCACCCCCCCGGCAGTGCCGGCCAGCCCCCAGCCCGCTGCCCCGCAGACGGCTCCTCCCGGGGCCATCGCCCCCCAGCCCTCGACCCCTGCTCCTCCCAGGGCTGTCACCCCCCCAGCCCTCGACCCCTGCTCCTCCCAGGGCCGTCACCCCCCAGCCCTCGGCCCCTGCTCCTCCCAGGGCCGTCACCCCCCCAGCCCTCGACCCCTGCTCCTCCCAGGGCCGTCACCCCCCAGCCCTCGATCCCTGCTCCTCCCAGGGCTGTCACCCCCCAGCCCTCGATCCCTGCTCCTCCCAGGGCTGTCACCCCCCAGCCCTCGGCCCCTGCTCCTCCCAGGGCTGTCACCCCCGCAGCCCTCGGCCCCTGTTTCTCCACGTGCTGCCACACCGCCGCCCCCTGCCCCAGCGACCCCCCGGGCTGTAGCCCCCGCGGTGGTCCCAGCCACCCCCAAGCCCGGAGCCCCGCAGGCCAACTGCTTTCTCCACAAGATTGGCTCCAACTCCTTCACTGTCACCCCCCGGGGGCTGCCCCCTGGCAGCCGCATTCCCGAGCCCGGTGCTGTCCCTGCCGGCCGGCCCACGCTGCCCAAGGGGCCACCAGTGCCATCCACCAGCGCTCCCCATGCCAGAGCCAACGCCAGGAGGCCAAAGCCAGAGGAGGCTGAAGCGGCCGTGTCACCCTCGCCCAGTGCCAGTCTGGCCCCCAGTGCCACCAGCGCCACCCAGCCGCTCTCTGCCTCTGCACCTCGGGCCGGGGGCTCCTTCGAAATCCACCCGGCCCCCAAGCCCGACCTGGCTGCCATCCCAGCCCACGACCTGCAGGCCCAGGCCCTGGCCAAGCTGCGCCTGAATTCACGCAATACCTTCCTCTTCGTGCCCCGACGGGAGGGACGCTCAGCTCTGCCCGCAGCCCAGAGTGCCCGGCCAGGGCCGCCGCCGCCGCCGTCCTCCGAGGAGAAGGCACCGAAGGAGCCCCCCAGGGCTTCCGCCCCGGAGCAGGAGGAGCCTGTCGCTTCCTCACCGGCGCCTCAGGATCCCTTGGTACCAGTGACTTACATCGATGACATCGTGGAGCTGGACGGCGGGGAGCTCTCTCCGAGGGCCGGCTCTGCTGCGAGGACGGGGAGCGTGGCAGAGCAGCCTGGAGGAGCTGGCCCTGACCTGGAGATGGAGTTTTCCTCCGTGCCCCTCTACAGACCGCACTCTGCCCCCCGCCAGAGGGGAGGCAGCACCTTCACTGTCGTGCCCAAAAGGAAGCCCCTTGCCTCGGGGCTGCAGGCTCTCACCGATGCCAGCGGAAGGCTGCAGCGGGAGGAAGAGGAGGAGGAGGAGGAGAGCAAAGTCAAAGGCAAAGCTGTGGAGAGTGCTGACGGTGCCCCAGCAGGAGTGTCCCATAAAAAGCGCTACCCCACGGTGAATGAGATCGAGGTGATCGGGGGGTACCTGTCCCTGGAGAGGTCCTGCATGAGCAAGAGAGGCTCACGCCGCAAGAAGGTAACTGCCTGGGGTGAGCTGTGCTGAGCAGCCAGGCTGAGGGGAGCTCCCTGCTGCTTCTGGCTTGTCTGTCTGTGAGGCACTGGCTGGGAAGGTGGGCAGTGTTTTCCTGGTCCCCTGGGGAGCCAGGGCTTGCCCTCAGGGAGAGGGCATTGGGTGCTGTGCCACCAGGTAGGTGAGGGTGGGATATGACCTGTGGTAACTTCAGGGCCCCCCTTCCGGTCGCTTCTGGGAGGTATGGTAACAAAAAGTGAAGGGTTTCAGATGTTTGGGAGGTTGAGGTGGGTTGTGTGGCTTGAAGGGCTGTGGCCTTGCCCCCTCTCCAGCCCAGCTCCTGGTGTCTGGTGTGTGTTGGATGTGTTGAGCTCCCCATGGTCACTGCCTGGCTGTGACAGAGTACTCTGGGCTGGGTGGCATTGGCATCTTCCCTGCATTAGTGATCTATTGATAGAGGCTGAAGAATTAGGTCTCTATTAGGCAGAAAGAGATCAGCAACAACTTAGCTCCCCTTGATGGGATTATAGCTCCTGGCTGCTGGCTCGGGATGTGCAGCTCTGTCTCGGAAGATCCACCAAGCTGTTGAGTGCTCCAGGTGTCTTTGGGGTGGAGGCCAGATTTTTCTCCCTGCTTGGTGGCTGAGGAAGATCCTTGTGAGCCTTAAGCTGAGAATTAGTCTGTGTGTGGCTCGGTGAGGTGCCCCTGCACGGGACAGAGGCACAGCCGTGCTCGGGGAGCAGGTTGTGTGAACTGCCTGGCTCTGGGAGCAGCAGGCCGAGCTGACAGATCGCTGGTGGCAGGTCTGGGTGTGCCGTGTCCCTCCGCAGTGGGGAGAGCTGCTCGACCTTCCCGTTACCTACGCTCAGCTCATCAGTGCCTGATGGACGCAATCCACACGGCTGCCCGAGGCACTGAGCATTATAACTTGAGGAAGTCCTTTGAAGAGGGCAGGGAGGCAGGAGGGCTGCTTCTCGTGGCTTAACCTCGTTAAACTCTGTCATTAGGCTGTAGTCATTTGATTGTGACTGATGCAGGTGGCAGATCGGGAGCACAAGCACCATGAGAGCCTGAGTAAGCTGATAAGCAGGAGCGTGGAGGCTCGCTCGGGGCTCCTGCAGTGTTTCCTTGTGCTCCTACAAGGAAATGTTTGGTCAGACTGGAGTTGTGCTGCTGCTGCTTAAAGACCTGCTGGCCTGCACTCCTCTCCAGCAGTGTTCTTGGCTCTGCTCAGGTGTTAGCTGGACTTACACCAAGTCAGTGTGGTGTAAGTGGTGGGAAGGGTCAAGACAAGGTGTTCCAGTGATGGGCAGCCTTAGGATGGAGCAGAAGACAGAGGAGGCCTTGTGGGACTGCCACTGTTGGCTAAGCCTTCTGATGCAGCCAGGGGAGCTGATTTCTCTGGGATGCTTTTACTTTGCTGGTGAAAGAATAAAGGCTGAAATGAGCAAACCCACATCCATGGTGCACACTGGGAACTGTCCTTAGCAGTACGAAGAGGAGGGTGGGAGAGGAGGACAAGGCTGCTGCAGTGATTGACTTGTTTAAGGTTGGTGGAACTGAAAGAGGAATGCAGTGGCATCTCCATCCTTGGAGCTATTTGAAACTTGCCTGGGGACAGCCTTGAGCAACTGATCAGGTCAGACCTGCTTGGAGCAGGAGTCTGGGCTCAAGACCTCCAGGGGTTCTTTCCCCACCTCAAATATCAAACAGTTCACTGGAAATTGGTTAACTGCTAACTGTTTTGTCTGTGCAGGGTTGGACTTGTGTGACATTGGGCAGGCTGTGTACCTTCTCTGCCTAAGTTCTTACCAGCTTAATAGCATTAACTGTCCTCTGGAGATGCAGTGTGCTAAATACTGCACCATGTGCATGCAGCCACGGTGGTGTTTGCTGAGAGTCACACGTGGGGGGTGTCCTGCATGAGAAATTTGACATCTGACTGCTGGACTGGGTCCAGAGGAGGCCATGAAGGTGATCAGAGGGCTGGAGAACCTCCCCTATGGGGACAGGCTGAGAGAGTTGGAGGTGTTCAGCTCGGAGAAGAGAAGGTTCCAGGGGGACCTTAAAGCAACCTTCCAGTACCTGAAGGGGCTCCAGGAGAGCTGGGGGGGGGAACTTTTGACAAGGCCTGGGAGTGAAAGGGAGAGGGACAATGGCTTTGAGCTGGGAGAGGAGAGATTGAGACTGGAGATGAAGGAGAAATTGTTGAGAGTGAGGCTGGGGAGACACTGGCACAGGTTGCCCAGGGAGGCGGTGGCTGCCCCCTCCCTGGAGGTGTTGAAGGCCAGGCTGGATGAGGCCCTGAGCAAGCTGGGCTGGTGGGAGGTATCCCTGCCCATGGCAGGGGGCTTGAACTGGAGATCTTTGAGGCCCTATGAATCCATGACCTTGTGTAAAGGTCTGTCTTCTGAGAGGAGAGCTGTGAAAAGGAGTGACTGCAGAGCTTGGGAGGCTGAGGTAAATGGGAGCCTTCAAAACCAACATCTAGCTTAAGGAGAAGCAGTGGAGACACAGCTTGCTGCCTCCCATCAAATGTGTTGATGCAGCAGGAGGAGCAGCTCCCGTCCTGCTGGGGTGGCAGCCGTGGAGCTGGCTGGGGAGCCAGGGCTCAGAAGATGCTGATGCTGCAGCAAATGGCCAGACTTCTGTTTACTCTTAACCCAGAGGATGTTTGTGGCTTTTACTCTGGGCACTGAGGCCAAGTGTAGATGCCTGGAAGAGGAAGGAGGCACTACTGGGACACATGCCTTGGGTTCTGCCCAAGGGATTGCTGAGTGTCGCCGAGGTGACCGGCCGAGAACAAGGGTTCTGTTCTGGAGACCCCTCAGGCTTGGCAGACACTTCATTTGTAGCCTGAATTGGGTACAAGCAGGCATTTCCTGGAAGCTGTGGGTCTTTGGGTAAAGCCAATGTGCCTTTCCCTTTTAGAATTAGAATAGAATTAGGATAGGATAGGATAGGATAGGGTAGGGTAGGATAGGATAGGATAGACCAGACCAGCTTGGAAGAGACCTTCAAGATCATCAAGTCCAACCCATCATCCAATACCATCTGATCAACTAAGCCATGGCACCAAGCACCCTATCCAGTCTCCTCCTAAACTCCTCCAGTGATGCTGACTCCACCACCTCCCTGGGCAGCACATTCCAATGGCCAATCTCTCTCTCTATGAAGAATTTCTTCCTCACCTCCAACCTAAACCTCCCCTGGCACAGCTCAAGACTGTGTCATCTTGTTCTGGTGCTGCTTGCCTGGGAGAAGAGCCCAACCCCCACCTGGCTACAACCTCCCTGCAGGGAGTTGGAGAGAGCAAGAAGGTCTCCCCTGAGCCTCCTCTTCTCCAGGCTAAGCAACCCCAGCTCCCTCAGCCTCTCCTCACAGGGCTGTGCTCCAGACCCCTCCCCAGCTTTCTTGCCCTTCTCTGGACATGGATCCTGTCCTTTTGAGGGCATCCAAATCAAAGCTGGTGCTGGTTTTGCTGAGCAGCTCCCCAGCTCTTTCGGGGGGATGCTGCCCAGGCAGACCTGCTGGCTGAGCCCACCTCCTGCTGAGCGTCTTCCTCTCCAAACTTTGCCTTGGGTTTGCTGAAACAAACATTCAGACTGGCCTGAAGTTGTGCCAGGGGAGGGTTAGGTTAGAGATAAGGAAAATTTTCCTGCAGGAGTGGTCAGGGATTGGCAGAGGCTGCCCAGGGAGGTGGTGGAGTCCCCATCCCCAGAGGTGTTCCAGAAACCTGTGGCCATGGCAGCTGGGGCCATGGCTTAGTGGCCATGGTGGTGGTGGGTTGATGTTGGACTGGGTGATCTCAGAGGGCATTTCCAAGCCAAATAACTCTATAATAAATGTCTTTAAGTGTGCTCCAGGCTCAAGAAAGTGGTGTTTGGTGAAACTTGGATGACTTGGGAGGCACTGTGAGAGTGGTGAAGCCCTGGAATGGGTTGTCCAGGGAGGTGATTGAGGCCCCATCCCTGGAGGTGTTTAAGGCCAGGCTGGATGAGGCTCTGGGCAGGCTGATCTAGTGTGGGGTGTCCCTGCCCATGGCAGGGGGGTTGGAACTGGCTGATCCTTGTAGTCCCTTCCAACCCTGACTGATTCTAGGATTCTCTTTGCTGATGCCCAGGAGGGGTCTGGGTGAGATAAGCAGCAGGTCTGGCACAGCCTGGAAATGCCTCATGGATCAGAGGGTTCTGTGCTTGCAGTCAGGGCTAATGATTTCCCAGGAGGTGGGGGTGGCAGCCAGGCTGCTCTCTCAGATGCAGAAATTTGGCCTCACTTCTCCCTCCCCTTGTCTGGCCACTGACTGCCTGACTCTGGTAGAGGAGCCAGCAAAACGGAGCTGACTCAGTCCATGTCCTCCAGTCCACATCCTCCATGGCTTTTTGGAGGGGGAGGCTGGCTGGTGGCTAGGACAGGATGGGAGTGAGCTGCAGCACTGCTGTGGGCTGCGTGCAAGAGCTCCAGTGCCCTGCTCAGGGCTGTGTAGCTGCAGGACCAAAGGTCTGCTTGTGACTTTGCTCTGACCTGCTGGTGTCCAGGCCTCTCAGGAAAAACAGCTTTATTGCTCCTTCCAGACACTTCAGATATGTGAAGCAGCTGGCTCTTGAGCTGATGAGAGATAAGTTCCTGTGTCAGAAGGACATACTGGTTCCCAGTTCTCTTGTGCAGCCAGAGCTGCTGTGCTGGGACAGCTGACATCCCCCAGGGCTGTGAGCTGAGCACAGAATCATAGAATGCTCTGGGTTGGAAGGGACCTCCAAAGCTCATCCAGTCCAACCCCCCTGCAGTCAGCAGGGACATCCCCAGCTAGGATCAGGTTGCTCAGAGCCTTGTTGAGTCTGACCTCAGGGATGGGGCCTCAACCACCTCCCTGGGCAGCCTGTTCCAGTGCTCTGCAGTGGGGCTGTGTGTGATGGGACACAGTCAAGATCTGCAGGTGGAGGGCAGAGCCCCAGCTATGCTTGCCCCAGGGAGTGGGCTGCCCCTGTGGGCAGGGACTTTGAGCTGTGGTCCTCCTACAGATATTAAGATGTCCTTCAGGACTCTTCATGTACTCCATGTCTGTTTTGAGACCTCTCCAAGCTTATCACAGTTCAGATAAAGCAGTAGGGGTTGTGACTTCAGTTTGAAACCTAGGTGAACATTTGCAGTGTTGAAGGGATGTGCTGGGCTCCCAGGGGAGAGCTGGGCAGCTGCTGGAAGGGGCTGGCTGAGCTTTCAGCTCTGCCAGGGAGGACAGGATACGTGTGCAGGAGTGGAAGGAGACCTACTGACCTTTATTCTAGACAGGCAGTGGGGGAAAGGATGCAGCATGCTGTTGGTGACCTCTGCTCAGGGCTCATCTTCATGCTCTGTCATTACAGAAGCAGTACAGACACTGCAGCCTGAGAGCAGCCCCAGGAGGAAGGGAAGGCTGTGCTGCAGGATGTGGATCTTTGGGATCTCAGGGGATAAAATCTAGCTCAGCTGAGCTGACAAGAATCAGTCCTGGTTTGGTTACCTGCCAGAGTAATGTACAATGAAGTTGTCAGCAGGGCAGCAGCCTGGGTTGCTGTAACCCATGTGGCTGGCACGTTGGAGCAGGGATTAGACAGGGCTGCAGGGTGCTGAGCAGGCTGGGGTCCTGAGCAGGAGCTGGCTGTCTCTAAGCTTCATGTTCTTACCTTGTTGGAGGCTGGGCTCTGCCCTGGAGGTGCTGTGTGTACACAGCTTGGCCTGACTCTGCTCTGTCCTGCTCTGGTCACTCCTGCAGCTCATCCCAAGGCACAGTGTGTTTGTCCTCTCCAGCACCTGGTACCTCTTAGGGATCCTGCAGGAAAGGTGACTTCTGGCCAGGCCAGCCAAGGTCCTGTAACTGATAGCAATTGAGGAGCAACAGACATCAGAGTGCTGAAGGCTTTCTGTGGGGTTTGCATGTCCCAGCTGGCAGCTTGCTGAGTGCTGGAAAGTGAGCTGCAGCCTTGTGCCAGCAGGGCTTACAAGAGCAAGGCTGGTGGGACCCAAACAGTTGGAGTCTGATGCTTCTCTGTGAAGCTGTCTTCAAAGATGCTCACCTTCTGCTGAGCTTCAAAGAGTTCCAGCTTGCCTGCACTTCAGCTTGGTCCATGCTCTAACACTTTGAGCTAATGCCTCATTTGTGCTTCCAGATGCCCACTTCAGTGTCTGGTCAGAAAGGATCCTGGACATCCCCCAGTTTGTCACCATGGGCAGGACTGGGCCAGCAGTTCTGTTGGTCTGAGCTCCTTGAGGTTCTTGCTCTGTAGCTTTCCATCTGTGCAGCTCTGCTGGAGATGGCCTCCTGTGAGAACCAGGTGCAGGCTGAGGAGATGCTGGCAGGGATGAACCCTTCCCACTGTTGCCCAGACCTGTTTGGAGCAAGTCTGCACAGTGTGGAATCTAAATACCAGCGACTGCCTGAAGTATGTTTTGGTGAGGTAAAAAGGTAGCCACAGCACAGGGGAGTTAAGCTGGTGGCAGAAGCAAAAAGAGCTTAGGTTGCCTCATCTCCCTGCTTTGGAGGGGTCAGGAGAGAGTTGGTGGTGTTTAGCCTTCAGAGAGCTGTGTCTCCCTCTTCTGTGTTGTGTCTCATGATGTGGATGTGTGGAATCTTTGGGGGATGAGGTCAGCAGTGACAATTCCCACTCAGAAAGTCCCTGTGTTGGCTGCTGGGGCGTGCCCTCCCCTGCAGGGGTGATTTCCACCAGCTGGCAGATCTCAGCAGGCTGCTTCAGCCAGGCAGTGAGTGCCATTTCCCTGTGCCTCTCCTCTTCTAGGTGTACAGATCCATGGAATGCTTTGGGTTGGAAGGGGCCTTAAAGCTCATCCAGTTCCACCCCCCTGCCATGGGCAGGGACATCTCCCACCAGCCCAGCTTGCTCAAGGCCTCATCCAGCCTGGCTCCAGGGAGGGAGCATCCACAACCTCCCTGAGCCTGTTCCAATGTCTCCCCACCCTCACTCTGAAGAAGTTCTTTCTACTCTCCAGCCTCAGCCTGCTCTGGGTGTTGATGTTGGTGGCTGAAGACTTCAGAAGTCAGCATCTGGTGGTGGTTAACAGTTTATAAACCACCTCACAAGCAGCACCTGAGGCTGTCAGTGGGCAAGTGGGTTGGGTTTTGTTTCCCTCTTGCCTGCCAGCCCCTTGAAGGGGTTGCAGCCAGATGCCTGGCAGAGCAGGTGAGTCACATCTCTCTGATCCCTGTGCCGGGGGTTCTCCGTGGCCTGGCCGCCCCGGTGCTGCGCCGCCTGCCGCGGCCTGGGCTGCTCCCCGCTTCCCCCCTGCCTCTCTTCCTCTCTGTCTGCTGCTGTCAGCAGCGCAGGGAGCAGGGCAGGAGAGCCAAAATAGAAACTCTTACGCAAATCAGAGCCCAGCCTGCCTTTGAAGCTGGTTAGGACGTGCCCAGGGCTCAGCTTGAGAGGAGATTTGGAGTACTTTGTGCTCTGGATTGGCATCTCCAGGATTACAGTTCCCTTATCTTAATCACCTTCCTTAATCTCTGCACCAGATTGGAGATGCTTGATCATTTCCTTCCAGCTCAAGTATTCAGCTTGGCTTGGGTTTGGGTTTTCCTCCCCACTCTGGTTGTTTTTTTCCCCAGTGCTTGGTTGTGATGTTCCTGAGAAGAGCTGAGGAAGTACATCCTCAGGCTGGCCAGGGCACAAGTCTGTGTGGTGGGAAGAGTTAAGAGGTTCGGTTTCTAGGCTGAGTGGCAGTGAAGGAAGTCTGCTGCTGCAGATCCCCCATCTCTGGGGTGGGGCTCACTCCCCTCCTGAGCAAAACCTGGGCAAATAGAAACCTCTACAGACCCAGACTCCTTCTAGTGCCCATGGTGGGACAAGGCTATGGCATGAGGTTGTAACAGTCTCACTTTAGGGCACATGAAGCATCTGCAGCAGGTGAGAAACTTCACAAACCTCCTGGGGAAACCTGGGCTGAAGGAGCTTGGTGCTGGTGTGTCCTTCTGGGAAGGGAGGTGGTGGAAGCCTCATCCCTGGCGGTTTTTAAGGCCAGGCTGGATGTGGGTCTGAGCAGCCTGGTCCAGTGTGGGGTGTCCCTGCCCATGGCAGGGGGGTTGGAACTGGCTGAGCCTTAAGGTCCCTTCCAACCCTGACTATTCTATGAAGTGCCCTTTGGAGGATCTTGGGAACTGGGCAGGGTGGAGCTGCTGGCTGGTGGACATTCCAAGGAATAGAGGTGAGCTGAAGGAAAGTGTCTTAGGCATTCTGACAGCCAAACACTGGCGTGCTTGGGGAGATTGGGCAGCTTGCAGCTAGGGAAAATGGAGGTCTGAAGGCATAGCTTGGTGAATTGCTGCCCTCAGTCACTTCTCTTTGAGGAAGCATCTCTTGCATGTTGGTAGCACAGAAAAAGAGCAAAGGAAATGTGAGCTCTGGGGTGCAGCTGATCCTCTGCATGCCACTGAGGCCTTTTGGTCCTGAAGCCTGGAATGAGCTGCTTGCCAGGGTGGGATGTCATTCTGTTCCCAGCCTCCCCACATTCCCCAGGAAACGATGCTCCCTCTGTCCCCTTCCAGCTGGAGACTCTTCCCTTGCACCCAGCCAAGGGATTGCAGATGTTAGTTAGAGGGCAGAAGGGCTCTGCAGAGGGACCTTGCCAGGCTGGACAGATGGGCAGAGGCCAACAGGATGGCATTCAACAACTCCAAGTGCCAGGGGCTGCACTTTGGCCACAGCAACCCCAGGCAGAGCTACAGGCTGGGGTCAGAGTGGCTGAGAGCTGCCAAACAGAGAGGGACCTGGGGGTGCTGATTGACAGCTGCCTGAATATGAGCCAGCAGTGTGCCCAGGTGGCCAAGAGGGCCAATGGCATCCTGGCCTGCATCAGGAACAGTGTGGCCAGCAGCAGCAGGGAAGTCCTTGTGCCCTGTGCTCAGCACTGCTGAGGCCACACCTTGAGTCCTGTGTCCAGTTCTGGGCTCCTCAGTTCCAGAAGGACATTGAGAGACTTGAAGGTGTCCAGAGAAGGGCAAGAAAGCTGGGGAGGGGTCTGGAGCACAGCCCTGTGAGGAGAGGCTGAGGGAGCTGGGGTTGCTTAGCCTGCAGAAGAGGAGGCTCAGGGGAGACCTCATTGTTCTCTACAACTACCTGAAAGGTGTTTGTAGCCAGGTGGGGGTTGGTCTCTTCTCCCAGGCAAGCAGCACCAGAACAAGAGGACACAGTCTCAAGCTGCACCAGGGGAGGTTTAGACTCGAGGTGAGGAGGAAGTTCTTCACAGAGAGAGTCACTTGTCATGGGAATGTGCTGCCCAGGGAGGTGGTGGAGTCCCCATCCCTGGAGGTGTTCCAGAGGGGATTGGATGTGGCACTTGGTGCTATGGTCTAGTCATGGGGTCTGTGTTGATAGGTTGGACTCGATGATCCTCAAGGTCTCTTCCAACCTTAGTGATACTGTGAGACTGTGATTTGGGTGAGTGGTGGCTGCCAGCAGCGCTGGTGGGTGGTACCTGCCTGAGCTGTAGCCACAAATTGTCGGCTGGGAGTTGCCTGTGGAGCCGAATCCTCCGCTGCTGGGGAGTGTGCTGTGTTGCTTGTGAAGCTAAGCAAGGCTTGGCACTAATTGTGTCCTGTTTCTGCCAGCTCTCTGTGCATTCAGAGGAGGTTTGTTTCATGTCTGTAGGGAGCTTTCTGCACTACTTCTGGGCCCAGCAAGCAGTGTCTGAGCTGCCTGTTGAGCTGGGGAAGGCTCTGGCTCCTCCATCTGCAGATGTGTGAAGGACTGAGGTTCAATAAGAGCAAGTGCAGGGTCCTGCATCTGGGTCGAGGCAATCCCAGGCACAAAGCCAGGCTGGGCAGTGACTGGCTGGAAAGCAGCCCTGAGGAGAGAGCCTTGGGGGTGCTGGGGGAGGAGAAGCTCACCAGGAGCTCTCAGTGTGCACTTGCAGCCCAGAAAGCCAACCAGAGCCTGGGCTGCATCAGCAGAAGTGTGGCCAGCAGGGCAAGGGAGGTGATTCTCCCCCTCTGCTCAACTCTGGGGAGACCCCACCTGGAGTACTGCCTCCAGTTCTGGAGCCCCTATGACAAGAGGGATGTGGAGGTGCTGGAAGGTGTCCAGAGCAGGGCCAGGAGGATGAGCAGAGGGCTGGAGCTGCTCTGCTGTGAGCACAGACTGAAGGAGTTGAGGCTGTTCAGTCTGCAGAAGAGAAGGCTCCCAGGTGACCTCATTGTGGCCTTGCAGGATCTGAAGGGGGCTCCAGGAAGGCTGGGGAGGGACTGCTCAGGATCTCAGGCAGTGATAGGACTAGGGGGAATGGAATGAAGCTGGAGGTGGGGAGATTGAGGCTGGAGGGGAGGAGGAAGTTCTTCCCTATGAGAGTGGTGAAGGCCTGGAATGGGTTGTGCAGGGAGGTGGTTGGGGCCCTGTCCCTGGAGGTGTTTAAGGCCAGGCTGGCTGAGGCTGTGGCCAGGCTGATCTAGTGTGGGGTGTCCCTGCCCATGGCAGGGGGGTTGGAACTGGCTGATCCTTGTGGTCCCTTCCAACCCTGACTGATCCTATGATACTATGACTGAGGGCATTCCTGAGTGAATGGCTGCTTTGTGGCCTCTCCCACTGGGGCTCCAGGGCCCTGGGAAGAGTTGAGAGAGCTGCTTGCTGTGATGCTCCCCAGGACCATCCCCAGCAGGAATCTGAACCTGCCCCTGCCCCCTGTCCTCGCCCAGCAGTTTACTATTTCGACTCTGCAGGCACTGCCCCTATCTGCCATGTGCTTCAGCAGATTGATTACACAGAGCTGGCTTTGTGGCTTGCCTTGTAAATGGAGACTGGCTTGTTTTGCCTCGTGGCTTGGGAGCTGGGATGTGATCCTGAAGGCAAGCTCTCCTTTGCGGCCGCACAGAGCTTCCTTGCCTCGCCGCTGCCTGGCACTGGCACCGACCACGGTGCAGTTCAGAGCTGAGCCAAGCTCAGGCTGGCTCTTAGGAAACTCCTCGTGTAAAAGCACCATGGGGTGAGCCTGTGGAGGAGCAACCAGCTCCTGTGCCCCAAAACTCTTCTTCATCCACAGAGCAACAGAGAAGCAGCTTTCTGAGCTGCCATCTGCAGGGTCTGGGCACAGCGAGGCTGCTTCAGCCGCAGCAGCACAGTGTTGGTCTGATACAGGAACCCTTTCCCAGGGGTACCTGTCAGGGAAAGGCCCTTTCTTCCTGTGCCAGGGAAAGGCTTTAGAGGCACAAAAGCTCACAGTATCACTAAGGTTGGAAGAGACCTCGAGGATCATCAAGTCCAACCTATCAACACAGACCTCATGACTAGACCATGGCACCAAGTGCCACATCCAATCCCCTCTGGAACACCTCCAGGGATGGGGACTCCACCACCTCCCTGGGCAGCACATTCCCATGGCCAATCTCCCTTGCTCGGAAGAACTTTCTTCCTCACCTCAAGTCTAAACCTCCCCTGGCACAGCTTGAGACTGTGTCCTCTTGTTCTGGTGCTGTTTGCCTGGGAGAAGAGACCAACCCCCACCTGGCTCCAACCTCCCTTCAGGTAGTTGTAGAGGGCAATGAAGTCTCCCCTGAGCCTCCTCTTCTCCAGGCTAAGCAACCCCAGCTCCCTCAGCCTCTCCTCACAGGGCTGTGCTCCAGACCCCTCCCCAGCTTTCTTGCCCTTCTCTGGACACCTTCAAGTCTCTCAATGTCCTTCTGGAACTGAGGAGCCCAGAACTGGACACAGGACTCAAGGTGTGGCCTGAGCAGTGCTGAGCACAGGGCAGGATGACTTCCCTGCTCCTGCTGGCCACACTGTTCCTGATGCAGGCCAGGATGCCATTGGCATTCTTGTTCCCCTGGGCACACTGCTGGCTCATGTTCAGGCAGCTGTCGATCAGCACCCCCAGGTCCCTCTCTGTTTGGCAGCTCTCAGCCACTCTGACCCCACTCTGGCTCCTTATCTTCCCCTGAAGGACAGCAAATTTCTTGGTAATGTGCTGATGCAGCCCCCAGGCTACTATTCCAGGCTGCCCACGGAGATTGTGCCTGGAGTCACTGAACAGTTTGGGCTGACACATGGCCATGTGAGCAGGACTAGGTCAGGCATGTAGATAAACTCACTGCTAGCTCCTTTCCCCCCAGGTCCTTAATCTCCAAGCTTCAGAGGGAATGGGAGTTGGCCAGCTCACTGACTGATGAAAAGAATGAAGGTCCCTGCAGAGCTCTGCAGTTCATCAACTGCTCCTCCACTTCCTTAGTCTAAAGCTGCTGATCTGTGAGAATGGTCAGAGTGGGTCAGGTGGAAAAACCCAGCTGGAAAGATCCCTTTGGGGATCTTTGTCCACCATTCAGTATCTGCTTCTGCCCTCTGTTTCCAGTCTCACAAGCAGTTCCTTGGCTGTGCCTTCCCTCTCACCCCATGGCAGTGTGGAGATCCTCCTCTTCACACAGACCTGAGCTCCAGTGGCCAGTGCCTGTGTTTTGGTGTCCCAGGAGCTGTCCTGCTCAGCTTTGGGGGCTGTTTCTCACAAAGGTTTATGGGATGCTCTGGATCAACAGACTCTCAGGTGTCTGCTGATGCACTTTCCAGGTATCTGGTGTGATGTCCAACAGAGGCTGGGGATGGCATTGAGAGCAGCCCTGTGGGGAAGGACTTGGGGGTGAGAAGCTGGACATGAGCCAGCACTGTTTAAGAGGGGCAGAGCACTGTACTGTATCACGAGGACAGACTGAGGGAGTTGGGGCTGTTCAGTCTGGAGAAGAGAAGGCTCCCAGGTGACCTCATTGTGGCCTTCCAGGATCTGAAGGGGGCTCCAGGAAGGCTGGGGAGGGACTGCTCAGGATCTCAGGCAGTGATAGGACTAGGGGGAATGGAATGAAGCTGGAGGTGGGGAGATTCAGGCTGGAGGGGAGGAGGAAGTTCTTCCCCATGAGAGTGGTGAAGCCCTGGAATGGGTTGTCCAGGGAGGTGGTTGGGGCCCTGTCCCTGGAGGTGTTTAAGGCCAGGCTGGCTGAGGCTCTGGCCAGGCTGATCTAGTGTGGGGTGTCCCTGCCCATGGCAGGGGGGTTGGAACTGGCTGATCCCTGTGGTCCCTTCCACCCCTGACTGATACTGTGATCATTTTGGCTTTGCCACATCAGCCAGGAAGCAGAAGTGATAATGGGTGGAGAAGGTAAAAGCCACACTAAAGAAACTGCTTCTGGAGCTGATGGAGTCTGACCCCTTGGATCTCTCCTGGGGCTCAGGGTGCTGTCCTTGCTTTGCAAGAAACCATCAGGTGTCTGCTGTGTCATTAACTTGGAGTCTTGCAGACTTTCCCAATCAGCTGTTGGAGGTGAGGTGCCCACTGGCTTCTGTTGCTCATGTTGCAGGTTGGCTCTGATCATAACATCATAGAATGGCTTAGGTTCTGTGATGGGATTGAGAACCACAACAGGTTGGAAGGGAGCTCAGAGAACATCTACTTCACCCCCCCTGCCATGGGCAGAGACACCTCTCAACCAGACCTGGTTGCTCAGGGCCTCATCCAACCTGGCCTTGAATGCCTCCATGGAGGAGATAGCCACAACCTCTCCAGGCAACCTATTCCAGTCTCACCACCCTCCTACTGAAGAACTTCTTCCTAAGATCCAGTCTAAACCTACTCTCCTCAGCTTAAAAGCATTTCCCCTTGCCCTGTCTCCAGACACCCTCAGGAAAAGTCCCTCTGCAGCTTTCCTGCAGGATCCCTTCAGGTTGGAAGGGCAGCTCTAAGTCTTCTCCAGGCTGACCACCCCCAGCTCACTCAGCCTGTGCTCAGAGCAGAGCTGCTCCAGCCCTTGGATCATCTCTGTGGCCTCCTCTGGACTCACTCCAACAGCTCTGTGTCCTTCTCAGGACACCAGAGCTGGAGGCAGGATTGGAGGTGAGGTCTGAGCAGAGCAGAGCCCAGGGGCAGAATCTCCTCTGCTGCCCTGCTGCCCACCCTGCTCTGGCTGCAGCCAGCACACAGCTGCCTGCTGGGCTGCAGGAGGGCACTGCTGGCTCCTGGGGAGCTGCTCAGCACCCAGCACCCCCAAGGCTTTTTCTTCAGGGCTGCTCTCAACCCTCTCTGCACCCAGCCTGGATGTGTGCCTGGGGCTGGCCCAATCCAGGACCTTGCCCTCTGACTTGACCCTCATGCAAATGGCACTGGCCCTCTTCTCAAGGCTGTCAGGATCCTTCTGGATGCCCTCAAGTGATGAAGTTGTTAGTTTCTTTCTCTGTGTCTCTGTGCACAGACACCCTTTCATTGCTGGTCTGCTTCAGAGGGGGTCCTGACAGCCTCACCCCTGAGCCAAGGCTGACTTCTTGTCTTTCCTTTCCAAGTGAGCCCTGTTTGACTGCTCAGATTGAGGCTCCCTGGGCAGTGTTTACCCTGGTTTCTCTTCCCTGGGTACTCTATTACTCATTACTACTCACATCCCAGCAAGTAACTGATTTTTGCTATGGCAACAAGGAGCTGGGGGCTGAGCAGCACCACATCCCCTGGAAAGCTCTGCCTTGTTCTGCCTCAGCTGGCTCTGACTGCTGGGCAGAGTCTTCCTCTGCATAGATGGATGGGTTTGGGCTGGCCCCCGGTGTGACACAGCTCTGGGTGCAGCATTCTGCTGGGCAAACAGTGACACATCCCTGCCCACAGCCACAGCTGAGGGGTGCAGAATTCCTCCTGTGCACAACTGGCAGCTGCTGCTGAGGCAGAAATGGGGGCGGCAGTGCCGAGGCAGGAGGGGCAGAGTGCTCTGCCTGGGCTTGGCTCTTCTGGGCTGCACTTGTCTGCTGCAGAAAATGACCTCTCTCATCCCCTGTGCTTCCAGAGATGGCTCTGTGCTCTGCCAAGGGCCTGCTGACTCCTTGTGCAAGTCTCTGCCAGTGCTGGGTTCCTGTTTTTTTTGTCTCTTTAGATGGTTCCTGGCACTGAGTCTGCCTGTTCCCTGCACACAGTGCTTGGTTCTGCTCCTTGGCTGCTCACAGGGCTTCTTCAGGCAGCTGTGTTGACCCAAGTGTCCCTTTGCTTTGCCTGAATCACAGGCTGGGTTGGGTTGGGAAAGCCCTTTAAAGGTCATCTAGTCCAACCCTCCTGCAATCAGCAGGGTCATCTGCAGCCAGAGCAGGCTGCTGAGAGCCCCAGCCAGCCTCACCTGCAGTGGTTCCAGGGCTGGGGCAGCTCCACCTCTCTGGGCAACCTCAGCATAAAAGATGTCTCCTTTCTCTCCAGGCTGAGTCTCCCTCTTTTAGTTTCAAACCATCACCCCTTGTCACAACAAGCCCTGCTCAAAACTCTGCCCCCAGCTTTGTAGGGGCCCCTTAAAGCCCATGGTGCCCTCCATGCTGTGCTGGATGGAGCAGAGCTGCTTTGTGACCCCCTGAAACCACCTTGTGCCTGGGGGCAGAGAGCCCCTGGGGTGGCTGCCGGAGCAGCTTTATGGGGCTGGGTTTAGGGGCTGCTGCTGGGGCTCTGGCTCTGTGTGAGCAGGGCTGGCCTGGGGCTTGTGCAGGTGCAGGAGGGTGGCTGCCTGTGCCCAGCCTGTTGGCTGGGCTGTGAGCCTGTGCCAGCTGCTGGCTGTTGCTCCAGTGTTTGTTTTGCTGGGGTGTGTCCCAGAGCTTTCCTGCTGCGGGGCCGCGGGGCTCTTCCTGCTCCTTGGGAGCAGCTCTCTGGGTGCAGGGGGGGTGGGACACTGCCCTGGGGCGAGCCAGCCAGCTTCTGGGGGCAGCCTTGCCCTCACAGTATCACTTAGGTTGGAAAGGACCTCGAGGATCATCGAGTCCAACCTATCAACACAGACCCCATGACTAGACCATGGCACCAAGTGCCACATCCAATCCCCTCTGGAACGCCTCCAGGGATGGGGACTCCACCACCTCCCTGGGCAACCCGTTCCAATGCCGAATGACTCGCTTGGTGAAGAATTTCCTCCTCACCTCGAGTCTAAACCTCCCCTGGCACAGCTTGAGACTGTGTCCTCTTGTTCTGCTGCTGCTTGCCTGGGAGAAGAGGCCAACCCCCACCTGGCTACAACCACCTTTCAGGTAGTTGTAGAGGGCAATGAGGTCTCCCCTGAGCCTCCTGTTCTCCAGGCTAAGCAACCCCAGCTCCCTCAGCCTCTCCTCATAGGGCTGTGTTCAAGGCCTCTCACCTCCAGGTGCCCAGCAGAAGTGCCTGGTGTCAGCCTTGGCACAGGCTGTGCTGGGCCAGCCCGAGGTGGTGCTGAAGCAGCAGGTTAGCTGGGTAGGAGCTCTCCCCCAGGCTGGGGCCCTGGCCGTGGGGCAGGCTGGGCTGGGCTTAGTGATTCCTCTTTCTGAAGGGCTCCACCGTTGCCTCCTGCACTCTCAGGGCTTTGCTGCAGAAGGTACCTGAGAAGCTCTGGAGGCAGGGCACTCTGCAGGACACCCAGCCCAGCTCTGGCAGTCAGTGTGGCCCAAGTCAGGCTGGCTGTGGGCAAGTGGGAGCTGTGGTACAGAGTCACAGAGTGGCAGGGGTTGGAAGGGACCTCTGGGGATCGAGTCCAACCCCCCTGGCCAGGGCGGGTCACACAGGGACTTGTCCAGGTGGGCCTTGAAAGTCTTTAAAGAAGACTCCACAACCTCTCTGAGCAGCCTCTCTGGAGGCTCTGCCACCCTCCCAGCAAAGAAGTTCCTCCTCATGTTTAGATGGAACTTCCTATGTCCCAAGTTCATGCCCAGCACTGCTTGTCCTGTCGCTGGGGACCCCTGAGAACAGTCTGGCCCCATCCTCCAGACAGCCACCCCTTAGATCATTGTAAGCATTGATAAGATCTCCCCTCAGCCTCCTCTTCTCCAGGCTAAACAGCCCAGCCCTCAGCCTTTCCTCATCGGAGAGATGTTCCAGGGCTGGGCTGCTGGCACCCTGCCTCCAGGCACTGCAGGGAGGGAGTCTCCTGGGCTGTGCTGCTGCTTCACACTCTTTGGTTTTACTCCCTGGTGAGGCTGTTTTCTCCTCTTGCACTACTCACAGCTTTGGTCCAAACTGGGCTCAGAGTCATTTTCCTCCTGATAGCAGAAGCCCAGGGAAAGGAAGTTCCATCTCCCAGGCTTCAGGTCTGCAGCCGAGGCCCATGGCTCCTGTGCCCACTATGTGCCATGGATAGCCAAGTGCTTGCCTGTCAGCACTGGTAGGCAGCCTGTGTGCAGTGTCTGCACCTGGGATAGCTTCTGAGCTTCCCAGAGCCCTGGGCACCTCCAGCCTGGTGGCTTTTGTGCCTGGCACAGAAGCCACATTGTGAGTGGTCAGTGCCCGCTCCGCTGCCCAGCTCGGGTCAGGGAGCATCTAGGTCAGCAGCAGGGCTGAGAAATTCAGGGAACAATGACTGGGATGCCCTGCTCTTCAAGGCCGTTTTCTTCCAACCCCTTTGCTCTGAAGTACAGCAGCTGCTCTTCTCCCCACATGTCATCTGGAGGAGGTCAGAGCGGCTCTGGCCAGGGCAGGGGCTGGAGAAAGGCAGCTGCCTGCCCTCCCTGCTCTTTCCATTGTGCCTTCTCCTGGAAGCATGGGGAAGGAAGCCAGCCAGCAGGAGCAGGGAAGTCATTCTGCCCTGTGCTCAGCACTGCTCAGGCCACACCTTGAGTCCTGGGTCCAGTTCTGGGCCCTTCAGTTTAAGAAGGACATTGAGAGACTTGAAGGTGTCCAGAGAAGGGCAAGAAAGCTGGGGAGGGGTCTGGAGCACAGCCCTGTGAGGAGAGGCTGAGGGAGCTGGGGTTGCTTAGCCTGGAGAAGAGGAGGCTCAGGGGAGACCTTCTTGCCCTCTCCAACTCCCTGCAGGGAGGTTGTAGCCAGGTGGGGGTTGGTCTCTTCTGCCAGGCACCCAGCACCAGAACAAGAGGACACAGTCTCAAGCTGTGCCAGGGGAGGTTTAGGCTGGAGGTGACAGAAAGTTCTTCCCAGCAAGGGAGATTGGCCATTGGGATGTGCTGCCCAGGGAGGTGGTGGAGTCCTTGTCCCTCGAGGTGTTCAAGAGGGGATTGGATGTGGCACTTGGAGCCATGGTTTAGTTGATCAGATGGTGTTGGGTGACAGGTTGGACTGGATGATCTCGGAGGTCTTTTCCAACTTTATTGATTCTATGAATCTGTGTCTGAGGGTCAGCAGGCAGAGTAGCAGCAGCTCCAACGTGTTGTTTGCCATGCAGAGAGGAGGCATTAGGTACTCACTGTGCTACCTGGGCTTGATCCAAGCTCCTGCTCACTTTGCTGGAAAGCAGCAGTGAAATTCTCACTGTCTTGCCCCAGAGCTCCTCTTGGAAACCCTTCTCACCTGCAGAGCTCCAGAGTGCCTGTCTGTGAGCAGCACAGGAGACTGCAGCAGCAGGCTGGCTGCTCACCTGCAGTGCTGGGGCAGCTCTTGTGTCCTCAGCACAGCCAGGCAGCTGCTGGAGCAGGGCCAGAGGAGGCCACAGCAGTGCTGGCAGGGCTGGAAGCCCTCTGCTGTGAGGCCAGGCTGAGAGAGTTGGGGTTGTGCAGCCTGGAGGAGAGAAGGCTGCAGGGAGACTTCAGTGCTTCAAGGGCTGATCAGGAAGCTGGGGACAGACTTTTCCTCAGGGCCTGTTGTGACAGGCCAAGGGGGGATGGTTTGAACCAAAAGAGGGAGATTGAGACTGGAGAGAAGGAAGCAATGTTTGACACTGAGGGTGGTGAAAGCCTGGCCCAGCTTGCCCAGAGAGCTGCCCCATCCCTGGCACCATCCCAGGTGAGGTGGTTTGGGGCTCTGAGCAACCTGCTCTAGTTGCAGGTGTTCTGCTGACTGTGGGGGTTCTGGACTAGATAAGCTTCAGAGGTCCCTTCAACCCAACCCATTCCATGAGTCTGTGCCTCTCCCCCTCACTGGCAAGCTGCAGGCTCTGGCCCCTGTGCAGCTGCAGGCTCAACTTCAGCAGCTCCTGTTGGCTCAGGGTGCAGGAGGTGCAGAGGCAGCAGGGCACACACACACCTGGGCAGCACCCAGCTTGCTTGCTCCCTGCCCAGGGCCTCCTGCTCTTTCCTAGCTGTGGTGTGTGAGGGCAGCTCAAGTATGGCACATGGGGTGGATGTGCTGCCTTTTCTTCTTGCCAGTCTTTGTCACACAGCATCAGGAGAGATCTCCTGAACCATCCAGCTCCTGCAGCCAGGCACAAGCAGCCATGCTGCCTTGATTCCCAACCCTCTTAGCTCAGTCTTCAATGTTGTTGGAAGCAGAGGCATCACAACACCCTTCTAGGCAGCTGCTCCTGAACCTTGATCTGCATTGGCTTGATACTTCCCTGCTTTTGGCACAGATTTATTCCTGGCAAGCTTCTGCTCCTGGTTTGTCTGTTGTGTGCTGGCATCAGCCCTCCTTCTTTGCTCCTTGGGGGTTCTTTTCTGGGTGTGCTTCCAAAGAGCTTTTCCTCAGCCTTCCTTTTGGTGAGCGTGACCAGGCTGAATCTCCTCTGCACCTGCTGAGATGCTTTGTAACCAGATCTGCTGAGCAGAGCAGTAGATAATGGTCAGGACTTGTTAGGCTGTGGGGGAACAATCCCTTCCTGGGCTTTGCCTCTCAGCAGCCCAGCTGGAGTTACTGTGTCTGGGTCTGAGCCTTCTGCTGCAGGACAGAGGCAGAATCTGGAGCAGCTCCAGCAGAGGCTAACCAGGTGCTCCTGGGGCTGGAGGATGTGGCATGTGAGGAGAGGCTGAGGGAGCTGGTTTGGTTAGCCTGGAGAAGAGACAAGGAGCCCAGCTGCTGCCTTCCACTGCCTGCTGGGTGTTACAGGGAGGATGGAGCCAGGCAGTCCCAATTTGCCCTGGAATTGCCTTGCTTTATTCCCAGGCTGTTTAAGCAGCAGGCAAATGACAGTTAGAATCCTGTGGGCAATCCCCAGTCTTCCTTCTCACTCATTCAGAGGTGATGAACTTCCCTTACAGCAAGGGTTGGCCTTAAACATGATCCCATTTCTAGTGTTACTCTCCAGGTTTCTTCATGAGTGTGACCATACAATTCTGGGTTTTCCCTTGATGAATGCCTGAGCTGGAGTCACCATCTTCATTTCTCAGTCTCCCTGTGCACAGGCCATGCTGAGATTTGCCACAGTGGTGATTTGGCAGCAGTTTAAGACTTGCTGATGGTAGATCAAAAGGTTGGAGTTTAGCAGCCCTGGATCCTTAACCAGTTTGAAATGAGCCAAGTGATTCAGTAGAAGCTGTTAGAATCAAAGCAGCAGCAGATTCAGTGATGAGAGTCCCACTCCCTTACTCTCAGTCATCACAGCATTCACACTGGGGGTGGGGAGACCCTGGAACAGGGTGCCCAGGGAGGTCATGGATGCCCCTTCCCTGGAAGCATTCAAGGTAAGGTTGGATGGGGCTTGGAGCATCCAGATCTAGTGGAAGGTGTCCCTGCCCATGGTAAGGGGGTTGGAATGAGATGTGCTCTTGAGATGTGCTGGAATGTGCTCTGGTGGCCAAGAAGGCCAAGGGCATCCTGGGCTGGATTAGACAGGCTGTGGTTAGCAGGTCAGAGAGGTTCTCCTCCCCCTCTGCTCTGCCCTGCTGAGGCCACAGCTGGAATATTGTGTCCACTTCTGGGGCCCTCAGGTCAAGAAGGACCTCAGGGAACTGCTTGAGAGTCCAGCACAGAGCCACAAAGCTGCTGCAGGCAGTGGAACATCTTCCTCATGAGCAGAGCCTGAGGGAGCTGAGGGCTCTGGAGCTTGGAGAGCAGGAGCCTGAGGGTGACCTCCTTGCTGTTGATCAAGATGTGCAGGGTGAGTGCCCAGAGGCTGGGGCCAGGCTCTGCTGGGGGATGCCCAATGCCAGCACAAGGGGCAGTGGTGGAAGCTGAGGCAGAGGAAAAGCTTTTTCCCTGTGAGGGTGGCAGAGCCCTGGAGCAGGCTGCCCAGGGGGGTTGTGGAGTCTCCCTCTCTGGAGATATTCCAAACCCTCCTGGCTGTGTTCCTGTGTGAGCTGCCCTGGGTGCTCCTGCTCTGGCAGGGGGGTTGGACTGGCTGGGCTTTGGAGGTCGCTTCCAGCCCCTAACTGTCTGTGACTCTCTGATCTTTGAGGTCCCTTCCAACCCAAACCATTCTATGCCTCACAGAACCCCAGCATGGGGGGGGGGGGGGTTGGAAGGGACCTCTGATGATCATGGAGTCCAACCCCCCCTGCTAAAGCAGGGTCACCTGGGGCAGGCCACAGGCCAATAGAGGCTGTGAGGAGGATTAGGGGACTTGAACATCTCTGCTATGAAGAAAGACTGAGAGCCCTGGGGCTGGTTAGTCTGGAGAAGAGAAGGCTGAGAGGGATCTGATCAATGTCTATCAATAGCTGGGGGTCAGGATGAAGGGGCCAGGCTTTTGTGTGGTGCCCAGTGATAGGATAGGGGACAACAGGGACAAGCTGGAACCCAGGAGGTTCCACCTCAACAGGAGGAGAAACTTCTGTGGTGTGAGGGTGCTGGAAGCCTGGAGCAGGCTGCCCAGACAGGTTGTGGAGCCTCCTCTGGAGCCTTTCAAAACCCAGCTGGATGCATTCCTGTGTGGACTACCCTAGGTGGCCCTGCTCTGGCAGGGGCTTGGACTGGGTGATCTCTGGAGGTCCCTTCCAGGCTCCAACATCCTGTGATTGTCAGTGGGTGATGACTGAGTTTTGAGAAGTCTGACTTCATCCTGGCACTTTGTGCCTGAGAGATGTCTGAGCTGGGGGAGGTGCTGGACCCCAGAGCTCCGAGGGTCTGGCTTTCTGCTCGGTGTTTGTAGGGTCTGCCATAAGTGGGGCTTGGTGGAGTTTTTCCACTCTGCCCTGCCTCAGCTGTCAAAACATTCTGCTGTTCTTTTGCCTGTTGTGCAGACACAGAATTTACTGACTCTGGAAGTTTGGTGTCACCTCCCTGCTGGCCACAGCCCAGGCACAGCTGTTGTGGGCTGTCAGGGGGTGATGGACTCCCAAATGACAGGGAGAGCAGACACCAAGGAGAGCCCTCAGTGTTCTGCTCAATGCCTCTCACAGCCCATGACTGACCTACCCCAGGGTGGTGTGTGGCCCAGGAAGGAAGGGAATCACATCAGGCCTCAAGTACCACCACAGGGCATTAGTGAGAACAGTAAATAGCAGCAGTTTCAAGGTGGAACCTTGAAGGACCTCTCTCTCGCCCAGCATTTTTTCTCTGCCCCTGCCATCTCTCCTTTAGCTGCTTCCATCTTCCCCCTGCTGGGGTTAAGCCCTGCTTTTGTGCAGCTTAAATAGCTCTGTGCCAGGATGTCCTCCCAGCAATGCAGTCCTGCTGATGTTTCTGTTGTCTAGAGCAATGGCAACAGGAGAGAGTTGGCAGGAGTTCAGCAATGTCACCTTTCCAAAGCCTGGATGCTTTCCTCCCCTCCTTGGCAACACAGATCCCTCCTGAGGGACATGCCAGTAGCTCCTCCTGGCTGCTGGGCATCAGTGTTAGATGCTGGCAGGATTATGTGCCAGGGCAAAAAGCCAGAGGTACTTTCAGCCTCCTGCCTCCATCCCATCTCCTTGGCCCTTGTGGTTGCTCTCAGCGTGGTAAGAGGCTCAGCAAGGCACCTGGGGCAGGGTGTGGGGACAGGGAGCTGGAGTGATGCCCTGGCCTGAGGGCTGGCCTTTAGCTGAGCAGGTATAGAATCAATAAGGTTGGAAAAGACCTCAGAGATCACCAAATCCAACCTGTCACCCAACACCTCCTGACAACCAAACCATGGCTCCAGGTGTTGGGGTTGATGGTTTCTTGTGCTGCTTCCTAAAGATTCTCCTTGGCTTCTGTCTAGATGAAGATCTCTTTCAATGAGACAAGCTTGCAGACTATGTTTGAGTACCCATCAGAGAGCTCACTGGCAGAAGAGGAGGAGGAGGAAGAGGAAGAACACATTTCTGAAGCAGAGGAGGACAAGTCTTGCACCTTTCACATTCCACACCCAAAAAGCACTTTGCATCCCAGTACACCTAACTCAGGTGAGTGAGGCAGTGGTGGCACTGGGGGGCTACAGGTGGTGCCTGGCACTGTCCATGTTTCCCAAGGGGCTCCACAGGGGTGGAAATGCTGCTTGGAGGTGACCTTTGCCACCCCATGCCAGTCAGGGCTTGGTGGGGACAAGGATCAAACAGAAAGGGAGATGGGGGTGGGGCAGCTTCCATGGTGTCCCTGTGGGACTCCTGATCCTGCTTCCTTTTGGGGTGGGCAGAAATATTCAAGTCAGCTTTGTCCTTCCAGCAGATTTATCCAGCTACACCCCAAAGCACTCCGTGAAGTTCAGTGAGTGGCAGGAGCAGAAGTATGAGGAGATGCCTGCTGCAGAGGGACCCCTCCTGAAGGAAGTCGATGCCCATGGGAACCAAGTCATGGTGAGCCTTCTCATCAGCAAGCCTGGGCTTTGTCCTGCTGTGCTCTCCTTCGGTGCCTGGGTTGGTCTGGGCAGTGGATGGGAGGGGATGTGCCCTCCATTGAGCACTGGTGTTGGTGCTCCCTGCCCAAGGTGCCATGCCACTGCTCCCAAAGGCAGCACTACGAGGGCACAGGCCCCTGGCAAACCTGCCTCTGCCTCTGTGTAAAGGAGAGCTAAGGCAGCTGGCACCCTTTGCACTCCCGGGCACGTTTGGATGGGGGCAATTAGGTGCACTCGTTAGCCCTGGGCAAGGTGCCAGCGTGCAGAGGCGTGGGTGCTCGCTGCTTTGGGTTCGATGACACCTCCTGGTCACCTCTGCTTCCTCCACAGCTCACCCCGGCAGAGAAGGGCAGCCTCTCGGATTTCAGCAGCGAGCCTGCTCTCTACTTTTGACGGCTTCATCTCCCGGCCTGCAGCAGCGGCTGCTGGACGAAGCCTGTCAGTGCAGCCTCCCACCGGCCATGCCAGCCCCGCGGGAGGAGCTCCTGGGGCCCTCCCTCGCCGCAGTTCTCCTTGGATCTTGATGCCAATGGTGCACCAGATGCTGTCAGGCATCTATGGAGAATATTTGCACTGGATTCTGGGACCTAAGGACTACTTCTGAGGCTTATGATTCATGCTACCTGTGGCCTTGCATATTCCTTGTTCAAGATCAGCCACTGAGAGGCGAGTGTCTTAAGGACAGACCTGTCATCCCAGCAGGGATGTAGATCCCCTCAGTGCTTATCTGAGTCCACTCCCCCAGGCTCTCTGCAGGCTCTGGATGGTGTTTGGAACTGAGAGACAAGTGTCTTAAGGACAGACCTGTAATCCCAGCAGGGATGTAGATCCCCTCAGTGCTTATCTGAGTCCACTCCCCCAGGCTCTCTGCAGGCTCTGGGTGGTGTTTGGAACCCTTCCCCCACCAGAGCCCTGCCCTGGAGAGCGGTTCTGGAGCTGCAGCACTGGGAGCGTCTGGGCAGTGGATTCACAGCAGCAGGTGTGATTTGACAGCTGGATTGGGTGTCAGTTTGCAAAGCCCTGAAGGCTTCCTGGCTTGTTCTTGGTTTGCTTTGGGGTCTGGTCTCACTCAGCCACCATGGGATTCATGTGCCAGTCATGTTCTTGTGAGGGAAGCTGAAGGCACCGTGTGAGGGGCGGGAAGGTGGGAAGGGGAACGAAGGCCTTTAGCTGTTCAGGTGTCATTTTTGCACTGCTCCTCCTAAGCACAGGAGGGCAACTCCACTCCTTTCTGCTGCAGAACTTGAACAAGGAATATGGGTTTTTGTTATTTTTTTTTCTAGGGTTTTTATAGCTCTACTGTAATTGCTCAGAGCAGCCAACATGCAAAGGAACCTGCTAGACTCTTCCATTTAAGTTTTTCTACTACTGTAAACTCAGGGTCAAAATTGCACTCTGGAAAAGTCAGGGCACTGCTGCTAACTTGCTTTGTACTTCTGGGATTAAAGGAGATGCAGCTGGAATAGATGTGGCCTCTCTGGGCTTTCTGAAGTGAGTGGTACCCCAGCACGTGGCTCTGTCCAGAGGAACAGGCTGGCCACTTGGGTGACCCTGGATGCATTCCTTGCTTTGGCTGTTGCAGATGGATGGGGAAATGTCTGCTCAAGGTGATGCTGGTCTGTGAGCTAACGCTCTGCACACCTTGCACTTCTTTTGGGGTGTGCTGGAGCAGCAGGAGAAAGGTGGTTCTGCTAGCAGTCAGGGCTAAACGTGAGGACATGCCTACTTCTGGCTGCCTAATTATTCCTGGAAAGAGAATGAGAACACAAAAAAAGGAATGAAATGTTCAGCAGTTTGTTAGCTGTTGGCTGGAGGGGGCCACAAAGGAAGTTTCCACCTCCTTGCACTTGTCCTTTTCAAGCTAAGACAAGCTCAGTTCCCTGTGTGACCTCCCAGGAGCAGCATGTGGCTGGCAGTGGGTCTGCCTGTGGCACAAGTACCCTGGAAAGAGCAGTGAAGGCTACCTGCTGAGGCTTCTTCCATTAGTGAAGCACTTCAGAACAAGGTGCTGAGACTGGGGTAGAATGTGGGAAACTGCAGGACTGCTACTGACTGCTAGATTTAAGGGGTGAGTAAGTGATCAGCTGTGTGCAGTTAACCCTGAGCACTGCCTGCAGCTGGGAGCTGTGCACACAGCCAGAGGAGTCTATGCTTGGAAGAAAAGGCTACACAGAGCTTTCCCAACAGGGATGGTCCCAGGGAGCACTGTGGAAAGGCTCAGGTCAGTTGAGGGCAGCCCTCCCTCTCTCTGTCTCTCTCAAGATGTGCAGCCCAACACACTTGCAGGTGGTGAAGCAAAAGCTGCAGTTAAAAGTCAGGGCCAAGGTGCCTGCCCTGCCCTGTCCTCGTTCTGCTCTGCATCAATAAGGAATGCTAAAGCCAACAATACCCTGCACCTTCTTTCAGGGACTTCAGCCAAGTGCAAAGCTGCTCTGGTGCTGTGTGTGCTGTCCTCAGTGAATGAGCTCTGTGCCTACACCTCCTCTGGTCAGGGCAGGCTGGGTGGCGGTGTGGGAGCGCAGTGTTGCAGGAGAGGAGAGCGCGGTGCCCCAGGGCGCTGCCCACGTCTGCCAGGTTACCTGCTCTCCCCTGCAGCTGTGGCTGGCACCTCACTGAGTGCTGCCTTTGCACTACCTGCATTCATCCTCCAATCCCTGTCTGTAGCAGATGAACCCTGAGCTTGCTCTTGGCAGAGCAAGGTGAATGCTCTCTGAGGGCAGAAGCTTCACCTCCTGGGCTATGTTTCGGTGTCACTGTGCTCAAAATAAAGGCTTTGAGGTTTTTTGGGTAGATGCCTACCTTCCTCCCTAGGGTTTGAGGATTAACTGTAGTAGCTCTCTAACTAATACCAAAGTGCATCTGGAAGGAAACTTTACTTCTGCAAAGCAAAGGTTTTTATTAAAGCAGCTTAGCCATGCTGTTCTTCACCTGCTCGTGGTCCTTTGGAAGTGTGTTGCGGCTCGCCGGCTTTACCGGCCCCCCCGGCCCCTCGCTTCAGGTCAGCTGGCAATGCCTCCAGGATCTGGGAAGGAAGGAAAGAAAGAAAGAAAGAAAAATAGCTTGTTTTTACATAAATTAAGTGTTCCTCTGATGAGTTCCCTTCACATTCAGCTGACCTACCTGGCAGCCCTTACACTCGCTCGGGGACATCTCCTCCCGTCTCACTGTGGGAATAGCTAGGGGGTGTTCACTGGTTCATGCCCAGGCCCTGAACACAAAACTCCTCAAGCATTTAATGTCTTGGAGCATGAGGCAGAGAACCTCCTGCAGCAGGCTCTGCAGTGAATTGTTGTGGTTTGGGGGTCCCTTCTCTCTGTGTCCTCCCTTCTCTCTCTGTGTCCTCCCTTCTCTCTCTCTCCCCTCCCTTCTCTCTCTCTCCTCCCTTCTCTCTCTCTCTCCTCCCTTCTCTCTCTCTCTCCTCCCTTCTCTCTCTCTCTCCTCCCTTCTCTCTCTCTCTCCTCCCTTCTCTCTCTCTCTCCTCCCTTCTCTCTCTCTCTCCTCCCTTCTCTCTCTCTCTCCTCCCTTCTCTCTCTCTCTCCTCCCTTCTCTCTCTCTCTCCTCCCTTCTCTCTCTCTCTCCTCCCTTCTCTCTCTCTCTCCTCCCTTCTCTCTCTCTCTCCTCCCTTCTCTCTCTCTCTCCTCCCTTCTCTCTCTCTCTCCTCCCTTTTCTCTCTCTCTCTCCTCCCTTTTCTCTCTCTCTCTCCTCCCTTTTCTCTCTCTCTCTCCTCCCTTTTCTCTCTCTCTCTCCTCCCTTTTCTCTCTCTCTCTCCTCCCTTCTCTCTCCTCCCTTCTCTCTCTCTCTCCTCCCTTCTCTCTCTCTCTCCTCCCTTCTCTCTCTCTCTCCTCCCTTCTCTCTCTCTCTCCTCCCTTCTCTCTCTCTCTCCTCCCTTCTCTCTCTCTCTCCTCCCTTCTCTCTCTCTCTCCTCCCTTCTCTCTCTCTCTCCTCCCTTCTCTCTCTCTCTCCTCCCTTCTCTCTCTCTCTCCTCCCTTCTCTCTCTCTCTCCTCCCTTCTCTCTCTCTCTCCTCCCTTTTCTCTCTCTCTCTCCTCCCTTTTCTCTCTCTCTCTCCTCCCTTCTCTCTCTCTCTCCTCCCTTCTCTCTCTCTCTCCTCCCTTCTCTCTCTCTCTCCTCCCTTCTCTCTCTCTCTCCTCCCTTCTCTCTCTCTCTCCTCCCTTCTCTCTCTCTCTCCTCCCTTCTCTCTCTCTCTCCTCCCTTCTCTCTCTCTCTCCTCCCTTCTCTCTCTCTCTCCTCCCTTCTCTCTCTCTCTCCTCCCTTCTCTCTCTCTCTCCTCCCTTCTCTCTCTCTCTCCTCCCTTCTCTCTCTCTCTCCTCCCTTCTCTCTCTCTCTCCTCCCTTCTCTCTCTCTCTCCTCCCTTCTCTCTCTCTCTCCTCCCTTCTCTCTCTCTCTCCTCCCTTCTCTCTCTCTCTCCTCCCTTCTCTCTCTCTCTCCTCCCTTCTCTCTCTCTCTCCTCCCTTCTCTCTCTCTCTCCTCCCTTCTCTCTCTCTCTCCTCCCTTCTCTCTCTCTCTCCTCCCTTCTCTCTCTCTCTCCTCCCTTCTCTCTCTCTCTCCTCCCTTCTCTCTCTCTCTCCTCCCTTCTCTCTCTCTCTCCTCCCTTCTCTCTCTCTCCTTGATCCCTGGGATTTTAGATCAGTATTAAATGGTGCTCAGCTGCACAACTGGCAGTTGCATCTGGCTTCCACTCTTGCTTCAAAACTACCTCCACCCTGCCCTTAACTCTTCCATTTTGTTAATTTCCCCCTATTTTTAGCTGGTGTTGCACGTAATCCAAAGGTCCCACTTAGGATGCTCTAGAAAGAAAGGCTGCAGTGGGTTTGGGAGCCCTTGGTGCCTGTCCCCCTCACCATTTTAGATGTAGCAGAGCGGACAGTTCTAACAGTGTGAAGGCAGAGTTGGAGTATCAAAGGTCACCTCTGTGCCTGTGAACCTGGGGAAAGCACTAAGTGATCAGAGATGAAGGTAAGTGCCCTGCAGGACAAGACACCAGTAGAGTGCCAGGATCTTGATGCCTCGTCCATGGAGGAAAGTAGAGTCCTGCAACTGCCAGGGGCTGGGGGAAGGTAAGGAGTGCAGTTATGGGAGATGTGCATCCATAGGAAGGGAACTGTTGCTGGTTTCTGGTCACAGGGTGGCTGTGTGTCCTCTCCCCACCACCAATGCTTTTACCTGCTGAAGTGTCTCCATGTCAACAAACACAAAGAGAATCAACAAGGTTGGAAAAGACCTCAGAGATCATCAAGTCCAACCTATCACCCACCACCTCCTGACAACTAAACCATGGCTCCAAGGGCCTCATCCAATCCTTATTTGAACACCTCCAGGGATGGGGACTCCACCACCTCCCTGGGCAGCACATCCCAATGGCCAATCTCTCTTGCTGAGAAGAACTTTCTCCTTGCTCCAGCCTAAGCTTCCCCTGGCACAGCTTAAGACTGTGTCCTCTTGTTCTGGTGCTGCTTGCCTGAGAAGAGACCGACCCCCACCTGGCTACAACCTCCCTGCAGGGAGTTGGAAAGAGCAAGAAGGTCTCCCCTGAGCCTCCTCTTCTCCAGGCTAAGCAACCCCAGCTCCCTCAGCCTCTCCTCACAGGGCTGTGCTCCAGACCCCTCCCCAGCCTTGTTGCCCTTCTCTGGACACCTTCAAGTCTCTCAATGTCCTTCTTAAACTGAGGAGCCCAGCAGTGGACCCAGGACTCAAGGTGTGGCCTAAGCAGTGCTGAGCACAGGCGCACAAGGACTTCCCTGCTCCTGCTGGCCACACTGTTCCTGATGCAGGCCCCCTGGGCACACTGCTGGCTCATGTTCAGCTGCTGTCCACCATACCCCCAGGTCCCTCTCTGCCTGGCTGCTCTCAACCACTCTGACCCCAGCCTGTAGCACTGCCTGGGGTTGCTGTGACTGATGTGTAGCACCTGGCACTTGGACTTGTTGAATGCCATCCTGTTGGACTCTGTCCAGCCTGGCAAGGCCCCTGTGGAGAGCTTCCTACCCTCTACCAGATCAACTCCTGCCCCCAGCTAGGTGCTGTCATTTGTAGGCAGGGGGCTGTGCCTTGCACCTGAGGTCAGGTTTCTTTTCAAAGTTGCTGGGGTTTTGTGTAGCTTTTACAACACAACTTCAAAGCTGTTCAATTTGTATGGAATTGTCCCCCCCTGCCCCTTGACCCCAAACCATCAGATCTTGAAGGAAGGTGAAAAAAGGGCTCCAGCCTCATGTCAGAGTACTGACTCTGGGACGTGATCTGGCCCTGACAGGTTAGTGACCACATTATAAACCCACATGGGGAAAGGAGGAGAATGTAGGCAGCTTCCAGGGGAAGGGTAGAGCCAAACAGCTCGTTACCAACAGAGGGAAGAGGAGAACGTGCCTCTCTCCCACTCTTACTGGTCCAACACTTCTACTCTTTAAATGAGACAGTTCCATTAAAGATGGAGGGACTCACACTGAAGTTGGGCAGAAAGAGCATTCAGCAGGCCAGCAGCTCTGTCACCACAGCATGACAACTGCATGGGCTTCTGGGTCAAAGTCTTGTCCCTGCTTTCCTCCACTTTTTTCCCCTCCAAATGATGATCTTTATGCAGGGGTCTGTTCCAAGGGACTACGCTGGTGTACTTCACAATGTCTTCTCCCCGAGCTCAAACCAGCACCAAACCAACTCCCCTGCCCAGCCTCCCTGTTAACAGGGACCCCGGAGCTTGGTCCTGCCGGGGCCAGGGTAGGATGAGTGGCCCTGGGGCCGGGTGGGGAGTCCTGGACAAGGGAACCTCAGACTTAAGGAGGGCACTTGAATGTACTCAGAGTGCCTGGTAGTATTGGGGGATACTATCCCGTGTGTAGGGTACCTGGCTGCAGAGGGTTGGTTACCTGGCTGTAAGGGGTCGGTTACCTGGCCGCAGGGGGTTACCTCTGGCCGTAAAGGGTTGGTTACCTGTCCGCAGGCGGCAGGGGGTTGGTTACCTGTCCGAAGGGGTTGGTTACCTGTCCGCAGGGCGTTGGTTACCTGTCCGCAGGCGTTAGTTACCTCTGGCCGTATGGGGTTGGTTACCTGTCCGCAGGGGGTTAACCCTGTCCGCAGGGGGCAGGGGGTTGGTTACCTGTCCGCAGGGGTTGGTTACCTGTCCGCAGGGGGTTAACCCTGTCTGCAGGGGGCAGGGGGTTGGTTACCTGTCCGCAGGGGGTGGTTACCTGTCCGCAGGGGGTTAACCCTGGCCGTAAGGGGTTGGTTACCTGTCCGCAGGGGGTGGTTACCTGTCCGCAGGGGGTTAACCCTGGCCGTAAGGGGTTGGTTACCTGTCCGCAGGGGGTTAACCCTGGCCGTAAGGGGTTGGTTACCTGTCCGCAGGGGGTGGTTACCTGTCTGCAGGGGGTTAAGGTTAACCCTGGCCATAAGGGGTTGGTTACCTGTCCGCAGGGGGTGGTTACCTGTCCACAGGGGGTTAACCCTGGCCGTAAGGGGTTGGTTACCTGTCCGCAGGGGTTGGTTACCTGTCCGCAGGGGGTTAACCCTGTCCGCAGGGGTTGGTTACCTGTCCGCAGGGGTTGGTTACCTGTCCGCAGGGGGTTAACCCTGTCCGCAGGGGTTGGTTACCTGTCCGCAGGGGGTTAACCCTGTCCGCAGGGGTTGGTTACCTGTCCGCAGGGGGTTAACCCTGGCCATAAGGGGTTGGTTACCTGTCCGCAGGGGTTGGTTACCTGTCCGCAGGGGGTTACCTCTGGCCATATGGGGTTGGTTACCTGGCCGCAGGGGTTGGTTACCTGTCTGCAGGGGGTTAACCCTGGCTGTAAGGGGTTGGTTACCTGTCCGCAGGGGGTTAACCCTAGCCGTAAGGGGTTGGTTACCTGTCCGCAAGGGCTGGTTACCTGTCCGCAGGGGTTGGTTACCTGTCCGCAGGGGGTTAACCCTGTCCGCAGGGGGCAGGGGGTTGGTTACCTGTCCGCAGGGGTTGGTTACCTGTCCGCAGGGGGTTAACCCTGGCCGTAAGGGGTTGGTTACCTGTCCGCAGGGGGTTAACCCTGGCCGTAAGGGGTTGGTTACCTGTCCGCAAGGGTTGGTTACCTGTCCGCAGGGGTCGGTTACCTGTCCGCAGGGGGTTAACCCTGGCCGTAAGGGGTTGGTTACCTGTCCGCAGGGGATTAACCCTGGCCGTAAGGGGTTGGTTACATGTCTGCAGGGGGTTAACCCTGGCCGCAGGGGTCGGTTACCTGTCCGCAGGGGATTAACCCTGGCCGTAAGGGGTTGGTTACCTGGCCGCAGGGGGTTAACCCTGCCCGCAGGGGTCGGTTACCTGTCCGCAGGCCGCCTCCGTCTCGGCGATCACGCCGTCGAGCTGTGCGCGCTCGGCCAGGAGCTGGGCCAGGCTCTCGCTGGTGCGGAGCAGCCGCTTGGTGAGCGCCACGATCCGCGCCTGCAGCCGGTCCCGCTCCGCCTGCTCCTCCCGGATCCGGCCGCTCAGCTCCCGCCGCCGGGCGCGCAGCTCCGCCAGCCCTGCGCGGCACCGACGGCTCAGCCCCGGCCCCGGCCCCGGCCCCAGCCCCGGCCCCCGCCCCGCCGCTGGCCCCCGCCCCGCCGCTGGCCCCCGCCCCGCTCACCCTCCTGCAGGTCCGCGTTGTAGTCCCGCACGGCAGCCCCCAGCCCGGCGGCCCCCAGCCCGGCCCCGCTCATGGCCCCGGCCCTGCCCATCGGCCCTGCCCAACGCTCGGCCGCGCTCCGCCTCTTCCTGCGGCGGGGCCTGATGGAGCGGCCGGCGGGCGCCGAGCTCTCCGCCGCCTGGCACACGCTCAGCACCGCCCTGGTGCCGCCCGCTGCCCTGGGGCTGGTGAGCCGGGCGGGGGGCGGGGGGCTGCGGCGGGCCGGGGGGAGGGCGGCCGGCCGGGGGGAAGGGCTGGGGCAGGACTGCGCCGTTCCCCCGTGCCCACTCCTTTCCCTGCGCCGTTCCCCCGTGCCCACTCCTTTCCCTGCGCCGTTCCCCCGTGCCCACTCCTTTCCCTGTGCCTGCTCCCTGTGCCCCCCGCCCCTCCTTGCTCCTCCATACCCCTGGGTGGCTGAGGCGGTCCCAGTTTCGTCCCCCGGCCTGGCCGGTCCCCTCCACCCCTGCCGAGGGGCTGGGGGGGAAATCCGGGAGCTGCTGACCGGGAAAGCGGAGATCTGGCGCTGCCTGGCCCGGGGGGAGTTGTCAGGGAAGGGCCGGGGGGGTCCAGCTGTGCCACTCTTCACTGTTGGCCAGGAAAGCCAAAAAGAAGATGTTGTGCTCCTGCTCACTCCCCGAGGCAGCTCACATTGATCAGAGGAGGTTTTGCCCTACAGCCTGGCTTTTGGGGGACCTGGGTCCCTCCTGTGCTCAGAGCTGGGTGCCCCTCAACAACCACATCCCAGGCAGTGCCTGGATCCTGCGGCAGCCCTGAAGGGACAGCAGTGGCCGGTGCTGGGCTGCTGGGAGCTGGGCGCTTGGCTCGCAGCAGCAAGCTGAGCTGTCCATGGAGGAACAGGATCTGCCTGGTGCTGTTTGGCAGCAGAGTCCGTGTGCATTTGGTCCCTGCTCCTTGGGACAAGTGGTCTCTTCTGCCACAGCTCCTCCTGGAGAATTTTTTGTGCTGCTTAACTCGGTCTCTCCACTTCTCAGGCAGCACCGCGGTCCGATCCTGTGGGGCCGCTGAAGGATGCTGAGCTGCGGGCGGCCCTGGAGGTGCTGCGGTGCTACGACTTGCACTCAGTCGTGGAGGAGTGGTTCATTGAGGTGCTACAGACAGACCTGCAGGTGAACATAGGGCCTGAGTTCTGGAACAGCATCAACCAGTATGAAAGCACAGCTGAGGAGGCCCAGTGCTCCTCGCTCCTCTTGGACGCCTTTTGCCTCCTCAAGTGCCGCCTGGACCCCTACCTGAACAGCCTGGAGCTCCTGGAGAGATGGACCAAGGCAGGCCTGCTCCTGGGCACAGGTGCTCAGATGCTGCAAGAAAAGGTCTACACCATGTTTAAAGCTATCCTGTTCTTCTCCACCACCAAGTCCTTCCAGGAGATGATCCAGCAGTTCTACAGCCGCACCTTCAAGATCTACATGAGGAAGGGAGAGGATGGAACCAACGAGGGCGAGAGCAGCATGAGCGAGGCCGAGCCGGAGAGCGACACCGAGGAGGGCGCCGGGGAGGGCCTGCTGTGCGCCGGCTGCAGCAGCAAGAGGGAGCAGTGCTGGTGCCCTACAGCCATGCAGCAGTTTCAGCAGCTCAATGACATCCTGTGTGTGGGCTGCGGGGTGGTGGCTGTCCCTCGGGGCAAGCAGCTGGGCTGGGTGGGGAGCAGCAGCAGGATTTCTGGTGGCTGGAAACGGGAGCAGGGCTGTGTGAGGTCAGGCTGTATCGCAGTACTGGGGAGAGAACTTGATGGAGCTGATGGCCAGCTGGTGGTGGAACCAGAGCAGAGCTTTAGACAGAAAGTTCCACTCCTTAGAGGTGAGAATGTCTTCTTCTTGCTCTAAGACCTTCTGTCCACAAAGCTGCAAATGCTTCCTGTCCAGCAGGATCAGGGAGGTGATTCTCCCCGTCTGCTCTGCTCTCATGAGACCCTATGTGCTGTGCTGTGCCCACCTCTGGTGCCCCCAGCAGGAGAAGGACATGGAACTGCAAGTCCAGAGGAGAACCTTCCCTGTAGGGACAGGCTGAGAGAGTCGGGGCTGTTCAGCCTGGAGAAGAGAAGGCTCCAGGGAGACCTTAGAGCAGCCTTCCAGTACCTGAAGGGGCTCCAGGAGAGTTGGGGAGGGACTTGTGACAAGGGCTGGGAGTGACAGGACAAGGAGCAATGGCTTTGAGCTGGGAGAGGGTAGACTGGGACTGGAGAGGAGGAGGAAATTCTTGAGAGTGAGGGTGGGGAGACACTGGCACAGGTTGCCCAGGGAGGCTGTGGATGCCACCTCCTTGCAGGTGTTCCAGGCCAGATTGGATGAGGCCTTGAGCAAGCTGTGGTGGTGGGAGGTGTCCCTGCCCATGGCAGGGGGTTGGAACTGGATGATGTCTACGATCCCTTCCACCCCAAACCATTCTCTGCACCTATGAAGTTAAAAAGGTTTTGATGGCTCAGAACCAATGCTCCTGAGGAGGAGAGGCCAGCAGCAGTGCTGCACACCTTGTGTGTCTGTCTGTTTCTCAGAGCCTGTAAATGAAGGGCTAGGCCTGGGTCCCTGGCTCTCAGAGGAGGAAGGTGCCTGCAGGTGTGGGGATGGTCTTTGTGTCCTTGTCCCCTCGCTTCCATGCACTCTGATCTGGTGTCTGTGCCTGCAGGCGCCAGCTGCACCTGCTGGAGAGGGTGAGCGCCGACGCCGTCACCACCATCCTGCACAGGATGATCGAGGAGAGGATGGAGCAGCGGTGCCGGGGCGAGTACGAGCACTCCTTCCTCAACGAGTTCCAGGAGGTGAGGAGGGCCTGTGGGCAGTGAGGGCCTGTGGGCAGTGAGGGCCCTGCCTTTGGGCTGTGCAGCTGCTCCTCAAGATGCTTTTGCAAGCTCTGACTACAAGTGGGTTCCACCTGAGCGCGAGTGGGCAGGGCTGCCACTGGGCCAGGGCAGCGAGACTGGTGAAGGGTCTGGAGCACAGCCCTGGGAGGAGAGGCTGAGGGAGCTGGGGTTGCTTAGCCTGGAGAAGAGGAGGCTCAGGGGAGACCTTCTTGCTCTCTCCAACTCCCTGAAGGGAGGTTGTAGCCAGGTGGGGGGTTGGTCTCTTCTCCCAGGCAAGCAGCACCAGAACAAGAGGACACAGTCTCAAGCTGTGCCAGGGGAGGTTTAGGCTCAAGGTGAGGAGAAAGTTCTTCCCAGCAAGAGAGATTGGCCATGGGAATGTGCTGCCCAGGGAGTTGGTGGAGTCCCCATCCCTGGAGGTGTTCCAGAGGGGATTGGATGTGGCACTTGGAGCCATGGTTTAGTAGTCAGGCAGTGCTGGGTGGCAGGTTGGACTTGATGATCTCTGAGGACTGTTCCAAGCTGGTTGATTCTGTGGTTCTGAAAGCAGTGAATGAGCACAGAAGTTTCTTTATGGGTGAGGGAACTTCTCCTCAATCACATACTGAATGTTCAGAAGTCCAAGATGTGGCTCTTGAAGCCATGGTTTAGTTAGTCATGAGATGTTGGGTGCCAGGTTGGACTGGATGATCTGTGAGGTCTTCTCCCCCCTCGTTGATTCTGTGACTTGCACCTTCCCTGGCAGAAGGGGTGGTTGAAGCTCCCTGCTTTAAGTGATGTTGGAGGGGAAGGTTTGCTCTGACCTGTGCAGTGAAGCTGGGGAAGAGTCTACAGCATAAGTCCTGTAGAGCAGCTGAGGGAAATGGAGTTGTTCAGCCTGGGGGGAGACCTCATTGCTCTCTGCAACTCCCTGAAAGGAGGCTGGAGCCAGGTGGGGGTTGGCCTCTTCTCCTGAGGAACAAGCAGCAGGAGGAAAGGAAGTGGTCTTATGTTGCACTAGGGGAGGTTTAGGTTGGACATGAGCAACAGTTTCATCCCCAAAAACATTGCCAGGCCTTGGAACAGTGGAGTCACCATCCCTGGAGGGATTGAAAAGCCATGGAGATGTGGGCAGCATTTAGTGGTGACCTGGCAGTGTTGGGTTAATAGCTGGACTTGATGATCTGAAAGGTCTCTTCCAAGCAGAGTGATTGATGATTGTGCCTCACCTGGCCCATGGCAGTGAGGGAGTTGCTGGTTGACAAGCCACAAGAACATGCAGTGCCACCAAGCCTGCAGGGAGCCCTCTCCCTGGGCAGGAGGGCTCAGTAAGCTGAATTTCTCTTCCTGTTTTCTATCTTCTTTCCAATTTTTCAGCCCCCCTTTAAAATCTGAAGCAAAGGTGGGAGGTGATCCTCTGGTATTGATCTCACCAGCTGGCTTAATAGAGGTTTGAAATGCTTCCTTGCACCTGCTACCCTGTAGTTTTCCTGCTGCCTTAAACTGAGCTTTTCTTGTGCTGTTTACCCAGTGTGACCTTAAAGCAAAGTTCCCCTCCAGGGGAGGGCTCTGGCAGGATGCAGTCCTGGCTCTGCAGGCCTGCCCTGTGCTGTGTGTGTTCCTTGGTGCATGGCATTGCCTTTGCCTGTGCTGAGGAGCAGAGCGTGAGGTCAGGTTGCCATGCAACCCAGGCTGCTCGCTGTGGTTGCTCTGGTTTCACAGAGTCAGAGAATTGTTTGGGTTGGAAAAGGCCTCTGAGATCATCCAGTCCAACCCTCAGCTCAGCACCAGCATGGCCACTAAATCATGCCCCCAGCTGCCATGGCCACAGGTTTCTTGAACCCCTCCAGGCATGGGGACTCCACCACCTCCCTGGGCAGCCTGTGCCAATCCCTGACCACTCTTGCAGCAAAGACATTTCTCCTCATCTCCAACCTAACCCTCCCCTGGCACAATTTGCCCCCTGGATCCAAAGGGAGCTGAAGAGGATTTCTGCCTGCTGGGAGGCAACTCTCAAAGCCTCATCAGTCTGCTTGGGCTGGAAGGAAGCCCAGACCCCACATGAAAAGCATCATCCCAATGGCTGCAGAAGTACTGCAGCAGCTGCTGATTCTTCCTGTGTGAACCAGTCTGAGCTGATGGAAGGGGAGAACACCTCCTAAAAGCAAGAGCAAGTTCTTCCCTATGAAAACATGTGGCTTGGGCATCACTGTCCACATGGGACTGGATCTCAGGGGAGGGTTTGATTAGATCTAAGGAAGAAATGTTTGACACTGAGAGTGGTGAGACCCTGGCCCAGGTTGCCCAGAAAGGTGGGAGATGTCCCACCCTTGGAACCATTCCAGGTGAGGTTGGTTGGGGCTCTGAGCAACCTGCTCTAGTTGGGGATGTCCCTGCTGACTGTGTGGGGGTTGGACTGGATGAGCTTTAAAGATCCCTTCCCACTAGGGAGAAGAGACCAACCCCCACCTCACTCCAACCTCTTCCCTCACTCTTTGCCACAGCAGCCACTTTTGTCACCTCCAGACATCATCAGTCCTTAGATACTTAGTTCCCTGTAGCTGCTGTGCAGCACTCCCTTGTGTGAAATGCTTTTGGATGACTTGGAGATATTCTCCAGCACCTTTAAAATGTCCTTAGACAATGGAACTCTTTCTGCTTGTCAGGCACTGCAGGATGTCTCCTTGCAGACCTTTTCAGACAGTTTGACTACAGAGTGTTGGAGCATGTCAGAGTTAGGAAGAGAGAACTGGAGCTATTCAGTCTGGGGAAGAGAAGGCTCTGAGGAGACCTTATTGTGGCCTTCCAGTATCTGAAGGGGGCTACAGGAAAGCTGGGGAGGAACTCATTAGGGTGTCAGGGAGTGATAGGACTGGGGGGATAGAGCAAAACTAGAGATGGATGGATTCAGATTGGATGTTAGGAAGGAGTTGTTGCCCATGAGGGTGGTGAGAGCCTGGCACAGGTTGCCCAGGGAGGTGGTGGAAGCCTCATCCCTGGAGGTGTTTGCAGCCAGGCTGGATGTGGCTGTGAGCAACCTGCTGCAGTGTGAGGTGTCCCTGCCCATGGCAGGGGGTTGGAACTGGCTGAGCCTTGAGGTCCCTTCCAGCCCTGACAGTTTTGTGTTTCTGTGATTGAAAAGAGCAATAAAAAAAAGCAGGAGTGGGATCCAAATTAGGAAGATACTAAGACAAGAGTAGATTCACTACAAGCCTGGAGAGGAGAGGAGAGGACTGGAGCATTGTGCTTGAAGTAGGAGTGCTGACAGCAGCCCAGCTTTCAGACACAGCAGTCTGGAGTGTCAGCTGCTAATCAGGCTGTGACAGGACCACTCTGGGAAGATAAACCCAGGAGGCAAAGTGGGTGGATTTGATAATAATTGTAACCCTCAAAACTGAGTTGCTTTGCATTAGTTACAGCCCTGTCCCATTAGAATAGAATAAACCAGGTTGGAAGAGGCCTTCAAGATCATTGAGTCCAACCTATCACCCAACACCATCTAATCAACTCAACCATGGCACCAAGCACCCTATCAAGTCTCCTTCTGAACACCTCCAGGGATGGGAACTCCACCACCTCCCTGGGCAGCACATTCCCATGGCCAATCTCTCTGTAAAGAATTTCTTCCTAACATCCAACCTAAACCTCCCCTGGCACAGCTTGAGACTGTGTCCTCTTGTTCTGGTGCTGCTTGCCTGAGAAAAGAGACCAACCCCCACCTGGCTACAACCTCCCTTCAGGGAGTTGCAGAGAGCAAGAAGGTCTCCCCTGAGCCTCCTCTTCTCCAGGCTAAGCAACCCCAGCTCCCTCAGCCTCTCCTCACAGGGCTGTGCTCCAGACCCCTCCCCAGCTTTCTTGCCCTTCTCTGGACACCTTCAAGTCTCTCAATGTCCTTCTTGAACTGAGGAGCCCAGAACTGGACACAGTACTCCAGGTGTGGCCTAAGCAGTGCTGAGCACAGGGCACAAGGACTTCCCTGCTCCTGCTGGCCACACTGTCCTGATGCAGGCCAGGATGCCCTTGGCCTTCTTGGCCACCTGGGCACACTGCTGGCTCATGTTCAGGCAGCTGTCAATCAGCACCCCCAGGTCCCTCTCTGCCTGGCTGCTCTCAGCCACTCTGACCCCAGCCTGTAGCACTGCCTGGGGTTGCTGTGGCCAAAGTGCAGCCCCTGGCACTTGGATTTGTTCAATCTCATGCCCTGGGACTCTGCCTATCTGCCCAGCCTGGCAAGGTCCCTCATCAAAAGCAGTGTTGCCAGCAGTCCAGGGAGATGACTCTGCCACTTTGCTCTGCTCTGGTGAGACCTCACCTGGAGTGCTGCCTCCAGCTCTGGAGCCCTCAATATGGGAAGGACCTGGAGCTGATGGAGAGGATCCAGAGCAGGCCAAGAAAATGATCAGGGGGTTGGAGCAGCTCTGCTCTGAAGACAGGCTGAGGGAGCTGGGGGTGTTCAGCCTGGAGAAGGCTCTGAGGAGGCCTTTCAGTACCTGAAGGGGGCTACAGGAAGGATGGAGAGAGACTGCTTACAAAGGCCTGCAGGGACAGAACCAGAGGTGATGGCTTCAAACTAGAGCAGAGCAGATTGAGATTGGATGTTAGGAACAAGTTCCTCACTATGAGGTTGCCCAGGGAGCTGGTTGAGGCCCCATCCCTGGAGATACTCAAGGTGAGGCTTGCCAAGGCTCTGAGCAACCTGATCTAGGTGGGGATGTCCCTGCTGGCTGCAGAGGGGGTTGTGCTGGATGACCTGGCTGCATCAGGAGAAGTGTGGCCAGCAGGGCAAGGGAGGTGATTCTCCCCCTCTGCTCAGCTCTGGGGAGACCCCACCTGGAGTACTGCCTCCAGTTCTGGAGCCCCTATGACAAGAGGGATCTGGAGGTGCTGGAAGGTGTCCAGAGAAGGGCCAGGAGGATGAGCAGAGGGCTGGAGCTGCTCTGCTGTGAGGACAGACTGAAGGAGTTGGGGCTGTTCAGTCTGGAGAAGAGAAGGCTCCCAGGTGACCTCATTGTGGCCTTCCAGGATCTGAAGGGGGCTCCAGGAAGGCTGGGGAGGGACTGCTCAGGATCTCAGGCAGTGATAGGACTAGGGGGAATGGAATGAAGCTGGAGGTGGGGAGATTGAGGCTGGAGGGGAGGAGGAAGTTCTTCCCCATGAGAGTGGTGAAGCCCTGGAATGGGTTGTCCAGGGAGGTGGTTGGGGCCCTGTCCCTGGAGGTGTTTAAGGCCAGGCTGGATGAGGCTCTGGCCAGGCTGATGTAGTGTGGGGTGTCCCTGCCCATGGCAGGGGGTGGGAACTGGATGATCCTTGTGGTCCCTTCCAACCCTGACTGATCCTATGCTATGATACTATGACACCTTCAGAGCTCCCCTCCCCCCACACCGTTCTGTGATTCTTTTTCCTTGCGATTCCAAGCGTGGTTGTGCCTCCAGCTGTGGTGCTCAGCAGCTCTGTGCTCTCCCTCTCCCTGTGCAGTGGATTGAGAAGGTGATAGGCTGGCTGAGCAGGGTGTTCCTGCAGCGTGACCCCTGGGCGCGCTCCGCTCCGGAAGCCAGCAGCACCCTGCGGCGCTGGCGGTGCCACGTCCAGAGGTTCTTCTACCGCATCTACGCCAGCATGCGCATCGAGGAGCTCTTCAGCATCATCAGGGGTAGGTGCCACCTGCCCTGCCTGCCCTGAGCCTCGCTGGCCAGGGGGTTGGGGCTCTGGCTCCTGTGCTGAAGCTCAGTGTCCGTTCGCTCGAGGGCTCAGAGGGGCGACAGCCGCCTCTCCGGCTCCTGACAGGCCACAGGGTCTGCCTCTGTCTCCCCATGGAGTGTGGCTTGTTTCTGTGCTCTGCTTGCTCTGTAGACTTCCCAGACTCCAAGCCTGCTGTGGAGGACCTCAAGTTCTGCCTGGAAAGGACTAATCAGAGGCAGCAGCTGCTCAGCTCCCTGAAAAGCGCTCTGGAAATGCGACTTCTGCACCCTGGTGGGTTCCATGGCCCCCTGTCTGGCCCCACGCTGGAAGGAGCCTGGGCATGGTGGGGATCTACTGGGTTCTATGGCCCCCTGTCTGGCCCCATGCTGGAAGGAGCCTGGGCATGGTGGGGACCTACTGGATCTTATGTCCCCTTGTATATCCCCACACTGTAAGGGGCCTGGGCATGGTGGGGATCTACTGGGTTTTGTGTCCCCTTGTCTGTCCCCACACTGTAAGGAGCCTGGGCATGGTGGGGATCTACTGGGTTCCATGGCCCCTTGTCTGTCCCCACACTGTAAGGAGCCTGGGCATGGTGGGGATCTACTGGGTTCCATGGCCCCTTGTCTGTCCCCACACTGTAAGGAGCCTGGGCATGGTGGGGATCTACTGGGTTCCATGGCCCCCTGTCTGGCCCCACACTGGAAGGAGCCTGGGCATGATGGGGATCTACTGGGTTCCATGTCCCCTTGTCTGTCCCCACACTGGAAGGAGCCTGGGCATGGTGGGGACCTACTGGGTTCCATGTCCCCTTGTCTGTCCCCACACTGGAAGGAGCCTGGGCATGGTGGGGACCTACTGGGTTCTATATCCTTACATATGCCCTACCACTGTAAGGAACATGGGCTTGAGCAGGGATCTACTGGATTCTATATCCCCTTGTATATCCCTACACTGGAAGGAGCCTGGGCAGTGTGGTGATCTACTGGGTTCTATGTCCCCTTGTCTGCCCCCACACTGGAAGGAGCCTGGGCATGGAGGGGATCTACTGGGTTCTATATCTTTACATATGTCCTACCAGTGTAAGGAGCATGGGCCTGAGCAGGGATCTACTGGATTCTATATCCCCTTGTATATCCCCACACTGGAAGGAGGCTGGGCATGGTGGGGATCTACTGGGTTCTATATCCTTCCATATGCCCTACCAGTGTAAGGAGCATGGGCCTGAGCAGGGATCTACTGGGCCCCAGCTGATCCCCTGTCAGGTGTGAGTGGCAGCCAGGCTGTGCCCGCTGGGAGCTCTCGCCGTTGGGGTGTGCAGGGCAGCACTCCCTGGTGGTATCCCAGCCCCTTCTTGCCTCATTTTCAGTGTGGTGAGGAGCTGAGCTAGGGCTGTGGCCTTGCTCCTGGTGGGTGAAGGCTGCTCTGCTGTGTGTGCTCTGAGCTCCAAACACACAGTCCAGGCTCATCTGCTTCCCAGGGGTCTCTGAGCCTGTGTTTGTGGTTGGCACTGGTTCCTCAGACATGTGGATCTGATCTCCCCCTGTGGCTGGGGCAGGAGGGCAGCACACCCTTCACCTCTCACTCCATTGATTGAGCAGAGGGCTTGGAGCATCCAGGCTCCTGACATCCAAGCTCTGTGCTTGGGCCTCTGACCCCTTCTGCCCCTCTCCTGCAGGAGTCAACACTTCTGACATCATCACTCTCTACATCTCGGCCATCAAGGCCTTGCGAGAGCTTGACCCCTCCATGGTGATCCTGGAGGTCGCCTGTGAGCCCATCAGGAAGTACCTGAGGTAAGAGGCTGGCAGGGCAGCCCTGCACCTCCCCTCTCCCTGCCCTCCCCTCACTCACTGTTTCCCTTGCCCCTGGCAGGACTCGGGAGGACACCGTGCGGCAGATCGTGGCCGGGCTCACCGGGGATGCAGAGGGCTCCGGGGATCTGGCAAATGAGCTCTCCAAAGCTGACCCAGTGACCCTGGAGAATGGCCAGGAGAGTGATGATGACATCACAGAACCAGGGGACTGGGTTCCTGACCCAGTTGATGCAGATCCAGGTTAGATGCTATGACCAGACTTGGAAAATCTTCTTTGGTGTGAGGCTGCTGGAGGCCTGGAGCAGGCTGCCCAGAGAGGTGGTGGAGTCTCCTTCCCTGGAGAGCTTCCAAACCCCCCTGGCCACTGTGATCCTGGGCCAGCTGCTGTGGGTGCCCTGCTTGAGCAGTGGGGTCAGTCTGTCTGACCTCCAGAGGTCCCTTCCAACCCCCACCTGTGGTGGGTTAAAAATTCCTCCCCAACACTAAATGGCCAGCCCAGCTCAGCTGGGAGCAAATGCAGTTGCATTTACAAGCAGAGCTACAATCTGCAGTGGAATGCAGTGAGCATGGACAAAACATGCAATATTTGCAGGGATTTACAATCTATAAACAGCACAGGAGCCCCCCTGGACAAACCAGGGCAGCTAATAGCTTCCCCTTCCCTGCTACCCTTCCCTGCCCCACGGAGGAGAGAGAGGAGCAGAGGGTTGGTTGTTAGCACATTCCCATGGCCAATCTCTCTTTCTGTGAAGAACTTCTTCCTAACCTCCAGCCTAAACCTCCCTTGGCACAGCTTGAGACTGTGTCCTCTTGTTCTGGTGCTGCTTGCCTGGGAGAAGAGACCAACCCCCACTTGGCTACAACCTCCCTGCAGGGAGTTGCAGAGAGCAAGAAGGTCTCCCCTGAGCCTCCTCTTCTCCAGGCTAAGCAACCCCAGCTCCCTCAGCCTCTCCTCCCAGGGCTGTGCTCCAGACCCCTCCCCAGCTTTCTTGCCCTTCTCTGGACACCTTCCAGCAGCTCAACCTCTTTCCTAACCTGAGGAGCCCAGACCTGGACACAGGACTCCAGGTGTGGCCTCAGCAGTGCTGGGCACAGGGCAGAGTGACCTCCCTTGCTCCTGCTGGCCACACTTGCTGGTGCAGCAGTTTCCTGTCTGACCCTGTGCTGTGCTGGCTCTCCCCAGGGAAGCTGAGCTCCAAGCGCCGCTCCTCGGACATCATCAGCCTGCTGGTGAGCATCTACGGCAGCAAGGACCTGTTCATCAACGAGTACCGCACGCTGCTGGCCGACAGGCTGCTGCACCACTTCAACTACAGCGCCGAGAGGTGAGGCCAGGCCCTGCACCAGGCCTGCACAGCCTGCAGGCCTCTCAGGGCTGAAGGAGGGCTTCACACTCGGCCCTGTGACTGCGCCGAAGGGCTGTGCTTAGCATCACCCAGTCACAGAAGCAGCTTGGAAAAGAGCCTCAGGATCACCAAGCAGCAGATGTTGGTCAGTTAGAGGGCAGAAGTGCTCTGCAGAGGGACCTCAACAGGCTGGACAGATGGGCAGAGGCCAATGGGATGGCATTCAACAAGTCCAAGTGCCAGGGGCTGCACTTTGGCTATGGCAACCCCAGGCAGAGCTACAGGCTGGGGTCAGAGTGGCTGAGAGCAGCCAGGCAGAGAGGGACCTAGGGGTGCTGATTGACAGCTGCCTGAACATGAGCCAGCAGTGTGCCCAGGTGGCCAAGAGGGCCAATGGCATCCTGGCCTGCATCAGGAACAGTATGGCCAGCAGGAGCAGGGAAGTCATTGTGCCCTGTACTCTGCATTGGTTAGGCCACACCTTGAGTCCTGTGTCCAGTTCTGGGCCCCTCAGTTTCAGAAGGACATTGAGAGACTTGAAGGTGTCCAGAGAAGGGCAAGAAAGCTGGGGAGGGGTCTGGAGCACAGCCCTGTGAGGAGAGGCTGAGGGAGCTGGGGTTGCTTAGCCTGCAGAAGAGGAGGCTCAGGGGAGACCTCATTGCCCTCTACAACTACCTGAGGGGTGGTTGTGGCTGGGAAGGGATTGGTCTCTTCTCCCAGGCAAGCAGCACCAGAACAAGAGGACACAGTCTCAAGCTGTGCCAGGGAAGGTTTAGACTGGAGGTGAGGAGAAAGTTCTTCACCGAGCGAGTCGTTCATCATTGGGATGTGCTGCCCAGGGAGGTGGTGGAGTCCCCATCCCTGGAGGTGTTCCAGAGGGGATTGGATGTGGCACTTGGTGCCATGGTCTAGTCATGGGGTCTGTGTTGATCAATGATCCTCGAGGTCCTTTCCAACCTAAGTTATACTGTGAGACTGTGATACTGTGACAAAGTCCAACCCAGAACCCTCCTCTGCAAGGCTCACCCCTAGACCATAGCCCCAAGCATCATATCCAAGCCACCTTGAAACTCATCCAGGCTTGGTGACTCAACCATCTCCCCTGGGCAGCACATTCCAATGCCTGACCACTCTTGCTGGGAAAAACTTCTTCCTACTGTCCAGTCTAAATCTACCCAGTTGTAGCTTGAGGCCATTGCCTCTTGCTCTGTCACTAATCACCTGGGAGAAGAGACCAGCGCCAGCCTCTCTCAACCTCCTTTCAGGTAGTTTTAGACAGCAATGAGGTCTCCCCTCAGCCTCCTCTTCAAACTAACCATCCCCAGCTCCCTCAGTCGTTCCTCTTAAGATTTATTCTCCAGGCCCTTCACCAGCTCTGCTGCCCTGCTCTGCACTGGCTCCTGTAGGTCAAGAGAGGTTCTCCTTCCTCTCTCCTGTGTTCTGCTAAGGCTGCATCTGGAATCTTGTGTTCAGCTCTGGGCCCTCAGTTCAAGAAGAACCTCAGGGAACTGCTTGAGAGAGTCCAGCACAGAGCCACAGAGCTGCTGCAGGCAGTGGAACATCTTCCTCATGAGCAGAGCCTGAGGGAGCTGAGGGCTCTGGAGCTTGGAGAGCAGGAACCTGAGGGTGACCTCACTGCTGGTGATGAAGCTGTGCAGGGTGAGTGCCCAGAGGCTGGGGCCAGGCTCTGCTGGGGGATGCCCAATGCCAGCACAAGGGGCAGGGGTGGAAGCTGAGGCAGAGGAAGTGCCATGGAAACAGGAGGAAGAGTTTTCTCCCTGTGAGGGTGGCAGAGCCCTGGAGCAGGCTGCCCAGGGGGGTTGTGGAGTCTCCCTCTCTGGAGATGTTCAAACCCCTCCTGGCTGTGTTCCTGTGTGAGCTGCCCTGGTTGCTCCTGCTCTGGCAGGGGGGTTATATTGGCTTTGGAGGTCCCTTCCAGCCCTTAACATTCTGTGATTCTGGTACTTGGCAGTGCTGGGTTAACAGCTGAACTCCATGAGCTTGGAGGTCTTTTTGAGCTTAATGATTCTCTACCAGCTGTTTCTGGAGGCACAGCAGTGCCTGTGGCCATTTCCTCTGCAGCTTTGGGCTTGCACCTAGAATTTCATGCCCTCACCTCTTCTTGGCTGCTTCCAGCTCAGTCCTGCCCTTGGCTTGCCCTAACAGACCAGCATGTAGGAAACTGGAGGCACTGACACCTCCTTAGTTCCATCCCACCTGTTTGGTGGCCCTTACAACCTGCTCAGGCTGCTTAGGGTCAGCAGGAAGTGTCAAAGGGATGAAGAATCAGGAGACCTCAGCTGCAATTCAGTGATCTTGTGATTCAGCAGCTGCAGTGGTTCTCCTTTCTCTGAAATGCAGCTGCTGCAAGCCACATCAGGGGTGGGCAGTCCTGGGCAGGTATCACAGTATCACAGAATCACCAAGGTTGGAAGAGACCTCAAAGATCATCAAATCCAACCTGTCACCACAGACCTCATGACTAGACTAGATACATCCAGTCCCCTCCTGAACACCTCCAGGGATGGGGACTCCACCACCTCCCTGGGCAGCACATTCCAATGCCTAACAACTCTCTGTGAAGAACTTTCTCCTCACCTCCAGCCTAAACCTCCCCTGGCACAGCTTGAGACTCTGTCCTCTTGTTCTGGTGCTGCTTGCCTGAGGAGCTTACCTTTGCCCAAGGAGGTGGTGGAGTCGCCATCATTGGAGGTGTTCAGGAGGAGACTTGCTGGGGTGCTTGGTGCCATGGGTTAGCTGTTTGGGTGGGTTGGATTGGTTGATGGGTTGGACACGATGATCTTGAAGGTCTCTTCCAACCTGGTTTGGTTTATTGTAAATAAAGAGCCCAACCCCCACCTGGCTACAACCTCCCTGCAGGGAGCTGAAGAGAGCAAGAAGGTCTCCCCTGAGCCTCCTCTTCTCCAGGCTAAGCAACCCCAGCTCCCTCAGCCTCTCCTCACAGGGCTGTGCTCCAGACCCCTCCCCAGCTTTCTTGCCCTTCTCTGGACACCTTCAAGTCTCTCAATGTCCTTCTTGAACTGAGGAGCCCAGAACTGGACACATGATTCAAGGTGTGGCCTAACCAAAGCAGAGTACAGGGGCACAAGGACTTCCCTGCTCCTGCTGGCCACACTGTTCCTGATGCAGGCCAGGATGCCCTTGGCCTTCTTGGCCACCTGGGCACACTGCTGGCTCATATTCAGGCAGCTGTTGATCAGCACCCCCAGGTCCCTCTCTGCCTGGCAGCTCTCAGCCACTCTGCCCCCAGCCTGTAGCTCTGCATGGGGTTGCTGTGGCCAAAGTGCAGCCCCTGGCACTTGGACTTGTTGAATGCCATCCTGTTGGCCTCTGCCCATCTGTCCAGCCTGGCAAGGTCCCTCTGCAGAGCCTTTCTGCTCTCCAACTGATCAACATCTGCTCCTAACTTGCTGTCATCTGCAAATTTGCTGATGACTGACTCAACCCCCTCACCCAGATCATCAGTGAAGATATTGAAAAGGATGGGGCCCAGCACTGATCTTTGGGGGACACCACTGGTGCCTGGCTGCCAGCTGGCTGTGGCACCATTCACCACCACTCTCTGGGCTCAGCCTCCAGCCAGTTCCTAATCCAGCGCAGCGTGTTGCCGTCCAAGCCAGGGGCTGACAGCTTAGCCAGCTGGCTCACCAAAGGCTGTGGTTGCCCTGTGGTGTCAAGGGGGTGGCTAAGTGCAAAGGAAAGGGGTGGGAAGGCTTCAGAAGGTCGCTGCCCTGTGGGGGAAGTGACTGTTCCTCACTCTAGGTGCTAGATCCTGTTCAGATAAAGTGCCTTGCAAGGCTTCCTAGGAAGGGCACCCTTGTGCCAGGGCCCTTTTTGGGCTGTGTTGTGAGGGGTGGAGGCCAAGCCTGGCTCATCTGTCTGAGGACCCTGTGCCTGAGGTGCTGCTTTCCTCCCCAGGGAGATCCGCAACGTGGAGCTGCTGAAGCTGCGCTTTGGTGAAGCTCAGATGCACTACTGTGAAGTCATGCTGAAAGTAACTCTGCTTCCCTTCAACTCCTGGGTGTTTGAGCCCCCTGGGGAAGGGCTTGAGGAATGACCCAAAGAGGGCCTTCTGAGAAAATGGCATTCCCAGAATCCCAGTGAGGAGCTGATTCCATAGAATGGGTTGGGTTGGAAGGCACCTCACAGATCATCCAGCCCCAAGCCCCCTGCCATGGGCAGGGACACCTCCCACCAGCCCAGCTTGCTCAAGGCCTCATCCAACCTGGCCCCTTGAACACCTCCAGGGAGGGAACAGCCACAACCTCCCTGGGCAGCCTGTTCCAGTGTCTCATCACCCTCACTCTGAAGAATTTCTTCATCTCCAGTCTGACTCTCCCAGCTCAAAGCCATCACCCCTTGTCCTGGCACTCCCAGCCCTTGTCCCTCCCCAGCTCTCCTGGAGCCCCTTCAGGTACTGGAAGGCTGCTCTGAGGTCTGCCTGGAGTCTTCTCTTCCCCAGGTTGAACATCCCCAACTTTCTCAGCCTGTCCCCACAGGGGAGGTTCTCCAGCCCTCTGACCATTTTCATGGCCTCCTCTGGACCTTCTCCAGCTGTTCCACATCCTTTTATTGCTGTGGGCAGCAAAAGTGCATTCAAAATCCTCTCTGGTTTTGAGCCCTGTGTGTCGTCATCCTCTCTGGGGGATGCTTGCTCTGATGCTCTTCTCTCCCCTGCCCTTCCTGCAGTACAGTGTTCTGGCACTGAAGAGCTGGGCTCTTCCAGCTCCTCTGGGGTTGGGACTGTGCAGATGAATTCACTTGGGGCACTGTGAGAGGAGCAGAGGTCTGGAGGGCCTCCAGTGTAAGCCAGTGTTGAGTTGTAGCCTTTGCTCAAGCTCCCCACAGATGTTTCTGAGTATGCAGCAGACATTCTAGTAGAGGTGCTCAGGTCCTTTCCAGTGTCCCCAGTGTCATCCTGTGGAGGCAACACTAGTCACCTTGTTTAAGCTTCTGTCCTAAGGGTTAGCCCTGATGGGGAAGAGAAGGAGCTGCTGAGCTGCTCTGCCTCTTGCAGGACATGGCTGACTCGCGGCGCATCAACGCCAACATCCGCGACGAGGAGGAGAAGCTCCCCAAGGAGGAGAGGCCTCCCTTCAGCCTCATTGCTGTCATCCTCTCCAGTGAGTTCTGGCCACCACTGAAGGAGGAGAAGCTGGAGCTGCCAGAGCAGGTCAAGGAAGCCATGGAAGCCTACTCCAAGAAATATGAGAAACTGAAGGTGAGGCAACTTCAGCCCTGCCTAAGGGAGGCCTCTGCCCTGCCCTTCAGGCTTGGCTCTGGAGGGGGGATAGGGGCAGGCAGGGTTAGACACTGCAGCAGCTTAGCTGTTGCCAAAAGCAGGGTTTATCTCCTGCTGGGGTGCCTGGGGGGTGGCAGTCAGGGAAGGGAGTTGTCTGAAGTGCAGCAGTTTGTTGGTTAAGTGGACACTGAGGTGGCACTTCCTGGCCATCTCTATCTGGTCCAAGCTCCTTGGCCTGAGTTCTGTAGCAGATGAGTGGCATCCTGGCCTTGCTGGGCTGGGTCTGGAGCACAGCCCTGTGAGGAGAGGCTGAGGGAGCTGGGGTTGCTTAGCCTGGAGAAGAGGAGGCTCAGGGGAGACCTCATTGCTCTCTCCAGCTCCCTGAAGGGAGGTTGTAGCCAGGTGGGGGTTGGTCTCTTCTCCCAGGCAGCCAGCACCAGAACAAGAGGACACAGTCTCAAGCTGTGCCAGGGGAGGTTTAGGCTGGATGTTAAGAAGAAATTCTTCTCAGAAAGAGAGGTTGGCCATGGGAATGTGCTGCCCAGGGAGGTGGTGGAGTCCCCATCCCTGGAGGTGTTTAGGAAGAGCCTGGCTGAGGCCCTTGGTGCCATGGTTGAGTTGATCAGATGGTGCTGGGTGATAGGTTGGACTTGATCTCTGAGGTCTTTTCCACCCTGCTCTGCTCTGGCACTCTCCTTCCCTGTGTGCCCTCCTGAAGAGCTCTTTCAACATGGTCTCTTTCTAAGGTCCACTGTGAGCCTGGAGTTAGGGGAATGTAGCTTCCTCTCCTGTCTGTGGTCTCTCCTGGGTTTGTTCTTTCACTTCTGGAGGGCCCTCCATGGTAGGCAGTTTATGTGTAAGCATTTTTGGTCACTTTAACTGTGGCTCCAAGCTGGAATCCCTGGCTTTATAAACAGCATGGGAAGGTGGAAGAGAGGCACAGAGAGCAGACAGAAACAATGGTGCAGTCTTCTGTTCTTCAGGCTCTCCATCATGGCTGTTAGTCAAAGAGAGAGGGCTGAGGGGCATCTTGCTGTGCACATGCAGAGTGGCTTGGGAGCAGGAGCATCCATCTGGAAGACAGGGAGAGCTTTAGGTCACTTTCAGAGTTGTGGCCTTGGCTTTCTCATCCTGCAGGTTCTTGCCTGGTGGCATGCAGGGCACACATGTGAGGCACAGGTGATTCAGATCCAGCTGCCAAGCCACTGCAGTGTCTGTGTGCAGGTGCAGAGGGCTCTTTGCAGGCAGCCTGAGCACAGCTGGGGGTCTCATGCAGATGTTGCTCTTTGCTTGTCCACTTGTGCCCTGGCTCTGTCAGCCCTGGTTTTCTGTGTCCTTTCTTCAGCTTGTTATCATACCCCAGGTGATAGGTGCCATGAGGCCAGGGAGCTCAGAGCTCTAGGTGCTGCCTCTTCTGCTGTAGCTATGTGCCAGATGTGGCTGCCAGATGTTTTCTGTGCCTGTAAAAATTACTTGGGAGGGGATGCAGGAGGACATGCATGGAGGGAGCAGGCTCCTTGAGCATCCTCAGACAGCAAGCAGTGCTCTTTTCACCCCAGTATCAGAAGAGAGTGCTTCTCTCTGAGGAAATCCTGCCTCTGAGGAGTATTTCTGGTAGGAGCCTGGCCTCAGAGGCCCAGTTGGTGTTCTAGTGTTTCCTCACCCTGTGCCTACCTTACCTGAGGGCTGAGTGACTGGCTTTTGGGCAGGAGAGGAGCAAGGGCTGGGCAGCAACTTGTGCCAAGGAGAATGTCTGCCAGGAGGGGGTAGGGGGCAGTTGGGGGGTGGCAGTGCTGGGTGGCTCACGAGGAGGAGAGCAGCTTTCATATCTGCAGAGGTGTGTGGGGTGCAGATGGCCCTGCCTGTAGAGGGACATATGCAGTACTGCAGCACTTAGGGGTTCCTGTTGGAAGATCTGCTGAGAGTGGCTGCTTCTCCTCTCTCCAGGCCATGAGGACCCTGAACTGGAAGTACCACCTGGGGCTGGTGAGCCTGGAGGTGGAGCTGGCCGATCGCACCCTCTCCCTGTCCGTCTCTCCTGTGCATGCTGCCATCATCCTGCACTTCCAGACCAAGAGTGAGTGCTGGGGCAGGGGCTCAGCACTGCCACCCTGCCTGCTTGACATGGCTGGGTGGCAAGGCCATGTTGCTTGGGTGGCTGAAGGCTCTGAGAGCTCTGGCAGCAGGACCAAGACCTGGTTCCTGGGCTTGGATCTACCACAGGGCTCAGCCAGGTCTCCTTAGAGACTGCATCAGCTGGGCCCCATCTCAGCAGCCCATCTGCTTTCACTGCACACAGCTCCTGACAGCAGCTCCCCAGCCTTGGGGCTCTCAGCAATCTAACCTAGTATGAGGTGTCCTGCCCATGGCAGGGGGGTTGGAACTGGCTGATCCTTGAGGTCCCTTCCAACCCTGACAATTCAGTGACTCTGTCATCCTCTGGCATGCTGGGGGGTGGGCAGGTGTCCTGGTGTCTGACATCTGTGGTCTCCACAGGTACCTGGACACTGACAGAGCTGAGTGAAGTGCTGAAGGTGCCTGTGACCTCGCTGAAGAGGAAGATGACCCTGTGGCTGCAGCAGGGTGTCCTGCGAGAGGAGCCCCAGGGCACCTTCACTGTGATCGAGGAGGAGCAGAAGGACCAGGTGGAGAAGGTCGTTCTGATAGACAGCGATGAGGAGGGGGACTCTGCCATGGCATCACAGGCTGACCAGAAGGAGGAGGAGCTGCAGGTACCCATCCATGTGTCCCAGCTGCTCCTGGAGCCAGCAGGACAGCACAGCCACCCTGTGCTGCTGGGTTTGGGGAGTGTGAGGAAGGGGATGGATGCCATTTGCTCCTTGGGTTTGCATTTCTACTGCAAGTGGCTAAGTCCAGCATGAGGGTCTTTGAAGTGGGTGTCTCATGGTGAATAGGTTGGAACTAGATGATCCTTGAGGTCCCTTCCAACCCTAACAATGCTGTGATGCTGTGAGTGCTCACTGGTGCAGGGGCTGGGTTGCAGCCTTTGCTCCAGAGAAGGCCCAGGGCTCCATTTGGACAGCTCTGAACCTCTTGGTGTTTCAGTTTAAAGAAAGAAAACGTCTGGGACATGATTTTTGCCTTTGAAAACAGTCAAACCTCACTTGGGTTCACCCAGACAGGGTTGGGTTGTTTTGGCACTTCGGCTGACCCAGCTCTCCCAGCTGGAGCTTTGCCTCCTCTGGGTTGTGCTCCCTCACAGTGCTTTTCCCACCCTCCCCTTGTGCCTCGGTGCAACCCGGAGGTGTCATGCTGGTGTTCCTCCACTGAGGGTCATGCTCCTCCCTCAGATCCTGCCTCTCACTCTGTGTCCCAACACCTCCTGCTGTGCTTGGATGTTTCCTCTGTAAAGACCTTGTGGCTGAGAGCAGAGCTTCCTGCCAGCCACAGCCCTGCTCTGCTTTTGGGATGTGTGATGCTGAGAGCAGCTCTTTCCCTCCCGGTGCCAGTATCACTGTGGGTTACTGTTGCTTTAAGAAGGACATTGAGAGTCTTGAATGTGTCCAGAGATGGGCAACGAGGCTGGGGAGGGGTCTGGAACTCCACATTGCTGGTGAAAGCCAGCACAGGACAGTGTGAGACAGGCTCCTGGCCTGCATCAGGAAGAGTGTGGCCAGCAGGAGCAGGGAAGTCCTTGTGCCCTGTGCTCAGCACTGCTGAGGCCACACCTGGAGTCCTGTGTCCAGTTCTGGCTCCTCAGTTTAAGAAAGATGTTGAGATGCTGGAAGGTGTCCAGAGAAGGGCAAGAAAGCTGGGGAGGGGTCTGGAGCACAGCCCTGTGAGGAGAGGCTGAGGGAGCTGGGGTTGCTTAGCCTGGAGAAGAGGAGGCTCAGGGGAGACCTTCTTGCTCTCTCCAGCTCCCTGCAGGGAGGTTGGAGCCAGGAGGGGGTTGGTCTCTTCTCCCAGGCACCCAGCACCAGAACAAGAGGACACAGTCTCAAGCTGTGCCAGGGGAGGTTTAGGCTGGAGGTGAGGAGAAAGTTCTCCACTGAGAGAGTTGTTAGCCCTTGGAATGTGCTGCCCAGGTAGGTGGTGGAGTCCCCATCCCTGGAGGTGTTCAAGAGGGGATTGGAAGTGGCACTTGGAGCCATGGTTTAGCTGTCAGGAGGTGCTGGGTGACAGCTTGGACTTGATGATCTCTGAGGTCTCTTCCACCCTTACTGATTCTGTGCTTGCTTGTCCCCCTCTGCAGCTCTTCTGGACATACATCCAGGCTATGCTGACCAACCTGGAGAGCCTGTCCTTGGAGAGGATTCACAGCATGCTGAAGATGTTCGTGATGACAGGCCCAGTGGTGACAGAGATCGACATCCAGGAGCTGCAGGGCTTCCTGCAGAAGAAGGTCCGGGACCAGCAGCTCATCTACTCGGGAGGGGTCTATCGCCTGCCCAAGAACTGCAACTAGGCTGCAGGTGTCCTCCTTGCCTCTCTCTGGCACTTCCCTGTGCTGCTGCTGGGCTCCTGAGTGCTGCCCAGCTCTCTCCATCCTGTGCTCTGGGGGTGTGCTGTGCCCTCTGCCCCTAAAGGTTATCCTTTTCCCCCATGGAAGCAGCTGGGCAGCAGCCTGGGCTGTGCACCCCACAGCTGCTCAGGTTGGGCCTGCACCCCACATTGCTCTTGCTCCCATGGGGGGGTGTCTGGGCCCATTTTGCTGGTCAATAAATTCCAGCAGGCTCCTTTTGCAGATGGTACCAACCCTTCTCTCAGCAGAGCTCTCTTGGCATCAGCCTTCCCATGCTGAATGGGCAGGCAGGAAACTCCCTCCTCTGCCAGGCACTGGCTGCTGCCTTTCTCTGGGTCTAGCCCTGGGAGCGTTGGGAGGGGGCTGTTGGTTCCACTTGCTGCCTGGCTCTGTCTGTGTGGCTAAAGCAGCATCTTGCAGCTGCCTGTGATGAGCAGGACCTGCACAGAAGCAAGTGTTGAATCATAGAATCAATAAGGTTGGAAAAGACCTCAGAGATCATCAAGTCCAACCTGTCACCCAACACCTCCTGACAACTAAACCATGGCTCCAAGTGCCACATCCAATCCCCTCTTGAACACCTCCAGGGATGGGGACTCCACCACCTCCCTGGGCAGCACATCCCAATGGCCAATCTCTCTTGCTGGGAAGAGAGAGCCCCTGGCACAGCTTGAGACTGTGTCCTCTTGTTCTGGTGCTGCTTGCCTGGGAGAAGAGACCAACCCCCAGCTGGCTACAACCTCCCTTCAGGGAGTTGGAGAGAGCAAGAAGCAGATCACCTCTCAACACTGCAAACTTACTGAAGCCAGCCCTGCTCACTGGAAGTGTAACAGCTCTGGGTTCCCTGGGGGGCATGTAACCAGCCCTGCTGGATGAGGATGCACCTCTAGTGCCTCTGGGTTCCCTGGGGGGCATGTAGCCAGCCCTGCTAGATGAGGATGCACCTCTAGTGCCTCTGGGTTCCCTGGGGGGCATGTAACCAGCCCTGCTAGATGAGGATGCACCTCTGGTGCCAAAGCCAGCACACAAGCATGGCCTCCCCAGGCTAACTCCAACATTGTTGTGCCACCTACCTGTGTTCATGCTGACACTTACCTGTGTTCATGCTGACACCTTCCTGTGTTCATGCTGACACCTTCCTGTGTTCATGCTGACTCCTACCTGTGTTCATGCTGACTCCTTTGGCTTATGTGGGAGGAAAGTTCCAGGATCTGCTTAGCCTTCTTTGGGACTAAATCCTGGGGGTGAAGAATGCTTCAGGGGGATGAGATGTAGCAGTTCTTCAGGGTGAGCTGTTTAGTCCTGGAGGTTAAGTGGATTAGTTGGGCACTGGTAGGTTTGCTTTACCATGGCACCAACATCACAGAATGGTAGGGTTGGAAGGGAGCTCTGAAAATCGAGTCCAACCCCCCTGCCAGAGCAGGATCAGGCAGGGCAGGTCACACAGGAACACATCCAGGTGGGCCTTGAAAGTTTCCAGAGAGGGAGACTCCACCACCTCTCTGGGCAGCCTGCTCCAGGGCTCTGCCCCCCTCACAGTAAAGAAGTTCCTCCTGATGTTTAGATGGAACTTCCCACGTTCAAGTTCATGCCCTTTGCCTCTTGTGCTGTCACTGGGAGAGCTGAGAAGAGTCTGGCCCCATCCTCCTGACAGCCACTCAGCTGTTTGGAAGCATTACTGTGTGTTTCCCTTCAGCACCAAGGTGATTGCCCTCGAGGGAACATCACCTTGGTGTGCTTCAAAGGTAAGGCACCACTGAGGTCAGGGAGGCTGGTGGGTGGGAGCACTCCTGAGCACTCTGCTGGCTGAACATCAGTGGGGTTCAGGCCTATATTATCTCTCCACTGCTCTCTGGGTGGGGTTAGCTCACCCAGGAATAGGCTGAGCAAGTCTGCTTGTACTGAGGATTTGCTTTGTGTGCAGGATGGTGCAAGGAATCTTCCCCTTGCTCTGCTGAATCTTCTGTCCCAACCTGTGGGCACCACAGTAGCTGGCATGGAGACAGCCAAGTGCCACACTTAAAATGCCAAAGCAGCCCTGGCTGTGCATCTGGATGCCTGACAGAGCTGTGGAGCACAGAAAACAGCCCATGGCTAACATCTCTCCTTTCTCAGTGCCTGAAGGCTCAGAAATCCCACACTGGGCATCCCTCCCATAGCTGCAGGCAGCAGGGGAGAGCCCTTACCCCCTCCTTTTGCACATTGGGTGAGAGCCCAATGTCCTTGTTCCCCCCCCCAGCACTTTGCTCCAGGCTGCTGGTGGTGTGGCACTACCAGCTGGCTGGCATCTTCTGCTGTGGAGCTGAAAGTGTGCCTTGTACTGTGTGGGACTCTGGAAACAACCAAGTGAACCCCAGCCTGAACCTCAGGAGGGTCACCAAGGAGAAGTGTAGAGCCCTGCACCTGGGGAGGAATCACACCAGGCCCTAGTACAGGTGAGGGGTTGGCCTCCTGGAGAGCAGCTCTGCAGAGAAGGACTTTGGAGTCCTGGTTGCTGAGTTGTGGGACAGCAATGTGCCCTGGTGGCCAAGAAGGCCAATGGGATACCTGGGGGCATTAAGAAGAGTGTGACCAGCAGGCTGAGAGAGGTTCTTCTCCCCCTCTACTCAGCCCTGGTTACAACACCTCTGGGATACTGTGTCCTGGGCTCCCCAGTTCACAAGGGACAGGGAACTGCTGGAGGGAGTTCAAGAGAGAGTTATGAGGATAATTAAGGGACTGGAGCATGTGAGGAGGGAAGGTTGAGAGCCCTGAGGCTGTTTAGTCTGGAGAAGAGCAGCCTGAGAGGGAAGCTTATCAATGTCTACAAATACCTGCAGGGTGGCTGTCAGGAGGATGGAGCCAGGCTCTTTTCAGTGAGACACTGATAGGAAAAGGAGCAATGGATGTCAACTCAGGAAGTTCCTTCTCAGCATGAGGGGAAGCTTTGCTGTGAGGGTGCTGGAGCCCAGAGAGCTTGTGGAGTCTCATTCTCTAGACATCTTCAAGACCTGCCTGGATGCCTTCCTGTGTGACCTGCCCTAAGTGCTCCTGTTGTGTGTGTGTGTGGGGGTTGGACTGGATGATCCCTTCCAACCCCTACCATGCTGTGATTCTCTGCTGTTGCTCCAGGTAAAGCCAAGGAAAATGAACAGCAGGGTAGATTTGATCTTAAAGATCTTTTCCAGCTTAAATGATTCTCTGATTCTGTAACTCCAGACCACAGCAGGCAGGGGAAGGAAGTGCAGCTTGGTGAGCCCCAGGCAGAGCTCTCTGCAGCCTGGTGAGCCCCAGGCAAGAGAGCTCTCTGCAGCCTGGTGAGCCCCAGGCAGAGAGCTCTCTGCAGCTTGGTTGAGCCCCAGGCAGAGCTCTCTGCAGCCTGGTGAGCCCCAGGCAGAGAGCTCTCTGCAGCCTGGTGAGCCCCAGGCAGAGCTCTCTGCAGCTTGGTGAGCCCCAGGCAAGAGAGCTCTCTGCAGCCTGGTGAGCCCCAGGCAGAGAGAGAGCTCTCTGCAGCCTGGTGAGCCCCAGGCAGAGAGCTCTCTGCAGCCTGGTGAGCCCCAGGCAGAGCTCTCTGCAGCCTGGTGAGCCCCAGGCAGAGAGCTCTCTGCAGCTTGGTTGAGCCCCAGGCAGAGCTCTCTGCAGCTTGGTGAGCCCCAGGCAGAGCTCTCTGCAGCTTGGTGAGCCCCAGGCAGAGAGCTCTCTGCAGCCTGGTGAGCCCCAGGCAGAGAGCTCTCTGCAGCTTGGTGAGCCCCAGGCAGAGAGCTCTCTGCAGCTTGGTGAGCCCCAGGCAGAGCTCTGTGCTGTCTGCAGGTCTGGGAGTGATTTCTCTCACACAAAACCATCTCCTGGGGTCTTCTCTATGTTCCCTCACAGGCTGCTGAGCTCCTTTGTGCCCTTGCTCAGCTCTATCTTGTGGGATGAATCAAAGCAGCCCACAAGTGCCTGGGCTTACATCCCAAACCCACATGCCTCAGGCCAGACGTGGGCAGGCTGGGCAGACATCCCTGCAGGCTGTCCCTTCCCAGTACATGCTGCAGGTGCACAGCCCCAGGGCTGCATTTCCCAGCTCCTCTTGGGCTATTTTGTTGAGTTTTGTTTTATTTTGTTCAGGAAAGAGAAACTGTGGGCACAGGGAAACATCTGGGAAGGTGGGCAGCCAAGGGGGCCGGTGTCTACCAGCTGCAGGAGCTGGAGCTGCCCAGGCTGTGCCAGGGCCCATCCAGCTCCACACTCAGGCTGTGCCAGGGCTCATCCAGCTCTACACACAGTGTCTGGGCAGCTGTGGCCACGATGGGGCCTGGGAAGGTCTCCTTTTGATCTCCTGAGATCAAAGACAGCTCCAGCTCTGTGGAGGGAGCCCTGCTGGCAGCCAGGGCTGTCCTCAGCCACCAGTGGAGACAGGGCTGGCTGCTGGGGCAAGGAAGGTGGCTGGGAGGGACTCCAGGGCCCTGGGTGGTTCTGCTTTGCTTGGAGATAGAAAAAGTGTGTAGATGCAAAAACGTCTAAGAGAGTTGGGGTTGTGCAGCCTGGAGAAGAGGAGGCTCTGGAGAGACCACCTGGTGGCCTTGCAGGGCTTCAAGGGCTGAGCAGAAAGCTGGGGACAGACTTTTTCCTCAAGGCCTGTTGTGAGAGGCCAAGGGGGGATGGTTTGAAACTGAAAGAGGGAGATTGAGACTGGAGAGAAGGGAGAAATGTTTGACACTGAGGGTGGTGAGAGCCTGGCCCAGGTTGCCCAGGGAGGTGGTGGATAGCCCATCCCTGGGGAGGTTTAGAATAGAATTAACCAGATTGGAAAAGACCTTTGAGATCATCCAGTCCAACCTATCACCCAGCACCATCTGAGCAACTCAACCATGGCACCAAGGGCCTCAGCCAGGCTCTTCCTAAACACTTCCAGGGATGGGGACTCCACCACCTCCCTGGGCAGCACATCCCAATGGCCAATCTCTCTCTCTCTGTAAAACTTCCTCCTAACCTCTAGCCTAAACCTCCCCTGGCACAGCTTGAGACTGTGTCCTCTTGTTCTGGGGCTGCTTGCCTGGGAGAAGAGACCAACCCCCACCTGGCTACAACCTCCCTGCAGGGAGTTGGAGAGAGCAAGAAGGTCTCCCCCGAGCCTCCTCTTCTCCAGGCTAAGCAACCCCAGCTCCCTCAGCCTCTCCTCACAGGGCTGTGCTCCAGACCCCTCCCCAGCTTTCTTGCCCTTCTCTGGACACCTTCAAGTCTCTCAATGTCCTTCCTAACCTGAGGGGCCCAGAACTGGACACAGGACTCAAGGTGTGGCCTAGAGGTGAGGAGAAAGTTCTTCCCAGCAAGAGAGATTGGCCATTGGGATGTGCTGCCCAGGGAGGTGGTGGAGTCCCCATCCCTGGAGGTGCTCAACAGGGGATTGGATGTGGCACTTGGAGCCATGGTTTAGCTGTCAGGAGGTGTTGGGTGATAGGTAATAGGTTGGACTTGATGATCTCTGAGGTCCTTTCCAACCTGGTTGATTCTATGCTCTTTCTTGCCCTGACACTTCCCAGCTGCCCTGGTGGGCTTGGGGTGTGATGAGTTTGCCTGTCCCGAGGTGGTCCCTGAGCCTTGCTGCTGCTGAGGGAGTTGTGGGAGGTGCTGGTGTGGCTGAGCCAGAGCCACCAGCTGAGCTGCAGTGTGGTTGTTTCTAAGTGTGAAAACAGGGGGGAAAAAAAGCCTCTGATTTAATGAGCACTTCAGCTTTTATGGAATGTAAAAGTCTTAAAGTTAATTGAAACAAGCTGGGAACTCAGGCTCTCAGCAGCACACAAGAAGCTGGGGGAAAGGAAAGGGCTTTGGGCTTTTGCCCTGTGCCTTTGCCTTGCAGTTGCATTGCTTCAGCCCAGAGCTGGAGCTGCTGGCTGAGGTGAAGCCTCATCCCAGGTCCCTCAGCCTTGCAAATCACTTCAGCCTTAGGAGAAATGAAAGCAAAACAAAACATCTACAGCTTAAAAAGGCTCCTGTGAGAACCCCCTTGGCTCCTCCTGTGCTTGGGATTGGCTGCAGTCCCCTTGTGGTGCCATGGAAAGCCTCTCTGTGGGTGCTTCTCTGCCTGGGAAGGTCTTCAGATGGTTTGCTCTGATCAGCCCTGGTGGAGTCCATCGTTGTCCATCAGAAGGACACTGAATAGAATAGAATAGAATAGAATAGAATAGAATAGAATAGAATAGAATAGAATAGAATAGAATAGAATAGACCAGACCAGGTTGGAAGAGACCTTCAGGATCACCAAGTCCAACCTATCACCCAACACCACCCAACCAACTAACCCATGGCACCAAGCACCCCATCAAGTCTCCTCCTGAACACTTCCAGTGATGGGGACTCCACCACCTCCCCAAGCAGCACATTCCAGTGGCCAATCTCTCTCTCTGTGTAAAACTTCCTCCTAACCTGCAGCCTAAACCTCCCCTGGCACAGCTTGAGACTGTGTCCTCTTGTTCTGGTGCTGCTTGCCTGGGAGAAGAGACCAACCCCCACCTGGCTCCAACCTCTCTTCAGGTAGTTGGAGAGAGCAAGAAGGTCTCCTCTGAGCCTCCTCTTCTCCAGGCTAAGCAACCCCAGCTCCCTCAGCCTCTCCTCACAGGGCTGTGCTCCAGACCCCTCCCCAGCTTTGTTACCCTTCTCTGGACACCTTCCAGCATCTCAACATCTTTCCTAACCTGAGGAGCCCAGAACTGGACACAGGACTCCAGGTGTGGCCTAAGCAGTGCTGAGCACAGGGCACAAGGACTTCCCTGCTCCTGCTGGCCACACTGTTCCTGATGCAGGCCAGGATGCCCTTGGTCCTCCTGGCTGCCTGGGCACACTGCAGGCTCATGTTCAGCCTACCAACAACCAGCACCCCCAGGTCCCTCTCTGTTTGGCTGCTCTCAGCTACTCTGACCCCAGCCTGTAGCACTGCCTGGGGTTGCTGTGGCCAATGTGCAGCCCCTGGCACTTGGATGTGTTCAATCTCCTGCCCTTGGCCTCTGCCCATCTGTCCGTGGGTGGCTGTCCCACCCACTGCAGGAGGAGAGCCTGGGGGCACTCACTGCTCTCCAGCTTTTCCAAATGATCCAAAATTTCCCATTTTTCTCCCCAGTTTTTCACATTATTGTGTGGCTTTTTTCATGAAGTAAATAGCAGTGTGACCTCCAAACCCCCCTGGGTGCTGCTGGTCCCTGCCCTCTCCCATCCCCACTCCCAGCACCTACCCCACTGCCACCCTGGTGCTGAGCCCAGCTAGTGCCTCACAGCAGGATGTCATAGCATGGCCAGCAGGTTGAGGGAGGTGATTCTCCCCCTCTACTCCACTCTGCTGAGACCACACCTGGAGTACTGCATCCAGTTCTGGAGCCTCTGTGCCAGGAAGGATCTGGAGGTGCTGGAAGGTGCCCAGAGAAGGGCCACAAGGAGGAGCAGAGGGCTGGAGCTGGTCTGCTGTGGAGACAGACTGAGGGAGTTGGGGTTGTGCAGTCTGGAGAGGAGAAGGCTCTGAGAAGACCTCATTGTGGCCTTCCAGGATCTGAAGGGAGCTACAAGAAGGATGGGGAGGGACTTTTGAGGGTGTCAGGGAGTGATAGGACTGGGGGGGATGGATCCAAGCTAGAAGTGGACAGATTGCAGGTAAGAAGTTGTTCCCCATGAGGGTGGTGAGAGCCTGGCACAGGTTGCCCAGGGAGGTGGTGGAAGCCTCCTGCCTGGAGGTGTTTGCAGCCAGGCTGGATGTGGCTGTGAGCAACCTGCTGTGGTGTGAGGTGTCCCTCACACCACATGCCATGTGGCCATGGCAGGGGGGTTGGAACTGGCTGAGCCTTGAGGTCCCTTCCAGCCCTGACAATTCTGTGATTCTATGATTGTGACCTTCCTGGTAGCCCAATGGCTGTGCTAAGGTCAGCATGTGGCAGGGGGGGATGCTGCCAAACCCATTTTGCATTATTATTTGCCTTCTAAAAACACTTCTAATGATGTGGGGATGGAGCTCAGCTGGAGGAGATAGCAGCAGCAGGGTTCAGGGGGGTCAGGGTTAAGGGGTTCGGGTTTTAGGGGGGTTGGGTTTTAGGAGGATCACTGGGGCCAGCACTCCTGAATGGCTCTGAAAAAGAAGAGATGAGCTAAAAGATCCCCATTTGCTTCAGAGGGAGGGCTTGGGCTCCTTCACCTTGGTCTATTTATAAACTGTTTAGAGGGGCCTGGATAACCCAAGCAGGATGCGGCGGCCGCTCGGGACACGTTCCCCGGCCCGCGGATAAACTGTTTGGGTTATTTAGGATGTGTTAAAGCAGGGCTGCCCTGCACAGCCTGGAAAGTTTTGCTAAGAGTGAGACTGGGAAGAGCACAGGACCTGGCTCCACAGCCCCAGGGCCTCATCCTGCCCTGGGAAGCACTGCTGGGTTGCACCCAGCTGGCTGCAGCTCCTGCGATGTGCTGGGGTTAGGGTGCGGGAGAGCTGCTGAGGGACCCCACGGGAGTGAGCAGCTGGAGCAGCAGCTGCAGGTCCTGGCAGAGCAACTCGAGGTGGGTGATAGACCAAGGGCAGGGTCCTGCAGCTGGGTGGAGGCAATCCCAGGCAGTGCTGGGCAGGGACTGGCTGGAAAGCAACCCTGAGGAGAGAGAATTGGGGGTGCTGGGGGAGGAGAAGCTCACCAGGAGCTCTCAGTGTGCACTTGCAGCCCAGAAAGCCAACCAGAGCCTGGGCTGCAGCAGGAGAAGTGTGGCCAGCAGGGCAAGGGAGGTGATTCTCCCCCTCTGCTCAGCTCTGGGGAGACCCCACCTGGAGTACTGCCTCCAGTTCTGGAGCCCCTATGACAAGAGGGATATGGAGGTGCTGGAAGGTGCCCAGAGAAGGGCCAGGAGGATGAGCAGAGGGCTGGAGCTGCTCTGCTGTGAGGACAGACTGAAGGAGTTGGGGCTGTTCAGTCTGGAGAAGAGAAGGCTCCCAGGTGACCTCATTGTGGCCTTCCAGGATCTGAAGGGGGCTCCAGGAAGGCTGGGGAGGGACTGCTCAGGATCTCAGGTAGTGACAGGACTAGGGGGAATGGAATGAAGCTGGAGGTGGGGAGATTGAGGCTGGAGGGGAGGAGGAAGTTCTTCCCCATGAGAGTGGTGAAGCCCTGGAAGGGGTTGTGCAGGGAGGTGGTTGGGGCCCTGTCCCTGGAGGTGTTTAAGGCCAGGCTGGATGAGGCTCTGGGCAGCCTGATCTAGTGTGGGGTGTCCCTGCCCATGGCAGGGGGGTTGGAACTAGGTGATCCTTGTGGTCCCTTCCAACCCGACTGATACTATACTATACTATACTATGGTACCCAAAGCAGTGGGCACTGCTGAGTGACTGGTACTGAAACATTGGCTCACAGGTTACCCAGGAGATCTCTTGCTCCTGTCCCCAGGGTGCCTGTGGTGGGGCTGAGCCTCGGGCCAGGCTGTGTTTGTGCAAGATTTGCATCCCTGGCTGTGCAGGAAGGGCCCTGGCAGCAGTGCCAGCTCCTCACCCATCCCGGCCCCGCAGCCATTTCCTCACCGCCTGGGGCCCAGCGGGGGCAGACCTGGCCCCAGAACCAGCAGGGAGAGGGTGAGTGAGTGGGGGGCACTGGGGTTGGGGGGAGAGAGGGCTGGCCCCACTGCACACCCCCCTTCCCCTGCAGTAGACCAGGAGCACCCTGCATGTGTGCAGCCCCCACCCCACTGCCGGTGTACAGCCCCCAGAGCACAGCCCCAGCTGCACTGCCCTGCCTTGCCCTGCTGCTCACATGAGCCCCACAACCCAGCTGCCTCCCCCCCAGCTCCCCCACTGCACTGCCCCATGCCCTTTTGTGCTCCCCCCACTGCACAGCCCCCTGCCCCCCCCATTCACAGCCCTTCCCATTGCACAGCCCCTGCCCCCCCAATGTCCCCTTCTCTGTATGCAGCCCTCCCCATTGCACTGCTCTCCATGCAGCACCCTGCCCCCCCCCCATCACTCTCATGGGCACCTAGGGCTGTGCTTGGCCCCTAGACTGGGCATGGCCTGGTGGTGGCCACGCTGCCCTGGTCAGCTGCCCATCCCCACATGCTGCTGAGCTCTAGCTCCAAGATGCCACAGAGGTTGGTCCTCCATGCCCACCATAACCAGGAGCTCACCACCCTCTGCTCTGACCAGGGCCCCCAGCATCTCCCTCTGTGGTTTGGAACCCACAGTCCCCAGGCAGGGCAAGCAGCCCTCCTGGGCACAATTGGAGCCTTGCCTTCACTCTGCCTTGGTTTCCTCATGGGTGTTAGAGGCTTCATTCTCCCTCACTGCCCTTGGAGCCCTGGGGGTGGCTCAGGCTCCTTCCTGGCTGCTCTGGCGAGTGGCCACGCTGGGGCTGCTGTGGCTGGGGCTGCTGTGGCTTTGCTTTGGGCTTGGTTTTGGGGGAAAACCCCTGGCCAGGTTGAGCAAGTGGAGGTGAGAGGTCAGGGAGGTCGAGGCAGGTTTGCTGGGGCTAAAGGAAAGCTGAGCTGTAGGTGGAGGTGAGGAGGAGCTGCCAGGATAAGGCCTTGCAGTACCCATTTGTTCTGAGCTGTTGAGGCTTGCTGCCAGCCCTTGGGAGGTGGCTGGGAGCTCCTTGCTCTCCCAATTGCTTCTTCAGGAGGTTTTGGGGAGCACTGCCTTTCTTCTTTGTAAATGTTTTTCAGCCCTACTGCTCAGAGGAAGCTCTCCCTTTGCAAAGTGTGAAGGAGCCAGAAAAGCCTCTCCTTTCCTCCCAGAGGGTCTGCCCAAGCTCCTCAGAAGGGACTTCCTGACCTTCAGAGCAGCTCCTAGCCGCTCCGTGCTGGTGGCTGTCCTCCAGCTGAGCTCCTGCACCTTTGTGACACAGAAATGCTCACATTTGCAAGGATTTGTTAGGCAAATCTCCCCCAGCAGGCCCTGACTGGAAGGACCCTGCTCCGCACATCCCCTCCCCATGGAGGTGTGGGGACCTTTGTGTGGCTCACAGGCAGGGTAGAATCCATGCTGCAAGGCTCCAAAACAGCCCAAACTCTGATTTCCCCACCCCAGCCCGGCTGCTGCTCCTGGGAAGGCACTCGCAGAGATCAGGCTCCAGCTGGGGGCTGGAAGGATGGGCAGGGCAGGTGGCCACCCCGGGGCTGCTCTGGTGAGTGGCCAGGCTGGGGCTGCCGTGGTGAGTGGCCACCCCAGGGCTGCTCTGGCAAGGGGGCCACTCTGGAGCTGCTGTGTCGAGTGGCCACCCCGGGGCAGCTGTGGTGAGTGGCCACCCCGGGGCTGCTGTGGTGAGGGGGCCACGCTGGGGCTGCTGTGGCGAGTGGCCTCCCTGGGGCTGCTGTGGCGAGTGGCCACCCCGGGGCTGCTGTGGCGAGTGGCCACCCTGGGGCTGCTCTGGCGAGTGGCCAGGCTGGGGCTGCTCTGGCAAGGGGGCCACACTGGGGCTGCTGTGGCGAGTGGCCAGGCTGGGGCTGCTCTGGCGAGTGGCCAGGCTGGGGCTGCTGTGGCGAGTGGCCAGGCTGGGGCTGCTGTGGCGAGTGGCCAGGCTGGGGCTGCTCTGGGTTTGCTTTGGGCTTGGTTTTCAGGGAAAACCCCTGGGCAGGTTGTGCAAGTGGGGGTGAGAGGTCAGGGAGGTTGAGTCAGGGTCGCTGGGGCTAAAGGAAAGCTGAGCTGTAGGTGGAGGTGAAGGTGGAGGTGAGGAGGAGCTGCCAGGAGGAGCCTTTGCAGCGCTGGGTTTGGAAACACCCTGCTGCTTCCTCCTTCCTTAGCGTGTCTGAGGGAAGAAGAGGTTCTTCCCCGGGGAGTTTTTGTGCAGGGAGGGCTCAGGGTTCCAGAGGTTTGTCCTGCTGTGACCATGCAGCTTGGCCATGACCCCACACCCCCCTGCTACAGGGCTGAGGGCTGCAAGCGGCCAAAAGCCTCACTGGGGCCAGGGGAAGCAGAGCAGCTGCTCAGGAGCTGGCCCAGGGACAGACAGGTCAACCACTCTGGGCTTGCTGTTTTTTTCCAGACTCTTTTTAATGAACTCACTCATTTTCCCCAATTCCCTCTACTTTCTGCTCTCCCTGTCTTCCCTGTTGGCAACACCATTTCATTCATAGAATCACAGAAGTGTTAGGGTTGGAAGGGACCTCAAGGATCAGCCAGTTCCAAACCCCCTGCCATGGGCAGGGACACCTCACACTACAGCAGGTTGCTCACAGCCACATCCAGCCTGGCTGCAAACACCTCCAGGGATGAGGCTTCCACCACCTCCCTGGGCAACCTGTGCCAGGCTCTCACCACCCTCATGGGCAAGAACTTCTATGAACTTCTAGCTTAGAATCATTACCCCCAGACCCATCACTCCCTGACACCCTCAAAAGTCCCTCCCCAGCTTTCCTGTAGCCCCCTTCAGATCCTGGAAGGCCACAATGAGGTCTCCTCAGAGCCTTCTCCTCTCCAGCCTGCACAACCCCGACTGAGTCTGTCCTCATAGCAGAGCAGCTCCAGCCCTCTGCTCCTCCTCGTGGCCCTTCTCTGGACACCTTCCAGCACCTCCAGATCCTTCCTGTGATAGAGGCTCCAGAACTGGACACAGAGCTCCAGGTGGGGTCTGAGCAGAGTGGAGCAGAGGGGGAGCATCACCTCCCTCGACCTGCTGGCTTATGCTATGCCTTAAAACCCCCCAGGGATGAGGCTTCCACCACCTCCCTGGGCAACCTGTGCCAGTCTCTCACCACCCTCACGGTGAAGAATTTCTTCCTAGCATCCACTCTGGCTCTCCCCATGTCTATTTTTGCTCCACTCCCTCCTCGAGGTGCCGCCTCAGCCCCAGTGACCTCCGCGCTGCATCACCGCCCTGCCCTGCGCCGGCCATGGGCTCTGGGGCTGCGCTGCCCGCGGCCGGGGCTCCGGGGCTGCCGATGAGCTCATCCCGGCCCGGGCCGGCCCCGCCGCCGCCTTCGTGCTCCTGCAGACGACGCCGCCGTGACGGCAGCCGCCGAGGAGGCCTGGGGGCGAGAGGGGGCAGCGCGAAGCGGCCGGCCCATGGCCCTGGGAGAAGGAAGTGCTGCCACGGGGCCACTCCTCCTCTGCGTTTCCTCCCCGCGGTCGGGTTCGGCACGGATGAGAGCAGGGGGGCAGAGGAGCGGCCGGCTGAGGCCGGGGGCTGGGCTCGGCGGCTGGAGGAGAGCGACGGCAGCCGGCCCTGAGCGAGGCACTGCAGGTAACCGCCCCGGGGTCGGCTCCCCCATGCTGCTGCGACCCCGCAGGGCACCCCTTGGCCATCATCCCCCCCCCCCATCATCTGCTGATCATCGCCCCTTGCCACCAGAGCCTGCCCCCGTCCGGCAGGGACCCTGCTGCCCCTGCTGCTTCTGGATGCTTTGGGCTCTTTGCCCCCACTCGCTGCCCTTCCTCTGCTCTTGGGTTTTGGGGCTTGGCAAAAAAAGGACAACGGTCAGGCTGGGAGCAGGGCTGGTGGGGGTTGGTGGCAAGCCGGTTTTTGGGGTGGCCTGGGAGGGCTTTGCATCGTTCTGGCTGTCATCCTTGTGCCGTGCTTCGGAAGAGGGCAAACATCTGCACGCCCCAAGCTCCAGCTGCGTTTGGCAGCTCGTCCCCAAGTGGTGACCCCCAAGGAGCAGCAGCTTGGGCTGCTGGGGCCATACCCTGTGCTGGGGCCATACCCTGTGCTGGGGCCATACCCTGTGCTGGGGCCATGCCCTGTGCTGGGGCTATACCCTGTGCTGGGGCCATACCCTGTGCTGGGGTTGTACCCTGTGCTGGGGCCATACCCTGTGCTGGGGCCATACCCTGTGCTGGGGCTATACCCTGTGCTGGGGCCGTACCCTGTGCTGGGGCTATACCCTGTGCTGGGGCCATACCCTGTGCTGGGGCTGTACCCTGTGCTGGGGCCATACCCTGTGCTGGGGCCATACCCTGTGCTGGGGCTATACCCTGTGCTGGGGCTATACCCTGTGCTGGGGCTATACCCTGTGCTGGGGCCATACCTTGTGCTGGGGCCATACCCTGTGCTGGGGCCGTACCCTGTGCTGGGGCTAGAGCTGTGCTGGTCTCTGCCCGCAGCCAGCATCTCCACTCCTGGCCATAACTTCACTCCACTTTCTCCCTAAAAATACTCAGCTCTGGATGGAAGATTTTGGCTTCCAGCTTGGGGATCAGCCTTTGGGGTTTTTTTTTCCCAGCTGTCTTGACCCAAAGTGCTCTGCTTTGGGCTGCAGCTCCTTTCTCCCCAACCCTTGGGACTCAGCAGCTGCCACTTTAAGCGGGGCCACGTTTCCGTGGCGGGCGTTGGGCTGAGGTCTCCTGCGAGCCAGGCGCTCTCCTGCCGCCGGCTGCCCGCAGGCTGCCCCCGGCCGCGCTCCCCTCCGGCCGCGCTCCCGTCCCGCCCCGCTGCCTCCGGCTGCCCACGCAGGCTCCTCTGTTGTGGAAACCTTGTTTTGGCGGCAGCAGGGTGACACACGAATGCACATCGCAATGTTTGGGGAAGAGTTAAAGGAGGAAAGCTCGGGGGGGGGGGGGGGGGGGGGAGGGGGGTTCTCAGGAGAGTTTCCAGGAGCTAAGTGGAAGTCGTCCCGCGGGGTGAGTGGACTCGGTGTTTACAGGAGCACTCGTGATGCTGGGGACTCCAGTGCCGGCTTCTTTTGCCTTTCATTTTCACCCAACATCTGGTTCAGCTGTTGAAAGCTCATCTCTGCAGGCTGGCAGCGCCTCTGGGTTGGCACTGCGGGGGGCTGGCACAGCCACCTGCCCTGGCCCCCATCCAATACCGAGCAAGCAGGAGCTGCTCTTAGAAATACCAACAGGTATTAGGAGCTGAGTCATGCTATTAATAGGACTATTAAATGCATGACTGGACAGATTTTTTTGCTGAGGATGGGTTCTGGTCCCTCCACCCTGCTTTAATTGGCTCCTCTGGAGAGCTGGGCATTTGATGCCAGGTTGATGGAAGTGCTGTTTGGGCTCTTGGCTTTTGGGAAGGAAGGTCTTGCACGTCTCCCAGCCGATGAATGTGTGATCCTTGACACTTTCCACTGGCCTTGCAGGGGCCTTGGGCTCCCTGTGTGAACGTGGCAGCGGTAGGAGAGTCAGCTTCAGGGCTGTGAGGAGCTGAACTGCTTCGTGCTTCAGCAGGGGCTATGGGCTGACACCCTGTGGTGTGTTTGGGATATCTCATGTTTCCCTTCCACCATCCTTCTGCTCCCTAAACATTTTCCTGTAGAATCAGAGAATGGTTTGGGTTGGAAGGGACCTTAAAGATCACCCAGTTCCACCCCCCCTGCCATGGGCAGGGACACCTCCCACTGGACCAGATTGCTCAAAGGCCTCATTCAGTCTGGGCTTGGACACCTCCAGGGAGGGGGAAGCCACAACCTCCCTGGGCAGTCTGTTCCAGTGTCTCATCACCCTCACCATCAAGAATTTCTCCTTCATCTCCAGTCTCAATCTCCCCTCTGCCAGCTCATAGCCATTTCCCCTTGTCCTGTCACTTTGAGCCCCTGTCAAAAGCTCCTCCCCAGCTCTCCTGGAACCCTTCAGGTACTGGCAGGCTGCTCTAAGGTCTCCCTGGAGCCTTCTCTTCTCCAAGTTGAACAGCCCCAGCTCTCTCAGCCTGTCCCCACCAGAGAGGTTCTCCAGCCCTCTGATCATCTCTGTAGCCTCCTCTGGACCTGCCCCAACAGTTCAGTAAGTTGTGGGAGTTGCCTAAACTCCTTCAGCTCCCCCCTGGCATTTATTGAACCCTATCCTCACCTGCATGGGTTTGGGGCTGAGAAGGCTTCACTCTGTGTGTGTGTCACTGTGTTATGGCCTGAAGGGTTGACCCGGCCCCACACTGAGCTTTGCTGTGTCCCAGCTCCTGCACACCAGGGCCCATGCTGGTCTGTGCCACAGGGGCTGCTCCCCAGCAGCTTTGGGGCCAGGCACCCCTTTGGGGAGCCTCAGGACCCCCTTGCACCGTGTGGATCAAGGCAGAGTCCATGAGGTGGAGCAGCAGGGGTGTGACCCCAGCGTGGCGTGGGGACGGTTTGGGGGTGCTGCTGGCCACCAGCCCTCCTGCCCTTGCCGGCTCTGTGCCTGCCTGCTGGAATCTCGTCCGGCTGGTTCCACTCTGGGCACAGGCAAATGCTGCACGGGGTCAGTAATTAGCACTCTGGGCTAATTGCTGCACGGCACCAGCTCGCCCAGGGAGTTGCACTGCAGCAGCCGCTCGCCCCAGCTCGGTTCCCACAGCCAGCTGGCTGCTGGCACGGGGGCCAGAAAGCAACTCGTCCCTGGGGTGGGGGCAAGGCTCCTCTGAAATGCCCGGGCACAGCAAGTGGAGCTGGGAAAGGAGTGGGATGGAGCCGGGAGGTGGCTGGGAGCTCCCCCGGGCAGCCTTTCCCTCGCTGTGTGCCGGCAGGCAGCCTGCGTCAGCCCGGCGGTGCTGAAGCAAAACCTCCTCTGGCCTGTGACATTTTGCACTTCCTGCTGAGCTGATGCGAGTTAATAAGAAACCCTTCGGGGACCTCCTCCTCCTCCCCAGGGACACAGAACTTTTGGCAGAGCCCAGGGTTGGTTCTTCCGGGCGGTCGCTGAAGGTGCTGTGCGTGGCCCTGCCCATGCCAGCTTCCTGCTCCGGGGCTTGGCACTGTCACGCCAGCCAAGTGTCCCTTGCGTCACAGCTGCTGTGGTCTGGAGGTGAGGGGGGGTGGGGAGATGCCCTCCCACTGTGACACAGCTCCTGCCGCCCGCAGCTTCGTGCTGGGCAGGGACAGAGCTGTCCCTGGCGCTGCGGCACATGGTGGTGATTGCGCTGTGCGGCAGCCGGGGCTGCAGAGCTGCGTTATCTCAGGGGCTTCCTGCTGGCTCTGTGTCTTGGCATCACATCCTGCTGCTGGAGCACAGCCTCTCCTCTTCCTCCTTCTTCACCCACTGAGGTTTGTCCGTATCATCTCCACACAGATGGCTCTGCCAGGGGCTCTCATGTCCCTGTGCTCTCCTACACGGCCCCAGGGCCTCCTGTGGGAGGGACACAGTGGCTGCTGTGTGTCCAGGGGTGTGAGTGTGTGGGGGTGGGAGGGTTGGGGTGCTCTGGGGGTAGGAGGGTTGGGGTACTATGGGAGTAGCAGGGTTGGGGTGCTGTGGGTCAGCTCTGCTCCTCTCTCCACAGCCATGTGCTGCTGGCAGGATTAGCCACAACCACATCAGTTCTCTGCAACCTGTCTGAGCCCTCCCTGTCCAGGGACAGTCTGAGGAGCTGCAGGCTGAGAAGTGGCTGGATGCTGCCCTCCCTTCCTCTGCCCACCAGCACTGATGGGCACTGCACATCAGCACAGCCAGGACAATTCTTAGGTTGGATATTAGGAAGACTTTTTTCCCAGCAAGGGTTCCCAGGCACTGAAATAGTCTGCTCAGGGAGGTGCTGGAGTCACCATCCCTGGGGTTAAGCCTCATGGCTGTGGTGCTGAGGGACTTGGTTTAGTGTCAGTGGCTTAGCAGCAGGGGTGGGGTTGTGAGCTCTGGGTGAGTGGTTGGACTTGAGGACTTCATAGGTCTCTTCCAACCTCAACAGTTCTATGGTTCTATGAACCCTGCCCAGGGAGATGCTGTGCCACCATGGCCTGCACGCCAAGAGCCCTTCAGCAGCCACTTCCAAGCAGGCTCTGATGGCCCAAAAGGTCTCAGTGGGTGCCAGAGAGCCTGAACCCCACAGGGATGTGTGTATGTGTGAGTGCAGAGGTGTGGGTTTGTGTCCTGCTTTAATTCAACAGATGGAGGGAACAGGTTTGGGCAGCTCTGCTTCAGAGCATGGAGCTGTCTGCCCTGTGTCCTGGCTCTTGCTCACAGCAGCGTGGGGCAGAGCCTCTGCCTTTGGCTCCAGCCAGCTCTGAGCTTTCCTTCTGTATCATAGAGTCATAGAATGCTTTGGGTTGGAAGGGACCTCTGAAGCTCATCCAGTCCAACTCCTCTGCAGTGAGCAGGGACATCCTCAACTAATTCAGGTCACCCAGAGCCAGGTGAAGCCTCACCTTGAATATCTCCAGGGATGGGGCTTCAACCACCTCTCTGGGCAACCTGTACCAGTGCTCAACCACTCTCATGGTAAAGAACTTGTTCCTACCATCCAATGTAAATCTGCTCTGCTCCAGTTTGAAGCCATTGCCCCTGGTCCTGTCCCTGCAGGGTTGGGTTTGTGAGACACATTGATCTGTGAAGATCCTCTGTAGTTCTGCAGGTGTGCAGAGACCATCTTCCAGCAAGTGAGGTCTGAAAGTCTGCATCTGCCCCCTTGCCACTGCTGCCTGCTGCAGGCAATCATTCTGCCTGTTGGAAAGGAGCTGCCTGGCTAACGTGGCTGCTGCTGGTCACCTCCCTGGGGACAGTAACCTCCTTCTTACAGGTCACAAAGACTGATGAGTCCCCCTTCTTCTCCTTCCCTTTAGAAAGAAGATGATGTGAATGGGCTGTGAGAACCAGACAAGATGGATGGAGAGCTGCCCTGCATTGAGGTGGATGGAGAAATGTCTGCCACAGAGGATCTAGGAGGAGGTCTGCCCTGGGGGGAGAGAGGTGCAGAAGGAGAGATGCCCTCTGCTGAGGCAAAGGAAGAGGCTCCTGGTGCTGAGAGCAGCCTGCCAGGGGAGATGCCCAGCACGGCCAGCCGTGGGGAGGTGCCCTGTGCCAACAGCAGTGCCAGAGGAGAGGCACCCAGCTGCGAGGGCAGTGGGGAGGAGGCTGCAGGTGCTGAGGTCCCTGCTCCTGCAAAGAAAATGTCTTCAATCTCCTCTCCCCTGCGGGCGATCATCCACCTGCGGCGCCGCTACCGCGGGCAGAGGAAGAGCCGCCTGCAGCTGGAGCTGCCTCGGGAGAAGTCAGCAGAGCTTGTCCACACCAGGCTGCTTCAGAGGCAGCTGTCCCTGACCAGGACTGGCCTCTATGGCCCTTCCATGGCCTTCTTTCACCAGCCCAGCTTCGAAACCTCCCAGTACTTCACCTTCGACACCTCCGTGGAGCAGTACGCCGCCAAAAAGTCCCGGCGGAAAAAGAGCCGGCGGAGATCCCGGCTGGTCCTGTACCCAGACAAAACCAAGAGGTACCTCCCAGCAGAGGAGAAGAGCAAGGCCAAGCGCTGCCTCCTCCTCCTCATCGTCATCATCTTCTTCCAGATCCTCAACGCCATAGAGAACCTGGATGACAACCTCCAAAAGTACGACCTGGACGGGCTGGAGAAAACGATGCAGCGGGAGGTGTTTGGGCAGAAGGTGGCCGTGGAAAGCATTATGGAGCTGCTGAAGGACTACCTGGCCACCCACATCCACAACAAGCCTTTGGTGATCTCCTTGAACGGCCCCACGGGAGTGGGGAAGAGCCACGTGGGCTGGCTGCTGGCCAAGCACTTCCGCTCCGTCATGGACAATGACTTCGTGCTGCAGTACTCCGTCATGCACCACTGCCCCGCCGGCCTGCCGCCTCTCACCTGCGAAGTAGATCTGGCTAAGAAGGTCTCTGACATGGTGACAAGGGCTGAAACAGAAGAGAAGACCCCCTTGTTTATTCTGGACGAGGTGGAGCTGATGTCTCCGGTGCTGCTGGATACCCTCAGCCGCTTCTTTGAACCCAATCAGACCAACGAGTTCCTCAACGCCATCTACATCCTGATCAGCAGCATAGGAGGTGGTGAGATAACCAAGTTTGTTATCCAGAACGCTTCTGCTGAGCTGCTGCAGCAGCAAAGGGGAGCTGAGGAGCTGCTAAGCATCATCCAGCCGGTCCTGATTGATGTCCACCCTCTCTGGAAGGCTGCAGACATCATCCCTTTTGTTCTCCTGGAGAAGAGCCACGTTGTGAACTGCTTCCTAGAGGAGATGAGGAGGGAAGGGCTGTACCCTGACCAGAAGCATATTGAAGCCCTGGCCAGTCAGCTCCCTTACTACACTACTGGGGACAAGCAGTACTCCAGGATGGGCTGCAAGCAGGTTGTGGCCAAAGCCAGCCCGCTGGAGGGGTTTGCTGCAGAGGCCAAGTCCTGCTCTCAGGATTTGCAAAGCTCTGGGCTTATGGAGGGGTAAGCAGCAAGCTGTGGTCAAGGTGTCCTTTCTCAGGCTCTGTCCTAGTCAAGGTAAAGGGATGGCAGCCTGCTTGGATGAGGCCCTGAGCCACCTGGTCTAGTAGAAGGTGTCCCTGCCCATGGCAGAAGGGTTGGAACTGGATGAGCTTTAAGGTCCCTTCCAACCCAACCCATTCTCTGATTATCTGCGACTATCTATGCCTCCTCTGCAGCGTGGTCCGTGTTCTCCTCCAGCTGCTTCACTGGTTGCTGATGCTGAGGGAGGGTGGCCATGCCCTCGGGGGCAGCACAGCCCAGGCCACCTCCCATTCCCTGCGGGATGCTCTGTTCCGCCCCCATCTGGCAGCCTCTGTCGTTAGGGGGCTGCGAGAGCAGACACTGGGGGATGTAAACAGGGGGAGGGGATGGTAACTGGATTACTGCTTGCTGTGTCTCACTCCTTCCTCTCCTTCCTTTGCTTCTCTTGGGCCTGGCTGCTGAGGAGCAGAGCAGACGTCTGGGCACTCAGAGCTCTGCCTCCTCCTCCAGCTCCTGCCTGACCTCCCGCTCGCAGGCTGCGGTTTTGGGCCTGCTCCCAAGTTCTTGCTCTTCTGAGCTCATCCCTGAGCTCACACCTGAGCTCACCTTTGGCACCTGCAGCCAGATTTCTGCCCTGCAAGTCTGTTTGGGCTTGTCTAGAAGGCTGCTTGGCTGTGCCAGCCGGGGCAGAAAGAGCCAGCGGATTGTTTCAGGTCTGCTGGTGGCAACTCGCCCTGAGAGCTCTTCTGCTTTGTGCTTCTGGGTGCTCCTCCCCACACTCATTGTCTGGAAATAGCAACTGACACAGATTAAGCAACACACACTGGAAAAGACAGTTGGGGCTGTCTGGGCCAAGTGCAGTGGGGATCCTGGGCCTGTTCCCAGCCCTGCAAGGCCAGGAAGAGGTTCTCGGTCGTTGAGACCCCGGGGAGAGCACCTCAGGAAAAGCACAGAGCCTGCTTTGGAGCAGGCATTGCTGACATTGCCTCTTCAGGTCTGGGCTTTGTGCCTCAATCCCCTTCTCCAACGTGCTGTGAATTGTCCTACAGCTAAGCCTGTGGCTGGTTGCACTGGTTGGTTGATTTGCCTCTGTCTATTTGTTGGTCTCCAAAAGACTTCCATCACAAACTCCTGCTTCCAGAGCTGTCATCAGGAATAAACCCAAACTGTCCTGGATGAAATCATCCCAAGTATGTTTCCTTTATTTGGCTGAAGTGTGACTTGCCTCCCAGAGCAATGGAGCTGCACTGCCATGCCTGTGCTCCCCAGTGGCTCAGGCTGGGTGCAAGGGCTCCAGCTTTGCTGGGTGGCTTTGGCAGGCCACCTCAGGGCAGTGTGTGTGTGTGTGTGGCCACCTCCCAGAGGGATGCTCAGGGTGGGCCAGATCCAAACCCCACACAGCACAGCAGTGCCAAAAGCTGTGTGCCCCACAGCTCCAACCTCCTCCAGAGCTTCACAGCAGGGTGTGGGCAGGAGGCTGGGGAAGTGTGAAGTGGGGGAAGCTGAGCTGATGCTGGGCTGAAAAGCTTGCCCATGGTTTCTCTTCCTGAAATTATTCACTGGGGAAGCATTTTTCTCCCATGGAACAGTCCATGAGTGCAGCTGGGCAGAGGGCAGGGAGAGCTTCTTGCAGGGAGAAGGTCTCTGAAAGAAACTAAGCCACCTGCTAGATGGATGTGTCCACAGGACCCAACCTGTTGAGCTGTTTTCCATAGCTTAATGAGATCTGCTACAGGTCACTTAACAGTTTCCACCCTGGAGAGGAAACAGGAGCAACTCAGGGACCAGGAATCCCCTCCTCTGCCAGCTGGGAGAGGGACAGAGGTTGTTTCTGCTTTATTCTACCAAAATTCCTTGTTTCTGGGAGAGGAGCTCAAAGCCCAAGGATATGACAGGAGAGGTAAGTGCCACCCACACTGCCTGGGCTTGGGAGCTGAGAATGCCACCAGTGGCCACACAGTGCTGGGCTGCAGGAGGGCCACCAAAGCACCCCGGGGTTGGATTGCAGATGGCTTTGGTTGTGGCACCAGGAGAGGCAGCAGCTGATGGCAGTGCAGCACCCCAGGGGAGGATGTCAGGCTTCCCTGGGGCTGTAGGTGCTGTGGGGATGTCTGAGTGTCTGGGGGGGGGAAGGTTAGACTTGGGTTGGGATGTCTGCACTTGCAGTCCAGCCTCAGGGTGTTCAGTTGTGCCAGGGGGCCCTGGGAGGCTCTGCACAAACCATCTCCTTGTGTGAGAGGGGAGGCTGGCTTCAGGTGGAGCTGGCCATCTGCAGAGCTGCTTCTCATCCCTCTGAGATTCACCTGCCCTAAGCCAGGGGTCCCATTCCCTGCCCCAGGCAAGCTGCCCAGGTTTTGCTGAGGCAGTAGCCTGTGCCCCTGTGTCCCCAGGGGCTGCATGGGTGGCTCTGGACTCGCCATGGGCAGCTCAGCATTCTGGCCTCCTCTCGGGGAGATGAGGCACATCTGGCATTGTCTGCCTCCCCTCCATCCCAGCCAACCTCGAGTCCCTCCCAGAGCAAAGCTGTCATTGCTTGGAAGCCAGGAGGTGCACAAGGGCCCTGTGCTCCTCGAGGAGCTGCCGCAGGTCTTTGCCTCTCACAGAGAGGCAGATTGAACACATCCAAGTGCCAGGTGCTGCACACTGGCCACAACAACCCCAGGCAGTGCTACAGGCTGGGGTCAGAGTGGCTGAGAGCAGCCAGGCAGAGAGGGACCTGGGGGTGCTGGTCGATGGTAGGCTGAACATGAGCCTGCAGTGTGCCCAGGTGGCCAAGAGGGCCAAAGGCATCCTGGCCTGCATCAGGAAGAGTGTGGCCAGCAGGAGCAGGGAGGTCATTCTGCCCCTGTACACTGCACTGGTTAGGCCACACCTTGAGTCCTGTGTCCAGTTCTGGGCCCCTCAGTTTAGGAAGGAGGTTGACTTGCTGGAACGAGTCCAGAGAAGAGCAACAAAGTTGGTGAGGGGTTTGGAACACAGCCCTGTGAGGAGAGGCTGAGGGAGCTGGGGTTGCTCAGCCTGGAGAAGAGGAGGCTCAGGGGAGACCTTACACTCTCTACAACTACCTGAAGGGAGGTTGTAGACAGGCAGAGGTTGGTCTCTTCTCCCAGGCATCCAGCACCAGAACAAGAGGACACAGTCTCAGGCTGTGCCAGGGGAGGTTCAGGTTGGATGTTCGGAAGAAGTTCTATACAGAGAGAGTGATTGCCCATTGGGATGTGCTGCCCAGGGAGGTGGTGGAGTCCCCATCCCTGGAGGTGTTCAGGAGGAGACTTGATGGGGTGCTTGGTGCCATGGGTTAGCTGTTTGGGTGGCTTGGATTGGTTGATGGGTTGGACACAATGATCTTGAAGGTCTCTTCCAACCTGGTTTGGTTTACTCTAAATAGAGGTTCTAAATAAAGAGATCTCAGTGCTCAAAGGTGGGGCTTGGCTTCCTGCTGCAGGAGGAGCACCTCCCCCCTCGGGCAGTGCTGGAGGAGCCAGTGCTGGGGGGGCCAGGCTGGCTGGTGCTGTGTGTGCCAGCCCTCCCCACGCTCCCTGCCCCCGGGCAGCTCCTACCCCCGCAGCCCATGGCTGGAAAGCACAGGCACCTCCAGGCCCTGCAGAGAACTCTCCCTCCCAGAAGATAAGGATGTCTGCCAGGTTGGCCCCAGTCCCAGCTTGCCCCAGGACTCAGAGCCCAGCTCAGATGGCTCTTCAGGTTGTTCCCAGTCCCCCAGAATCCCAGCCTAGACCTCTGTCCATACTGTTCCCAGCCCCAGGCTGCCCTGAGATCCTCTGCAGGGCCACCAGCCCTGCCAGGCACTTTCAAGGCAGTGGAAGTGACACAGGAGGCCTCTCACACTGACTCAGAGCCACGGGGCATGAGGACCTCTCCCAGGAGCTGTTCATCACCATAGCTACTGCCTAGGACCTGGCCAAGCCCTCACTGTGGCACAGCCCCTGGAGGGCTGAGGTGCCCGAGGTGGCTTGAGAGCAAACAGCTCCACCTGCAGCACAGCCCAGGCTGGAATCTGGGGACCAAGCCAAAGAGCTTTGCCCTTGGTGGCTTTTCCTTGGTCCCACTCGGCCTGTTGGAGGGTTGAAGGCTCCTGGCATAGGACCCAAGGCCCACCTGGAGAATGGCTGAGGTGCCAGGTGTGTGTGTGGCATGCTTTCACCATGCTTTCAGCCCCCTCAGCCTGACCTGGGGTTCTTTATCCAGTTGTATTTTCCAGGGAAAAGGCTGTTTGAGCTGGAGGGATGGGATTGAAAGGCAAAGGATGGAGAGAACCCCCCTGACCCCCACTCCCCCAGGCTGGGGCACTGCTGGATAGCATGCTGGAAGCCTGGTCCTGCTGAGCTGTGTGTTGGGGTGCTGGTGATCAGCCTGGGCTGGATGCATCCTGCCAAGATCCTGCATGCTGGGCCAGAGGTGACACAGCTGTCCCCATGACTCCAGGTCACTGGGATGAGTCACCTCCCGACCTCCCACTGCCAGCTTCTCCTGGCAGGCACCACACAAACACTCAGTGGAGCAGGGGAGGGAGCCCTGCTTGTTGGCCATGGCTTCTTCCATCTACAAGGGATCTGGGGACAAAGCCAAAGAGTGGGCTGCAGCAGGAGAAGTGTGGCCAGCAGGTCGAGGGAGGTGATCCTCCCCCTCTACTCAGCCCTGGTGAGACCCCACCTGCAGTACTGCCTCCAGTTCTGGAGCCCCTATGACAAGAGGGATCTGGAGGTGCTGGAAGGTGTCCAGAGAAGGGCCAGGAGGATGAGCAGAGGGCTGGAGCTGCTCTGCTGTGAGGACAGACTGAAGGAGTTGGGGCTGTTCAGTCTGGAGAAGAGAAGGCTCCCAGGTGACCTCATTGTGGCCTTCCAGGATCTGAAGGGGGCTCCAGGAAGGCTGGGGAGGGACTGCTCAGGATCTCAGGCAGTGCTAGGACTAGGGGGAATGGAATGAAGCTGGAGGTGGGGAGATTCAGGCTGGAGGGGAGGAGGAAGTTCTTCCCCATGAGAGTGGTGAAGCCCTGGAATGGGTTGTGCAGGGAGGTGGTTGGGGCCCTGTCCCTGGAGGTGTTTAAGGCCAGGCTGGATGAGGCTCTGGCCAGGCTGATGTAGTGTGGGGTGTCCCTGCCCATGGCAGGGGGGTTGGAACTAGATGATCCTGGTGGTCCCTTCCAACCCTGACTGATACTATGATACTGTGATACTGTGATCTCTTCAGCCCTTCTTTACTCTTAGTTTCCTTGAAATGAAAAGCTCTAGAAACAACCCTAGGAGGTACTGCTAAAGAGGAGAATAATTGCTGGGCCTGCACCTCTGTCCTGTGACTTCAACCAGCTCCTCTGGGTCCTCCCAGGTGTTAAAGGAGCTGGCCAGAGGATGTAGACCTCACTGGGCAAGGGCTCTTGCTGAGTGTGGCACACCCTGGGGGCACTGGCTCATGGGATTTTAAGGGCTGATGTGTAATTGAAGGCCCACTTGGTGTAGTCCCTGCTCCCCATAATGCTCTCTAGGGCTCATGGGGACACCAGCAGGTACCCTGCACCCTACAGCTGCATCCCCACCCCAGAGTGGTGTTTGGGTCAAGTTCCCTGCTTGAATGTACCCTGGGGAGAATGCAAAGTGATTCCCAAAGGGTGCAGCACAGAATCATTATGGTTGGGAAAGACCTTCAAGACCACCAAGGCCACTGCTACCCCATGTCCTTGAGCACCATGCCTAGACAGCTTTGGAATACATCCAGGGATGGGGATTCAACCACTGCCCTGGGCAGCCTGGTCTGGTCTTTGAGGACCCTCTAGGTATGGAGCTTTTTCCCCAATGTCCAACCTTAGGACCCCCCTGCTATAACTTGAGGCCATTTCCTCTTGTCCTCTCAGCTGTGACTTGTGAGAAGAGCCCAACCCCCACCTCACTGCAACCTCCTTTCAGAGACTTGTAGAGAGCCAGGAGGTCTCCCCTCAGCCTCCTCCAGACTGAACACCCCCAGCTCCCTCAGCTGCTCCTCCCCAGCCCTGTTCTCCAGACCCTTCCCAGCCTCATTGCCCTTCTCTGGACCCACTCCAGCCCCTCAATGTCTTTCTTGCACTGTGCCACCCAAAACTGGACCCAGTGGTGAGGTTGTGGGAACAGCCACAGCTTCTGCCTGTGAGAGCCATGGGGAGGGAGGGTAAAAGGAACCATGAACCAGTCTGTGTCCTGCAGAGCATGGAGAGTGTTGACCATGTTGACCTGGCTGTGCTGAAGGCTTGGCCAGGGCTGTGGATAAGGAGCTCCATGGACTCTGGGCATGAGCTGTGCTCCCAGCCTATGTCAGTCCTGTCAGATCTGCTGTGTCCCATTGATAAGCAGGAACCAGGCCAGCAGCTGTTCCCATCCTGGAGTCATCCCTGCAAGGAGTTTTCTTCACCTACTCAGGAGGGCTGTTCATAAGGCTGGAGCCATCAGCTGCTGTGGGAGCAGCATTGGAGGAGTGCTGGTGCCCAGCCCAGCTCCTGCCCTGCCTGCCACAGCCTCACTTCTCCTCCTGCCCCACACCAGAGCCCTGCCTGGCCACTGCTGGACCTAGCCCTCATCTAAGGCTTGTCTTCCTGGCTTCACTCTGGACCCATCCCATCCCATGGTGTTGCTGGATCTGGGCTTCTGGCTTGCTCTGGACTCTTGGCTGCACCTGGGCACCGCCTCAGACCTCCTGCAGACTTCCATGAAGGTACTGTGGAGAGACTCTGCTTGACCTGGGGTCTCACTTGCTCCTTCCTCCCTGAGGCAGCAGTCCTGCTCTTGCTTACCCCTGAGACAGAGGCACCTGGGTGTGGGGAGCCAATAAAGGTTATCAGGGCATGTGTGCAGCTAATGGAGAAGCAAGAAGCCCAGGATCCTGTCAGGGTCAGTGCACCAATTGTCTTCTCCTTAAGGCTGCCTAAAGCCAGAGCAGAAGCTGATATCCCCTCCTGTGCCAGCTGTATCCAGGGCATGACCCACGTTGTTAGAACCCCCCCTGGCAGCAGAAGGGCTCCCTGAGCTGGAGCACAGCTCGTTCCCTACACCTGCACTCCCTTCCCTGGCACAGCAGCTTTGCTTTGGGTTGCAGGACACAGTGCCTGGGCTGCTCGGGGAAGGGAGCAGCTGGGGGTGCTGGCTGGAGAAGACATCAGCTGTGGAGTACCCTGGGGTGGGTGCATGCTCCAGCACGCTGCTGCAGACCCCCCCCCAGCCACCTGGCCCGAGGTCCATCCCAGCAGCAGCTCTTTTCCGTGCTGGAGCTGGGGCTGCCCCACGGGAGCCTCCCGTGGCACGGCTCCTGGCTGCGCCTTGTGCCCGCACGGGGGCTGAGGCTGCCCCTCCACAGCTGTCCCCACAGCTGGACCCAGACAAAGACCTTGCCCCCACCCCCTGAACTGCAAGAGCACGGGAGGTGCCCGGGTCAGGTGCCCTGTGCAGGAATCCAAGCACCTGGGCAGAAGCAGAAGCTGCTGAGGAACAGCAAACTCCTCCCTGCCCGGGCTGGCACCGGTGCCCACGGGGCCATGGCTCATGGCTCCCCTGCCTCACCTGGTGGCTGCTGCCCAAGGCCCTGCTCAGCTGCAGAGCTCCAGCGTTTGGCCATCAGCCACTGGAGCTGGTGTGATGTCCCTGCTCCTCTCAGCGTCCACAGCATCAGCAGGGACAGCCTCCCAGCCAGGCTCTTCCCTTTCCCAGTTGCTGGAGGATCCTTACTGGTTCCTGAGAAAGAACTGGGAAGCTGGGGAGCTCAGATTGCTCCTGCAGAGGGGCTGGGAGGCAGGCTAATAAGGGGCTGCTCCCACCAAGCTGGAGTGGTCCAGGCAGGAGCTTCCCAGGCCACAGCTGCAGCAGGGCCATGGCTGCTCCTCCCCGTGGGCCAGGGATGGGATGTGGGATATGCCCTGTGCCTCTCCACAGGGGCTTGGGGTTGACTGGCAGGGTTTTGGTTGTGGCTCTTGTGAGAAGCTGCTGAAAGCTGCTCCAAGTGGGCCTCACCTCTGGCCAAGGCTGTGGCAGTCAGCCGTGGGGGAAGTGTCTCTGCAAGGAAATATTTAAGAAGAGGAAGAGCCTGCAGCAGAGAGAGAAGTGGGATGTGAGAGAAACACCTCTGCAGACACCAAGGTGAGGGAAGGAGGAGGAGGAGGTGCTCCAGGCACTGGAACAGATACTCCTCTGCAGCCTGCTCTGAAGACCATGATGAGCTCAGCAGGCTGTGCCTCTGCAGCCCACAAAGGTCAGCAGTGGGGCAGACCAAGGATCACAGGCTGGGAGAGCTTGGAAGGGACCTCTGGAGGTCATCCAGTCCAACCCTTGCCCAAAGCAGGATCACCCAGGGCAGGTCACACAGGAATGCATCCAGGAGGGTTTTGAATGTGTCCAGAGCAGGAGACTCCACACCCCCCCTGAGCAGCCTGCCCCAGGGCTCTGACACCCTCACTGTGAAGAAGTTTCTCCTCACGTTGAGGTAAAACCTTCTGTGTTCCAGTTTGTCTCCATTGTTCCTTGGCTTATTATTGTGCACCACAGAAAAGAGCTGGGCCTCCTCCCCTTGCCACCCACCCTGCAGACAGACATTGATCAGAGCCCCTCTCAGCCTTCTCTAAAGGTGGACATCTCAAGCTGCCCACCTGCAGCCTGCAGAGGAGCCCAAGCCAGAGCAGTGACTCCAAGAGAAGCCTGCACTGGAGCAATCTGCTCCTGAAGGACTGCCCCCACAGAAGGGACCCTCTCTGGAGCTATTCATGGAGCAGTCCTTCCTTCATGGGCAGGACTCACACTGGAGAAGTTTGTGGAGGGCTGTCTCCTGTGGAGGGACCCACACTGGACCAGAGGAAGAGTGTGAGGAGTCCTCCCCCTGAGGAGGAAGGAGCAGCAGAGGCAGTGTGTGATGAACTGACCACAACCTCCATCCTCCTGTGCTGCTGGGGGATGAAGGAAGGGAAAACCAAGAGCAGAGCTGCCCCTGGGAAGGAGGGAGGGTGTGGGGAGGGTGGCTTTGAGATCTGGTTGTACTTCACATTACCTCATTCTGCTCTGCTTGGTAACAAATGAAACTGAGGGAGTCTTCCCTGAGCTGAGCCTGGTCTGTGCCTGTGCAGGGTGGTAGGAGTGGGTGAGTGGCTGTGTGGTGGTTGGCTGCTGGCTGAGCTTGGCCCATGCCAAAGGACATGGCCAGCTCCTGCCCGAGGAAGGGGCACACAGGCACAGCTCTGCTTAGCTTCAGCTGCCCCTGGGAAAAGAGGTAGGTGTTTGAATGTTGCTGACAAGCAGCTGATCTGTGTGGCCTCCATTAGTCAAAGGGAGCCTGGCTGAAGCCACCCCCAGGGGTGGGTGCTGGCTGATGTGGGCAGCCTGGCTGCCAGGCTGAGTCATCCCTGGGGTTGGGAAGATGCTGCAGTGATGGCACAGTGCTGGACCAGAGCAGACAGTTACACACCACAGCATCACAGAATCACAGAGCTCTTGAGCTTGGAAGAGGCCTTTGAGCTCACCAAGTCCAACCTCTCACCCAGAGCTCACAATCCACCCCTGCTGCTAAGCCACTGCCTCTAAACCACATCCCTCAGCACCACATCCATGAGGCTTTTAAACACCTCCAGGGATGGGGACTCCACCACCTCCCTGGGCAGCCTCTTCAGTGCCTGAGAACCCTTGCTGGGAAAAATTGTGTCCTGCTAGCCAACCTGAACCTCCCCTGGCACAGCCTGAGGCCATTTGCTCTTGCTCTGTCTCTTGTTGCATGTGAGCAGAGCCCAACCCCACCTGCTTCCAACCTCCTTTCAGGAGTTGTAGAGGGCCATGAGGTCTCCCCTGGGCCTCCTCTTCTGAGCACTAACCAACCCCAGCTCCCTCAGCTGCCCCTCACAAGCCTTGCAGAGCTCCCCTGGTTCCCTAGCTGCTGAGTGCTGCTGGGGCTGCTTCTGCTGCAGGGTCCCCACCCAGTGAGGCCTTGTTGCAGCATCACAGATCACTGTGCTTGACATTTAAGCTGATCAAACCCCAGATGTCCTTGCTGGCTGATGTCTCTGGTCATGCTGGCTCTACCAAGAGCTGCAGAGGATGTGTGACACTGGCCTGGAGCACCTGGACAGGGCAGATAGATACAGACTGAGGTGCAAGGGCAAGGCTAAGCCCACCTCATGACATTGCCTTTCACACACAGGGCAAGGAAAAGCTCCTGCTGGTCCCCAGGAGGTTAAATGCTTTGATACTGATTTTTCCAAGCTCTGTGGTCTTCACTGAGCTGCAAGCAGGAGAGCAAATGTTAGCATCAGTGACAGAGGAGAAGACCTTGGGCTGCAGTAGGGGAGGAAAGAACAAGGAGGAGCTCAGAACCTTCCCAATAGCTGGCTGGGAGCGATGGAATGCAGCATTAGGTGCAGAGGCAATTATCTGCAGCTGCTTTTGAATCAGTGGTGGAGGGAGGGCCTGAAAGGTGGAGGGAGGCCAAGCACTGCCTCTGCTTGGGAGGAGGAGAAAGGCACAAGGAAATACAGGAACAAATGCATCAGCTGTCAGCATGTAGAAGGGGGAGAAATAGCATCCAACATCTTCAAGCTGTGCCCCTGGGGTCTGATCTCCTCCTCTGGCAGAGCATTCAAAGCATGGCTGTTAGGAGTTACTGCCATGAACTGGGGAGCTGGGGAAATTCAGCATCCCTCAACAGTGAGGAGGGCAGGGGTGGGAGTTTGTCTGCCCAGTGAATTTGGAGGGGATGAGGACTTCAGTCTGGAGAAGAGGAGGCTGAGGGGAGACCTCATTGCTCTCTACAGCTCCCTGAGAGGAGGTTGCAGTGAGCTGGGGGTTGGGCTCTGCTCCCTAGTCTCAGGTGAGAGAAGGAGAGGAAATGGCCTCAGGTTGTGCCAGGGGAGGCTTAGGTTGGAGATGAGGAAAAATGTCTTTAAATCATAGAATCAGGAAGATTGGAAAAGACCTCAGAGATCATCAAGTTGCTGCCACAGTGGTCAGGGATTGGCAGAGGCTGCCCAGGGGGGTGGTGGAGTCCCCATCCCCAGAGGTGTTCCAGAAACCTGTGGCCATGGTGGGGCTGTGCTCATGGTTGGACTGGGTGACCTCAGAGGGCTTTTCCAACCCAAACAATTCTGTGATGGCAGGAGACAGGCTGGGGCTGAGAAACTGGAGGGAAGGTCTGCAAGAAGGTGCTGCAGAGCAGGGTGGGGGTGAGCAAAGGCAGGCTCCAGGGCTGGGAGGGAAGCAAGCCCTGGGGGGAGGGGAAGTGCAGCACTCCTGCTCTGCACGGGGCTGTGAGGAAGGCAAACAGTCAGCTGTCCACAGAGGTGTGTTGCATGTACAAGGCATGAAGTAATGTGGGGCTGTGCTGGGGCACTGTGGCCATATTTGGGCAGCCTCCTGGGGAAGGAGCCCTTGGTGCTGAGCAGCGCCAGCCCCGGCCCTGCAGAAGGGAGCTCCTGGAGAGGGGGTGTGCAGCCTGTGGGGTGTGTAGCCTGGGGGGAGTTTCAGGTGAAGGGTGATAAAGGTTTCAAATATGCAACAGGCTGGCAGGAAGGAGGCAGCAGTGCTTGGTTTGCTTGCTCCTCCTTGGCAAGGTGTGGAGCTGGCTCCAGGGAGTGAGGTTCAGCTCAGACTGCAGGAGAGTTGCTGCAGCTGCAGAAGGGAAGCATTACAACGACTGCAGAGGCTGCAGGATTGCTGGTGGAGTCTCTGTCTCTGGGGACAGGGAAAAAGGTTAAGTCAGAGCCACAAGACTCTTTGCTTGTCTTCTGTCACCCCTTGGTGCCTGCCAAGGGGTCAGCCACAACTTTCTCCTGCCCAGCACACAGCTGGCCTTGGCCCTGCTGCTTAGCTCTCACAGAGCTCACACCAAGCTAACGTTGCTGCTCTGTGATGGATTTGTTTCAGCTACTAAAATGCTTGGATTTAGGTGCAAGGCTTCAGGCACCTGTGTCTGAGAGCTGTCAGCTTGGGAAAGTGTGGGGAGGTCAGAAAGGGGCTCCCAGCTGGCTTGATCTCCCTGGTGGGATGAGCTAGAGGACAAAGGAATCAGCCAGCACTGAAACTAGAGGCTGCAGGAGAGTTAATCTACAACTGAACTAATCTAGAACCTCATTTACTTCTCCTTGATACTTTTCCCTTCTTGATTCTGGAAGGCTGTGTCCAGTTCTGGGCTCAGGACAGGGACTTACTGGACACAGGACAGCAAAGGGCTCCAAAGATGCTGAGGGGACTGAAACATCTCTGTGATGAGGAGAGACTGAGAGAATTGGAGCTTTGCAGTCTGGGAAAGAGCAGACTGAGGGGGATCTCATCAATGCTGATCAATCCCTAAAGGGTGGGTGGCAGCAGGAGGGGGCCAGGCTTATGTCAGTGGTGCCCAGTGACAGGACAGAGGGCAGTGGGCACAAACTTGAGCAACTAAGCATGAGGAGGAACTTCTTTAATTGAAGGGTGACAGAGCCCTGGCGCAGGCTGCCCAGGGAGGTGGTGGAGCCTCTGTCTCTGGGGACATTCAAAACCCACCTGGATGAGCTCCTGTGTGACCTTCTCTAGGTGGCCTTGCTCTGGCAGGGGGCTTGGACTCGATGTCCAGAGGTCCCTCCCAACCCCCTACCATTCTGTGACTCTGTGTGGTTCAATTACTTAATAGATATGAGCTATGATTTGGGGGTCTACAGCTTGAGCTACCTCACAGGACTGGTAGAAGCAGCTGCAGAAGGGGCAGACCTCTCCAGCATGGTTTGCTATTCCCCAGTTGCAGTCATGAAGCTGCTTGGTGTGGGTGGTGGCTCCCAGGTCACTGTGCAGGGTACAGCTCTGCAGTGTGGGACTTGGCATCAGCTCCTTCTCACCCTCCACCTGTGGGGATCACTGCAGGGAGTCACTTCTCACCCTCCATCTGTGGGGATCACTGCAGGGAGTCACTTACAGGTCCCTGCAGGAGGGAGATACAGCCCAGGACCTTCTGTGGCTCCTGGGTGGAGCTCATTGACACTGCACCTTCTGGCCTGTTTGATCAACCACCCCCTCAGGATGGGATTCAGGTGCTCTGATTTCACCATCTTGAGGAAGCCTGAGTAATTCTGCCTGGGACTTCCCCATCCCTACCCCCTGCAAAAAGCCTGCCCAGGAGCCCAGGCCTGGGAAAAGCCGCCTAGAAAACCTTCCTTGAGACACAACTCATGCTCCTGGCTTCCTGGGCAGGGTCAGGCCCCTGGGGCCATGTGGCACCCATGCAGCCCCCAGATCCTTCCAGCCCACTGCAGCTTTGCATTCCTTGATGCTGCTGATGGAAGCTGCCACAACTCCACCCTGCCCCTGCCTACCATGCCATGAGACCCAGCCACCCTCACCCAACCTCTTCCCACCCAGCCAGAGTGAGGTCCAGCAGCTCAGGCCAGACCCTGCTATTTTGCTACTACTGCCATGGAAGTTGCCCTGAGCTACAGGAGACCTTGGTGGGCACACCATGGAGGGCACACCTTGGCCTGCACTTGGCTTTTGTTGCATCTCCCTGCTGGGGCTGCACCCTGGGGGTGTGCCTGGAGGGACCACCGTGTTCTCCCCATCCCCAGCTCCCAGCCTCATGGCTCCAGCCTGGAGCACCTCTCCAGCTCCTCAGGGGTTTTGTACACTGATAATTCTTGGCATCAGCTCCAGCTTCCCAGAGGGGCAGCAGCACCAGAACAAGAGGACACAGTCTCAAGCTGTGCCAGGGGAGGTTTAGGCTGGAGGAGAGGAGAAAGTTCTTCCCAGCAAGAGAGATTGGCCATGGGAGTGTGCTGCCCAGGGAGGTGGTGGAGTCCCCATCCCTGGAGGTGTTCAAGATGGGATTGGATGTGGCACTTGGAGCCATGGTTTAGTTGTCAGGAGGTGTTGGGTGGCAGCTTGGACTGGATGATCTCTGAGGCCTTTTCCAACCTTATTGATTCTGTGACTCTATGATAAAGGATCCAGCCCCAAGGAAGCCATCCCTCAGCAGCCCCTGGTCCCCATGAGATGTGTGTGCATTTGTGTGGCCAGCAGGTGAGATGTCAAAGAGAGAGAAGCACTAACTGCAGCCATACCTTCTCTCTTCACCCCTACCTTTGCTCCTCTCCTGCTCCTCTAATGTGCTGCACTGGGCACACACTCTCATGCCCCATGTGGCACCTGGCCTGGCCTGCCAAGGGGAACAAAAACAACCTCAGAATTCTGGAGAAAGCTGTTCCCAGGCTGGATCCCAGCTGGGATTTCATTCCCTGAGCCACCCAAGACAAGCTGTGTGCTGGTACAGAAGGAGCTGCAGGCATGGCTTTGTGGAATCATAGATTCACAGGATGGGTTGGGTTGGAAGGGACCTTCAAGATCAGTCAGTTCCAGCCCCCTGCCATGGGCAGGGACACCTCCCCCCAGCCCAGCTTGCTCAAGGCCTCATCCAGCCTGGCCTTCAACACCACCAGGCATGGAACATCCACAGCCTCCCTGGGCAACCTGTGCAGTGTCTCCCTGGCCTCATTGGAAAGAATTTCTTAATCTCCACTCTCAGTCTCCCCTCTGCCAACTCAAAGCCATTGTTCCTCATCCTGGCACTCCCAGCCCTTGGCCAAAGTCCCTGCCCAGCTCTCCTGGAGCCCTTCAGGTACTGGGAGGCTGCTCTGAGGTCTGCCTGGAGCCTTCTCTTCTTCAGGCTGAACAGCCCCAACTCTCCCAGCCTGTCCCCACAGGGGAGGTTCTCAGCCCCCTGATCATCTCTGTGGCCTCCTCTGGACCCTCTCCAGCAGCTCCAGGTCTTTCTTCTGCTGGGGGCCCCAGAGGAGGAGGCAGAGCTGCAGGTGGGGTCAGGCAACCTGGTGCTGCATTCCCACCCAGCCCTGCCCAGCTCCCACTTTTTCAGAACATGGCTCTTGGTGTCCCAGAAGTTTTCCCAGGGCAGCAGCTGCAAGCCCCTCGGACTCAATGACCTTAGAGGGCTTTTCCAAGCTAACTGATGCTCTGGGTTTTGTACCTCTCTTAGCTGCCACAGCTTGGCTTTACCATCACGTGCTGCTGCTCATCTCTCTCAGCAACCCCCTCCAGTTCCTCCTGAGGTGACTTCATCTGCTCCTCCTGTGAGATCAAGGGTTCTGAGTCACAGGCTTGCTTTGCTTTCACTGAGGTCCTGCCATCTCCCTGGGTGCTGCAGGGGCCTTGGAAAGCCAGTTCTGAGCTTTTGCTTTGAGCATGAGCTGGGCCTTGGCTTCAAGGCTGCTGCTTCTCTCCCCGACGTGAGGCAGGGTTTGTGTGCCTTGGCTTTGCTCCAGCTATTCCAGATGATGTAAGGAGGGTTCCTGCCTCTCCCTGCAGACATCTCTAGCACAAACAGCACTGAGATTCTCAGATGTCTTGAGGTCAGAACACAGTGCTGAATCTTTCCCCTTGGCCTGACGTGACCCAGTGTCCTCAGCTCCTTCAGTGCTGTGGCCTCTGTCACCTTCAGCCACTCCATGCTGCTGCTTTCATTCCCACAAGCCAAGCTGAGGTCTTTCAGGTTGCACCCCTATGCCAAAGATCCAGCAGCTCCACCTCTGAATGCTGTTCCCAGGGCATCCAAGGCTCAGGTTTTGGCTCTGGGGATCCACTGATGAAAAGCACTGAAGTCTGTGGGCTAGAGGGGGTTGATGAAATTCACTTCTTTGGAGCCAGCTCAACAGAAATTGGTTCTCCTTTCCTCACACCTGGTGGGCAGAAGATCTGCTTCTGACAGTGCTGAATCCTCTTACTTCTCCCTTGAGGAGGATCCAGTGACCTGCTTGGACAAGCTCACCTGGGAGTGTGTAATGCTCACATGACAGCGAGCTAATGGCTAAAGATGAGTGCCAATAAGAGCAGGATTTGTCCCTACAGGTAGGGAGCCCTCTCCTGGGGCTGGTTTGGAGGCTGGGCTGCTACTTGCCTTGCTACAGCTGGGTGCTGGTGACATGGATGAATGAAAATGAAAGATGTGGAATTTCAGTGAGAAACCTCCATGTGGTTGTGGTTGACACAGGTGATCCCTGCCCGAGCCAGAGGCAGCTCCTGGACAGGCTGCATTCCTGCCCATCAGGAGCTAACTGCAGCAAGGTAAACACAGCTGGAGTGAAGGCACAGCTGGGAGGAACTGAACTGCTTGGATATGATCCTGGGTGAAATGAAGAGGGTCAGAGAATCAGAGAATGCTTCAGTTGGAAAAGGCCTCCGAGGTCATCCAGTCCAACTCTCAACCCAGCCCCACCATGGCCACCAAACCGTGGTCCCAAGTGCCATGGCCACAGGGTTCTGGAACACCTCCAGGGATGGGGACTCCACCACCTCCCTGGGCAGCCTCTGCCAATCCCTGACCACTCTTGCAGCAAACAAATTTTTGCTCATCTCCAACCTAACCCTGCCCTGGCACAATTCCAGGCCATTTCCTCCCCTATCACCTGACAGAAGGAGCAGACACCAACCCCCACCTGGCTCCTACCTCCTTCCAGGGAGCTGCAGAGAGCAATGAGGTCTCCCTCAGCCTCCTCTTCTCCAGGCTGAACACCCCCAGCTCCCTCAGCTGCTCCTCCCCAGCCCTGTTCCCCAGACTCTTCCTCAGCTTTGGACCTTCTCTGGACCTGCTCCAGCCCTCAGTGTCCTTCTTGGAGTGAATGCCCCAAACCTGACCACAGTGTATGAATTGTGGCCTCCCAGTGCTGAGCACAGGAGGATGATCCTTACCCTGCTCCTCCTGGCCACACCATTGCTGATCCAGGCCAGGCAGCTGGTGGCCTCCTTGGCCACCTGGGCACACACTGGCTTCATCTTCGACCAGCTGCCAACCAGCACTCTCAGGTCCTTTTCTGCCAGGCAACTTCTCAGCCACTGTGCCCCAAGCCTGGAGTGTTCTGGGGTTGTGGACAGTTGAATGCAATACTCCCAATCCTAGGAGTTGCCTTGATAGGAGCAGCCACTGAGGAGGTGATTCTGGAAGCAGCAGTTTGTCTCCCAGCCCTCTGGACTTTGCCTTGCAGGGAGGGAAAGAGGTATCTGAAGGCCACTGAAGGTCTTTAAGCCCTGTCTGTGTCTCAGGTTTGAGCACTCAGCAGGGCAGTGGAAGAGGCTGTGCTGAAGAAGGGATGTTTCAGCAGTGAGTGTCCTGAGGTGAGCCACAGCCTCCAGCCCTGGGTTTAGATGGGGATTAGGGCTGCAAAAGCCACAAAGAGTGTTTGCACATGGACTTAATGACCTGCAGGGTGCTGGGTCAGGCATGCCTAGAGAGGGGACTCCCTGTACTGCAGTGGCTTTGTCAGCAGCTACATTCCTGGAACACAAGGCTGGTGAGGAGCTGAGGTTGTTTAGCCTTCAGAAGAGGAGGCTGAGGGGAGAGCTCACTGCCCTCTACAAATAGCTGAGAGGAGGCTGGAGCCAGGGAGGTGTCAGTCTGCTCACATGCTACCAGTGACAGAAGAGGAAAGAGCCTCAGGCTGTGTCAGGGCAGGTCCAGGTTGGTTATCAGGAAAAACTTCTCAGAAAAGTTTCTCAGGCACTGGAAGAGGCTGCCCAGGGGGGTGGTGGAGTCACCATCCCTGGAGGTATTTAAAAGACACCTGGATGTGGTGCTGACCTAGTGTGAGGAGCCTCTGCCCATGGCAGGGGGGGTGGAACTGGCTGATCTTTGAGGTCCCTTCCAACCCTGACGATTCTGTGGTTCTGTGACATGGTTTAGTGAGAGTAGCTGAGCAGCAGGGATAGGGCTGTGAGCTCCAGCCAAGTGGTGGGACTTGATGAGCACCAAGAGCTCTTCCAGCCCCAACTGTTTTATGAGTCTACAGTTTGGGTTTGCCCAAGGCTGAGCTGCCAGTGGACTAAGCCTGATGGCTGAGTGTTTTCACATCATGCCAGCAGGTGACTGGATGTGACTTAGAGCCAACACCATTTCATTCAGAGAATCATAGAATTGTCAGGGCTGGAAGGGACCTCAAGGCTCAGCCAGGTCCAACCCCCCTGCCATGGGCAGGGACACCTCACACTACAGCAGGTTGCTCACAGCCACATCCAGCCTGGCTGCAAACACCTCCAGGCATGAGGCTTCCACCACCTCCCTGGGCAACCTGTGCCAGGCTCTCACCACCCTCATGGGGAACAACTTCTTCCTCACATCCAATCTCAATCTCCCATTTCTAGTTCTGCTCCATCCCCCCCAGTCCTATCACTCCCTGACACCCTCAAAAGTCCCTCCCCAGCTTTCCTGTAGCCCCCTTGAGATACTGGAAGGTCACAATAAGGTCTTCTTGGAGCCTTCTCCTCTCCAGAGTGAATAACCCCAACTCTCTCAGTCTGTCCTCAGCAGCAGAGCATCTCCAGCCCTCTGCTCCTCCTCGTGGCCCTTCTCTGGACACCTTCCAGCACCTCCAGATCCTTCCTGTGATAGAGGCTCCAGAACTGGATGCAGTACTCCAGGTAGGATCTCACCAGAGTGGAGCAGAGGGGCAGAAAGCAAGCAGTGTCAGGGAGCCCAGGGGGCAAGAGGAGATGTCAAAGGATGATTTATAAATGTGGATTGCTGCCCTTTGCTGCTCTGTGGTGGCTAAAGGCTGCCTGAGAAGACTCAGGAGAGACCAAGTTCTGTTTGCATTAGCCCTCCAGAGGTGGTTGCCCAAGGCCTGTTCATAAGAGTCCATCTTTCATTCCCACCTGCTCAGGTGCCCTTCACTGAGCAGGGTGCAGGAAGTGTGCAGCTGAATCTCCTGACAAAGGTCCCAGAGAGCTGGAAGACCACTCCAGCAGGTTTGTGGGCACTCAGCCCTTCCAGCCTCTATTTAGTCATCACAAGGCCCAAAGGATTTGAATGTGAGTGTTGTTTTTTTCCTTTTCTGGGCATATCTGAGACTGAGCTTGCCAGAGCAAGTGCTGAGGCTGCTCCTTTGCAGGGGCACGGTGCTGAGCTTGCAGAGAGTCATAACAGCAACTAAAGTGTCCAACCTCCATCCTTCCAGCTCAAGGCCGGAGGTACTGGCAGGGGGGGTGGGAAGGCAGGGGAGGAGGGTGAGAGCCTGCCCTCAGACTGCAGTTCTGTTCTTGATAGGTGAGCTCTAATGAGGGCTACACTCTCCACAGCTCTGAAATCTCCCAAGGCAAAGTCTTGTGCTAGACAGCTGCGAGAGAGGAGAACAGAGGTGGGAAGGAGAACACTTGGAGTGAGATCCTACGCTCCCGTTAGCAGCCAGTGCCCCTGGGCAGAGTGGTGCTGGGGGCAGAGACATTCCAGAGCAGCGTGTGAGTCAGCCCAGCTCCTCCCATCACAGCTTCACTCATCAAAGCAAGTATTTATAGCACAGGTAGGGGTCGGGAGAGAAATCAAAGAAGAGCTTCCCAGAAAGATGCATAAATCACTCCAAGAGTTCAGCTCTGGGCTGCTGCATTGCTTTGCTTTAACCTGCTGGTGCTCTCACTAACATCTCTTACCACTATTCCATCCACCAGCTTCCTTGAACTGAAACCATCCCTGGGCAGAGAGCTTGCCAGAGACTTCTCCCCAGCTTTCAGCGCTGCCCCAGCAGGCTGCTGAGGACAGAGATGTCTCACACCGGAGAAAGCATTTTCTCCAGCACAGATCTGCTGGAAACCAACCCAGAAAGTCTGCCCAGGCTGGTGCTGGCTGCCCGAAGTGTCAGGAGAGCTGCAGGCCCTCCCCCAAAGCGAAGCAGGAGAGCCAGAAGGGTGCTGTACCCGGCCCACGTCAGGAAGTATTTGCCACGTCAGGAGAAAGACCGAGTCAAGAGGTGGCTGCTCTTCTGTGCTGGCATCATCCTCATGCAGGTCTTAGCTGAGGATCCCGAGCAAGACAGGCTGGCTGGGGGGAAGAGCCTCCCAGAGCAGCTGCCCTGTGCCCCAGCCCCGCTGATGGCTGCGCGGCTGGGGGCTGCAGGGAACGGCTCCAGAGAGGACAGAGCCCTGGCAACCGGTTTGTCGTCAGCTTCTGGGCAGCAGGCTCTCGGGCAGAGCACAGCAGATGTGCCACGGCCAGCCGGGAGACAGCCCCAGGCCTTCTGCAGGCACTGCCTCGCCGCTGCAGCACAATAAGCTCGGTGAGAAGCTGCCCTCGGCCATCAGCTGCTGGAGCAGCAGCAGCAGAGGTGGCTCGGGAGCTTCCGCAGCCCTCCGAGGGGACTCCGGGGGATGACATGGGGCCAGCAGCGGCCAGAGGAGGCACCGAGGAGAGCTCAGGGCTGCAGCAAGAGCTGTGCTGCTCCCTTGGAGCGTGGCTGGGGCTTCCAGGAGCTGCAGCACAAGGCTGCAGGACTCAGACTGACACTTCTGGGGCAGGTTTGTGCCTGCCCCTGTTGCATAACTTTCTCAGTGCCTGGGTTTGCGTGTTGTAATTTACTGCCAGCTCTCAGGAGCTAGAAGAAAGTAGCTCAGCTTTTGAGCAACGAGAATGAGAGGATCTTGTGTGCTTTTGAACCACTTTCCCCCCTTCTCTGTGACCCTGGAAAATAAAACTGCTGAGATCAGACTCACAGAGTGTCTTTCATCTGAGATCTTTCAGCCAAGGTTTGCTGAGAGGTGCTTGGCCAGCCTGGGGAAATAAAGCTAACCAGCAGCTCTACTGGGGTCAGAGCCACAGCAGGACCTGGGCACCAACAAGCTGGTGACCAGCTTGGGGAAAGGGTTCATGGACCTGGATCAGGCATGGGGTGGGGACTCAACATGACCCACAGCATCAGGGTAAGATAACTGCTTGAGGGAAAAGGGGAGGCCACTGAAGGAAAGCATGGGACATGCTGGGGAGGAGAGTTGGTCACAGGAAGAGGCTGCCCAGGGAGGTGGTGCAGTCCCCAACCCTGGGGGGTGTTTAAAAGCCTCATGGATGTGGTGCTGAAGGACTTGGTTTAGCGGCAGTGGCTTAGCAGCAGGGGTGGGACTGTTAGCTCTGGGTGAGTGGTTGGTCTCGGTGAGCTTAAAGGTCTCTTCCAACCTCAACTGTGCTGATTTTGGGTTTGCCCAAGACTTAGCTTCCAGTGGAAGAAGCCTGAAGACTGAATGTTTTCTCATCATGCCAGCAGGAGACTTGATGTGACTTAGAACCCCAGGATCAGGCATGGGGTGGGAGTCAACATGAGGCACAGCATCAGGCTAAGATAGCTGCTTGAGGAAAAAAGCTGGGAGGGCACTGGAGGAAGCCATGGGAGATGCTGGGAAGGAGGGCTGGTCACAGGGGAGGCTGAAGTAGAGACCACACATGGTCCCTTCTAAGCAAGGTTTGTAGCCTGCCTGTGCTGATCTGAGGTTTAGCAGCAGGCTGTGGAGCTGTGCATGAATTAGGGGGTTAGGCACTGGGCCAAGCTTGGCTGATAAGGTTGTAGGTGTCTCAAACAGAGTCAATGTGATGGTGTCTGGGGCTGCATAACAAGGTGCAGCCTGGAGCAGGACTGCTGCCTCCCAGGCATCAGAAGGCTGCCTGAGGTAGGAATAAAGAGATCTAGCTCAGGACCTGCTTCTGCTCCCTGTCCAGCTGAGAGCTTGAGCCACTGCTAAGAGCCACTCCTGGCTCCTTCCTGGAAACACAGAGGCCAGGACTTTTAGTGGATGATATTTGGAGTTTCTGGAGCTTCCTGGCTGTTTCATCACCTCATTCCTGAGGCTGGGAATTGCCTGCCCTAATCTGGGCATTCTGAGTAAGTCTGATGTGGATTTCCCCAGCCTAGCAGTCTGTGAAGAGCAGAATAGACCAGGCCTGGGGAAAGGCCACCTGGAAAACCTTCTCCAGGCCATGGCCTGTGCTCCAGCCTCCTGTACCCCAGGTGCTCCCCACCATGAAGGTCAGTCACAAAAGGCTTTCCCTTTGCAGCCCCCAGCCTGGCCCTTCAGTTCTCCAACTGAACCTTCCACTTGGTAGAACAACTTCAAACCATTGCTGGGTTGCTGCAGGCTGTGTCCAGACCAAGTGTCAAAATCTCCAAGCATGGAGATTTCACCTCCTTGGCTGACCTCCTACACTTGCCTGGGATTGAATTGAGATCCTTTCTGTGCCACATCTTGACAGTCAGCTGGTGTGCCTCCCTCAGCTGTGCACTGAGCAATGTGCCTCAGAAAGCAGGTAATTACTTGCTCTGCTCCTAATAAAAGCAGACCTCAGATGTCTTGCAATGAGCTGGAGCAGCCACACATGGCCCATGGGTGGGAGCAAGCTGGCTCTCATGTGCAGTGATTGCAGAAGAGGTGTGGGAAAGCCAAGTGCAGCACAGCACTGCAGGCCACAAGAGAGGAGAGCAGGGAGCTGCAGCCCATGGCAGCCACAGGGAGACCTGCTTAGGCTGAAAAAATGTGCAGCTGACAAAGATGAACCCCTCACAGAGCTCAGCTGCATGATTCCTACTGGAACAAAAACAACCCAGCAATGTGTCTGTGTGCAGCCATGGAGTCTGGAGTGAGGAGCAGCTGGGACACAACTTCTGTGCAGGAGAAGACCTTCAGAGGGGCTCTCCATCCCTTGAGCAGGCGGGGAATCATAGAATCATCCAGGCTGGAAGGGAGCTCTGAAGGTCACCCAGTCCAACCCCCTTGCAGTCTGCAGGGACATCCTCAGCTAGATCAGATTGCTCAGAGCCTTGTCAAGTCTCAGCTTAAATACCTCCAGGGGTGGGGTCTCAACCACCTCCCTGGGCAACCTGTTGCAGTGTTCCACCAGCCTGATGGGGCAGAACTTGTCCCTCACATCCAATCTAAATCTCCTCTTGTCTAGTTTCAGACCATTGCCCCTCCTCCTATCCCTGCGGGCCTTTGGAAACAGTCCCTCTGCAGCCTTCTCGCAGGCCTCCTTCAGCTCCAGTCAGAAGGAAGGAGTGAGTGCGGGATTTTGTGAAGATCTGGGACGGTAACGATGGTTGAAAACAGAAAGATCTGTCCACAACGGTGCCGCTGGTGTTGAAATCTCTCAGAGCCGATTCGGGGATCGAAGCCTTTCCCCACCCCCGGCAAATCCCCAAGGCACCAGGAGAGGGCAGCAGAGGCAGGGGCTGAGCGGGACCCCCGCGGCGGTGCTTCGGCACCTGGGTACCCAGCTGCGGGGAGCGGACACCGGAGACGGCGGAGGATGCTGGCAGTGCCTGGCAGAGAGCTGAGCCGCTGCGGACAAAGAATCTGTCACAGAATCACAGAACTGTCAGGGTTGGAAGGGACCTCAAGGCTCAGCCAGTTCCATGGGCAGGGACACCTCACACTGCAGCAGGTTGATGAGGAGCGAGCAACTGATGTCGTTTACCTGGCCCTGAGCAAAGCCTTCGACACTCTCCCGCACCACATCCTGGTCTCCAGGCTGGTGACACATGGGTGTGATGGGTGACCACTAGATGGATACAGAACTGGCTTGATGGCTGCAACCAAAGAGTGGCTGTCCATGGCTCCATGTCCCAGTGGAGGCCAGGGACAAGCAGAGTCCCTCAGGGATCAGTCCTGGGACCAGGCTTGTTCAGCATCTCTGTGGGTGCCATGGTCAGTGGCATTGAGTGCACCCTCAGCAGGTTTACTGCTGACACCAAGCTGTGTGGTGCAGCAGACAGCTGGAGGGAAGGGATCCATCCAGAGGGAGCTGGACAGGCTGGAGAGGTGGGCACAAGCCAATCTCAGGAGGTTCAACAAGACCAAGGGCAGGGTCCTGCAGCTGGGTGGAGGCAATCCCAGGCACAAATCCAGGCTGGGCAGGGACTGGCTGGAAAGCAGCCCTGAGGAGAGAGCCTTGGGGGTGCTGGGGCAGGAGAAGCTCACCAGGAGCTCTCAGTGTGCACTTGCAGCACACAAAGCCAATCAGATCCTGGGCTGCAGCAGAAGTGTGGCCAGCAGGGCAAGGGAGGTGATCCTCCCCCTCTGCTCAGCTCTGGGGAGACCCCACCTGGAGTCCTGCCTCCAGTTCTGCAGCCCCTATGACAAGAGGGATCTGGAGGTGCTGGAATGTGTCCAGAGAAGGGCCAGGAGGATGAGCAGAGGGCTGGAGCTCCTCTGCTATGAGGACAGACTGAAGGAGTTGGGGCTGTTCAGTCTGGAGAAGAGAAGGCTCTGAGGTGACCTCATTGTGGCCTTCCAGGATCTGAAGGGGGCTCCAAGAAGGCTGGGGAGGGACTGCTCAGGATCTCAGGCAGTGATAGGACTAGGGGGAATGGAATGAAGCTGGGGGTGGGGAGATTGAGGCTGGAGGGGAGGAGGAAGTTCTTCCCCATGAGAGTGGTGAAGCCCTTGATGGGTTGTGCAGGGAGGTGGTTGAGGCCCTGTCCCTGGAGGTGTTTAAGGCCAGGCTGGATGAGGCTCTGGCCAGGCTGATCTAGTGTGGGGTGTCATCATTGATCAGATCCCCCTCAGGCTGCTCTTTTCCAGAGTAAAAAGACTAAACAGCCCCACTTCTCTCAGAGTAAGAGTGTCCCCTAACCATCTTTGGAGCCCTTTGCTGTCCCCTCTCTGTCCTCCTTGAACTGGGGAGCCCAGAACTGGACACTGCTCCAGATGTGGCCTCAGCAGAGCAGAGAGGGAGGAGAACCTCCCTTGACCTGCTGGCCTCACTTTTCTTGATGCACCCCAGGATGCCCTTTGGCCTTGTTGGCCACAAGGGCACATCACTGGCTCATGGCCATCCTGTTGTCCACCAGTACTCCCAGGCCCTTTTCCCCAGAGCTGCTCAGCTGCAGATCAGCCCCCAGCCTGCCCTGATCCAAGGGGCTGCTCTGCTCTTCCCCAGATGCAGGACCCTGCTCTTGCCCTTACTGAATGTTCATCCAAGCGCAGATGCAGAGCTGCTCAGCACTGTTTCCAAGGCAGCTGCACAAAGTCCCTTCACAGCCTCCCTAGGAGAGATCTGCTCTGCTGCACTGGAACAGGAAGATCTGCTGCAGCTTTCTGCCTCTCCACCAAACGCAGGAGCCAGAGCTGCTTCCCCTCGCCGCAACACAAGGGGGATGGAGGTGGCTCCCTGCGGAGCCGTGCCATGGGAACTGCAAACACAGCAGCTTTCACAGGGCACATTAATTCACCCTCTGGCTCGCTCCAGGCTGGGCTGATGGTGTCTCAGAAGCATAATGGAGAACTTACTGAAGTGTTTGTGTTTTGTTGCTGTTGCTGTTGCACTGCCTCACCAAGCTGTTATGTGCTGCACCTCTCCACTGCGCAGCTGGAGCTCGAGAAAAGGGGAGCCCGAGAAGACTGCTGTCAGGAAGACTTGGGAAGGAGACCAGAATCAGAGGAAATGGAAAGAAATCCATAAATCAGTGAGCAACCCAGTGAAGAACTAACAGGGTCTGTCCAGCTCCTTGTCTCACAGCCTTAGAAACCCACTCAATGGAGCTCAAAGAGGTGAAATTGCAAACGGCTTTGTGTTCACACACACTGCAGCGTATGAGTGGGAATTCTTTACAGGAGACAGAAAGTTTGGTGGTAAGGACTCTGACACTCAGCATTTCTGTGTCCTGGAGCAAAGCAAGGCTCATAGAATCATAGAGTCACAGAATCAATAAGGTTGGAAAAGACCTCAGAGATCATCAAGTCCAACCTGTCACCCAACACCTCCTGACAACTAAACCATAGCTCCAAGTGCCACATCCAATCCCCTCTTGAACACCTCCAGGGATGGGGACTCCACCACCTCCCTGGGCAGCACATTCCCATGGCCAATCTCTCTTGCTGGGAAGAATTTCTTCCTCACCTCCAGCCTAAACTTCCCCTGGCACAGCTTGAGACTCTGTCCTCTTGTTCTGGTGCTGCTTGCCTGGGAGAAGAGTCCAACCCCCACCTGGCTACAACCTCCCTGCAGGGAGTTGGAGAGAGCAAGAAGGTCTCCCCTCAGCCTCCTCTTCTCCAGGCTAAGCAACCCCAGCTCCCTCAGCCTCTCCTCACAGGGCTGTGCTCCAGACCCCTCCCCAGCTTTCTTGCCCTTCTCTGGACACCTTCAAGTCTCTCAATGTCCTTCCTAAATTGAGGTGCCCAGAACTGGACACAGGACTCAAGGTTATTCACTATTATTTGCTCTTAAACAATATCTTCAAACATCCATCTGCTTTACACCCAGGGACTGTGTAGCTCCATCCAGCTGGTCACTAGTTGAATGTTTTATCCCTGTGCTCCCCTGGTGGATTGGAATTACCTTCTGAGCGCATCTTTCCTTGCTGCTGCATCCAGTTCTGGAGCCTCTATTACAGGAAAGACCTGGAGGTGCTGGAAGGTGTCCAATGAAGGGGCACGAGGATGAGCAGAGGGCTGGAGCTGCTCTGCTGTGAGGACAGACTGAAGGAGTTCGGGCTGTTCAGTCTGGAGAAGGCTCTGAGGAGACCTAATTGTGTCCTTCCACTATCTGAAGGGGGCTACAAGAAAGCTGGGGAGGGACTTTTGAGGGTATTAGGAAGTGATAGGACTGGGGGGGATGGAGCAAAACAAGAAATGGGTAGGTTGAGCTTGGATGTTAGGAAGAAGTTGTTCCCCATGAGGGTGGTGAGAGCCTGGCACAGGTTGCCCAGGGAGGTGGTGGCAGCCTCATCCCTGGAGGTGTTTGCAGCCAGGCTGGATGTGGCTGTGAGCAACCTGCTGTAGTGTGAGGTGTCCCTGCCCATGGCAGGGGGGTTGGAACTGGCTGAGCCTTGAGGTCCCTTCCAGTCCTGACAATTCTGTGAACCTGGGTTTTCCTTCCATTCCTTTTGCTCAGGAGAGTTTCTCACCCCCTGTTGCTTTTGTTGGCTTGTTTGTGGCCCTGTGTCTGGAGAGCCCAGGGAAAAGGATGACCTCCATTGGCATCATCCTAAAAAGTAGCTGAAACAATGTCAAACTGGTTAAAAAGAGACACGTGTGGGTGAGGCTGCTGTAGCTGAGCCTCCCTGTGTCCTAAGAGCTCACCACCAGCTCATGCTGGCTGGTGGCTCAACACCACCAAGTGCCATTGTGGCCACAGAGTATGGGCACCAGGTGTGGGAGCCTGCTGTGGGTGGCAGGGTGGGATCCACTGGCACCACAGTGGTGATGGGACCCTAGGGAATACTGTGGGATCCTGGCAGAGGCAGCAGTTACTGAGGAGCATGAGGTGCACATGCTGGCCCAGGAGCATGGTAGCAAGCTGAGGTACATGGCAGGGCCCTGAGGTAGACCAGGGAGGTGGTTGAGTCACCATCCCTGGAGGCGTTCCAGAGGAGATTGGACATGGCACTTGGTGCCATGGTCTAGTCATGGGGTCTGTGTTGATAGGTTGGACTCGATGATCCTCAAGGTCCTTTCCAACCTAAGTTATACTGTGAGACTGTGATACCTGTGAACGTGACAGGGCCATGAGGTACAGCAGGGGCTATGGGGACAGCACGGCTCTGAGGCATGTGGGGTCACCTGGGAACGTGTGGACGTGGCTCCTGCTCTCAGGCATAGGTGGGCATGACTTAACCCTGAGGTATGTGGGGGGGACATAGCTCAGCCCTGAGGCACATGGGGGCACAGCCCTGAGGCACACAGGGGACCTGGGGCCATGGCAGAGCACTGAGGCACACGGAGAACACACGGACAGGGTGGGACGCTGAGGTACACGCAGGACACAGGGTCATATGGGGACACTGAGGACACGGGGACATACCACAGCTTTGTTTCACAGAATCACAGAATGGGGACACTGAGGCACACGGGGACACTGTGGGATGCTAAGACACACAGGAACAGGGAGGCACAGCCCTGAGGCACAGGGGGGACACAGGGACACATGGGGACACTGTGGGATGCTAAGACACACAGGAACACGGAGGCACAGCCCTGAGGCACAGCCCTGAGGCACAGGGGGGACACAGGGACATATGGGGACACTGAGGCACACGGGGACACAGCGGGACACTAAGACACACAGGGACGTGGAGGCACAGCCCTGAGGCACACGGGGACACGGCAGGGTTACTGAGGCACACGGCAGGGTTACTGAGGCACACGGCAGGGTTACTGAGGCACACGGGGACGCGGCGCAGACCGCTGACCGCAGGCCGCCCCGCCAGCGCCGCCGCTCCCCGCGGTGGCCCCGGGCCGGCGCCGGGCCCCAGCTCGGGGCGAGCCGCGAGCCCCGCCGCGCGCCGCGTTGCCATGGCGATGCCGCCCGTCGGGCCGGGCCGCGCCGCGGCAGGCTGCCGTCGCTCGCCTCGCCGCCCCGGTGCCCCGCAGAGCTGAGCTGTCGCTTTAAGAGCGGCGAGGCCGCGGCCGCCCCCGCCCCCGCCCGCCCGGCGGCCGGAAGGGGGCTGTAATTGCTGTGATTGCAGCGCTGCCGTCCGCCCGCGCCCGCCGCCGCCGTTTGGGCTCTCAGGTAAGCGCCGCGGAGCGCTCGGCCCCACCCCGCCCGCCGCTGCCGCCGCTACCGGGAGAGGCGCTGCCCGGGGCGGCGGCTCCGCCCCGCTGGGAGCCCGCGGGCCCGGCCGAAGGCGCCGCGGGGCGGGGCTGGGCTGAGGGCGGCGGGGCCGCCGCTTTTCTGCCCCGTGTTCGGCTGCCGAGGGCGGGCGCAGGTGCGGGAGAAGCTCGGGGCCGCCCTTTCGGTAAAGCCGGCGGGGCCGGCGGCCCTCCGGGGGTGTCGGGGTCCGAGCGAGGAGGGCCCCGCGGGGTCCGTGGGGCCCAGGCTGCCGGCCGGTGCCCGCGGTGGGCAGGGGCCGCTCGGCGTGGGTGGGACGCGGGGCGGCTGAGCCTCCCCGGCTCCGGCGCCGCTGTTGTGCTTGGCCGCGCTCAGCGCCCGCGGCTCTGCTCGCGGTGTGAGCGGGAGCCGGCAGCGCGCCGCTGCCCGCGGCAGCGCCGTGCTTTAGGGCAGGAACGCGCGGCGAGGAGCCCTCCCGAGCGCTGCCGGCAGCACCCCCGGGGGTTACTTTCTCTTTGTTAGGCCTTTTGCCTACCATGGCCAGCAGCAGCCTCCGGCACCGCTCAGGGACTGGCCCGCAGGTGGCAGGTGAGGCTGCGTCGTCCCTGCCCGGCCATCAGGCGCAGACCCCGAGCGGGCACCCGGCCGGCTGCCGGCGCCCCGAGCCTCTGCCTCGGGCTTTCGCCCTCCTGCAGCTGGATCAGCTTTCGGGCAGGTTCTTTGTGGTCCTCCCCGCAGCTGTTGGGGCTGCACCAGGTAGGATTAGGGGGGCAGGAGGGAGTAAACTCTGCTGCTACGGTGCAGAACCGCGGTGTTAGTTACGCTCAGGTCCTGAGATACGTTTTTTCCTCAAGGGTTAGACCCGGATGGGTTTCATTTGCTTGGAGTTTTTGCCTTTTACGAAGGAGCATTTAATTCCACACACACACACCCCCTTAAGCAGACCATTGTGGGAAACCTTTGCTTTTAAAGCTTTGATTTGTCATCGTTTTCTGGTTGATTATCAGTATTCCAGTTTCTTGTTTGTTGGTGCTTTCCCCTTCCTGCTTTCTGTTTCGTTGGCTGGTCTGGCTTCTGAGTGTTTAACGGTGGGGATGGGAATTGGGATGAGATAAGACAGGAGAGTCTGAGATTATTTCATGTCAGCTTCCCTAATGGACTCTTGTAAGCCAAAGGGGAAGAGGAAAGCAAAAGTGATCAAGTGAGGCTCGGGGTGCTGTGCTGTGCTTTGCTTTGCTTTACTTCGGAGGCAGAAAGGGGGAGAATGTTCTGAGGGAGTGACTGAGAGTTTGTTTCACTTATTTCTCCTCTTTTGAGGTTGAAAGATGAACCAGCAGCTTGAAAACGCTTCAGCTAAAAGTGCTGGGCTCTTCTTTTTCTGTTCAACTGACTCCACTGAAAAGGGAAGGGGAAAAAAAAGCTCTTTTCAAAAGCAGAGGAGCAGCTCTGCAGTGGTGGAGCCAGGAGGAGAAGCGTGTGTGGGCAGAGGCCTCGCTGCTCCTCCATCAGCCTTTCCTGCCTTCTCTCTGTGGACCATAACATTAGGAAGGCTCCCACGTGCATTGGGCTGGATTGTCTGGTTGATGGGAGCTGTGGGAATCAAGAGGAGCTCCCTGTGGATTAGCTCTTGGGCTGCCTGTGGTGCGCTCAGCCCGCGGGCTCTGGCCTCTGCTGTGCAACTGAGGAAAGTAATTGGATTTTAAGGAGGCTTTAATCTATTATCCAGGGGTGTGTGTGTGTATCCCCTGGGGAGATGTCAGGGAGGGCGTGCTTGACTCTTTTTGCTGCTATTAAGTGATTTGTGGCCTTATGACGGTGGTAGGTTGCAGTTTGGGAATTGCAGCACCTTAACCTTCCAGCTGCAGTCCATGCTGTGGCTCTCTGTCCTTTTAGAATCACGGAATTGTCAGGGTTGGAAGGGATCTCAAGGCTCAGCCAGTTCCAACCCTCCTGCCATGGGCAGGGACACCTCACACTGCAGCAGGTTGCTCACAGCCACATCCAGCCTGGCTGCAAACACCTCCAGGCAGGAGGCTTCCACCACCTCCCTGGGCAACCTGTGCCAGGCTCTCACCACCCTCATGGGGAACAACTTCTTCCTAACATCCAATCTCAATCTCCCCATTTCTAGTATTGCTCCATCCCCCCCAGTCCTATCACTCCCTGACACCCTCAAAAGTCCCTCCCCAGCTTTCCTGTAGCCCCCTGCAGATCCTGGAAGGCCACAATAAGGTCTCCTGGGAGCCTTCTCCTCTCCAGACTGAACAGCCCCAAATCCCTCAGTCTGTCCTCATAGGAGAGGTGCTCCAGCATCCTCATCCTCATGGCCCTCTTCTGGGAGCTGCCTAAGTGACTTCCCTTTCCACCCCAAGCTTCTCCCAGGAGCTTTCATCTTGAGTCCAAGAAGAGTTTTATTTCACAGTATCACAGAATCACCAAGGTTGGAAGAGACCTCAAAGATCATCAAGTCCAACCTGTCACCACAGACCTCCTGACTAAACCATGGCACCAAGTGCCACATCCAATCCCCTCTGGAACACCTCCAGGGACGGTGACTCCACCTCCCTGGGCAGCATCTTGCCTGCATTTGGTTCTTGTGCACAGTGACAAGCCTGGCCATGGAGAGCACAGGTCTGTGGTGAGGGATGGAGAGCCAAGAAAAACTAGAACTGGATGTCCTTGCAAACTGCCAGCTTTGTAGCAAAGGATGATGCTCAGAGCATGTGGCCTTCTATCAAGGCTTGAGGTAGCTCCTTGGATAATAGTGAATGGGAGATCTGAGTCTTCCAGGTTTAAACAGTCGTTGAGGAGAAAGCATTAGAAAGTTTCCTGAGTGTGGAAATGCTGGGGAGCTTTCTGGGCTGGAGCCCAAAGGTTAAATGGCAATGGGACTCTGGGTGGCTTTTCTTCAGGGGTGCTACTTGCTGCTGCAGTTCTGTACCATCTGATGTGGTTTGGGTTGGAAGGGATCTTAGAGATCATCCAGTTCCAACCCCCCTGCCATGGGCAGGGACACCTCCCACCAGCCCAGGGTGCTCAAGGCCTCATCCAGCCTGGCCTTCAGCACCTCCAGGGAGGGAACATCCATGACTGCCCTGGACAACCTGTTCCTGTGTCTCATCTCCCTCACTGAAAATAATTTCTTCCCAATATCTACTCTGAATCTCCCCTTCTCAAGCTTCAGTCCATTTCCCCTTGTCCTGTCACTGCAAGCCATTGTCTGAAGTCCCTCCCCAGCTCTCCTGTAGCTCCCCTCAGGTAGTGGAAGGCTGCTCTAAGGTTTGCCCATAGCCTTCTCCAGGGTGAACAGCCCCAACTCTCCTAGCCTGTCCCAACAAGGGAGCTCCTCCAGCCCTCTGCTCATATATGTGGCCTCCTCTGGATCCAGTGGAACTGTCCCATGTCCTCCTTGTGCTGGGGGCCTGCAGTCCTAGAGTGGCTTTGAAGTAGTTGATATGTTGAGGAACTATTGTCTTGGAATCCTCTGCTTGTTCCAGTTTTCCTGCCCTTTCTTCCCTTTGAGGTGGTTGTTTCCTGGGGGTACAACTTCTTCCTGCTTTCCTGCAGTCAGGGTCTGTGCCCTTGAGAAGGCTTTTGAGTAGCAGAGTAATAACCTAGAGCCCCTGCTGAAGGGGAGACCACCTAGATGTCCTTGGAAGAAGTGGCAAGCCAGGCCCACTGCCATGCTCTCAGCTGAGATGAGACAACACAGGGAGCATGGAGGAGGTCTGGGCATCCAGGAGGAGAGAGAAATGGAGAGGAGAGGCCTGCAGCACCTCTCCTGTGAAGACAGGCTGAAAGAATTTGGCCTGGAGAAGGCTCCAAGGAGACCTTGTAGCAGTATTTCAGTATCTGAAGGAAGGCTGGGAAGGGGCTGTAGCAATAAGACCAGGGGCAATGGTTAGAAACTGGAGCAAGGGAGATTTGGGTTGGGCATCAGGAAGAAGCTCTTCACAACGGGGGCAGTGAAATCCTGGAACAGGTTGCCCAGAGATATGCTTGAGGCCCCATCCCTGGTGATACTCAGAGTCAGACTTGCTGTGGCCCTGGGCAGCCTGATCTAGTTGGATATGTCCCTGCTGGCTGCAGGGGGTTTGGACAAGATGAGCTTTGAGAGTTCCTTCCAACCTGATGCAATCTGTGAATCCAGGAGAGCGGCAGGCCAAGCAGGGAGCGGACATCCACCACAGCAGCGAGCAGCGCTGACAGAGTAGCAGCTCCTGCCCAGCATGCCCTGGCTGGATCAGTTTTAGGCAATTTCTTGATGAGCCCATGGGTGAAATTTGCTGTCTCATTCCCCAGGTGCCCTGCCACCCCCTTGGGCCCTTTGGTTCTGCTGGTCTTTGCCAGACATTGCCTGAGCTGCCCTTCAACTGCAGCTGTTTTTGCAGGTTCCCAGTTGTTCTTACTGTGTTTATTTTAGTGGTTATAAACTGATTTTTAAAAGGGAGTTGGAACTCGAGCTGGAAAGTCTCTCAGTATTTTTTTCTTCCCCCTTTCTTCCCCTTCATGATTTGGTTGAGAAGCTGCACCATAGGAGGGAGCAGCTGAGCCCTTGGTGTTGTTCCCCCTTTGTGCTTTGAAGCTTCTGAGCTGTCCTGTACCTTGATTTTTTTAGGAGTAGGCATAGTTTGGAGAGGTCTCTACTCTTAATGTAGTAAAATTAGGGCCCTGATTTAGGAGTGAAAGCTGGAAGGAAGTTTCTTGTTCTCATAACATTTTGTTCAGCATGAATGCTTGCAGCCAGCCTGACCTGTGGGTTTCATTTTCTTGAGAGACAAGAGAGCAAAAAGCCTTTTTTAGGGCAATGCTTTAAACACCTCTGTGGTTCAGAGTGGGATGTGGAGCTCGAAGGTGCCACCCCTAACCAAACCAGATCTACCTCATCTGCCTGTGATCCTACCTGGTGCAGGGCAAAGTCCCTCACAAGGGTTCTCACAGTGGCTTCAAGAAGTGTGGGTGATCTAAAATAGCTTTATAAAGTTGACAATTGAGGGAGAACCCAGCATGGTTAACTTATTTCTTCTGGTAATGAATGTGTGCTGCCTTGCCACTCTGATCTCCGCTTCCTTCCCTTCAGTTCATAACGCTTACTTTTGCAAGTTGAACTGAAAATAGGTGCTGGAAGTGGTGAATAATCACTTCACTTGGAATAATCCGTGGCTGGGAGAGCCAAGGGTTCAGTCCTCCTGCTCTCTTTTGTTAGAGGCAGGCTTAGCTGTTTTTCCTCCCTCCTGTGTGGAGCACTGAACAGTGATTTCTATGCAAGAATGCTGAGGCAAGTCTTTCAGAGTGCTTGAATGGTCATCTAGGGGCAGCTGAGAAAGGGTTGCCAGGGAGATGCTGTTGAGAGCAGCTAATGCAGGGTGCAACAGCTTGTGTGGAAGAAAGTGTAGAAAGGCTGCATTGTGATAAGCTCTTCCCTGCCTCCCCTTTGGGGTGCAGGAGGGGTGCTCCTTCTGGAAGCTCAGGAAATGCAGGTGTCACTTGAGCTGGTGGGCACAAGAGGCACCACACTGCCCCTCCTAAAGGAACACAGAGTGCATCAGGTTAGAAGGGATCCTCAAAGCTCATCTCATCCAACCCCTCTGCAGTCAGCAGGGACACCTCCAACTAGATCAGGCTGCCCAGGGCCCCCTCAAGTCTGATCTTGAATGTCTCCAGGCACAGGGCCTCAACCACATCCCTGGGCAACCTGTTCCAGTCTCTCCCCAGCCCCCCTGTGCAGAACTTCCTCCTGGTGTCCAACCTAACTCTGCCCTGCTCCAGTTTCAAACCACTGCCCCTTGTCCCATCCCCACAGGCCCTTCTGAACAGTCCCTTACCAGCCCACCTGTAGGTCCCCTTCAGATATTGAAATGCATCTCTAAGGTCCCCCTGGAGCCTTTTTTTCAACATGCTGAACAGCCCCAGCTCTCCCAACCTGTCCTCATGGGTAAGGTGCTCCAGCTAAGCCGAGCTGTGAGGGTAAGCTGGAAATCAAACCCTGCACTTCAGTGCTTGTGCTTCCTCAGGGCTGTCACTGGGAAGGGAAAGATGTTGCCTTGTAGGCCTGTAGCATGGGCAGGAGCACAGGGCTTGCAGCATCACCAGGTAAAATCCTGTTCTGTCACTTTAAGCAGCCTCAGGGTACAGCTGGCCGTCCAAGGAGCTGCTTGTTTGTTCCCTTACGCCTTTCCAGAGCTCCTGCTGTCCTGCTTATTTCTCTCTGTGGGTGTGTACTGAGGGTCCAAGAGACAATGGTGGGGAAATGCTGAAATGCACATGCAGAAGTGCAGATGATGATGCTGCCTTGTGCATGCAGGTCACCAGCAGTGCCTGTGTCAGGCCTTGTCTCTCTGGATGCCGCTCAGCTCGCAGCGCTGAGTTTGCTCTTGCGCTCTTCCAGCGCCTGCTCGTGGAGTGAGTCTGTGTGAAGTGTGAATGCTTCCAGGCTGTTCAGAATGCAGTTGTGATGCTCCAGCTTGGGGCTGGCCAACTGTCCTGCTGTCTGGAGTTGTGTGGGTGGGTGGAGAAATGGTTTCTTGGTTGTGTGACCCCAATGGGGAGAAGAGCAGCTGGGGTTTAACAAACTGGTTAAAATTATATAGCCCCCCCCAAATTCTCCTGAGGCATCTCTCCTTTCCTAGAAGCTTCCTTTAACAAGCTGATTTCTCAGGCTGATTGCTTGCAGATGAGATCATGCAGTGTGTTTTGCAGGAAAAGAATCTGAGCTCAGACTGGTGAGCCAGAAAGTTTTAACACACAAGTCACATGCCCAGCATCCTCATGGCACACACAAAACACCGGCCCCTGCGCAAGCACCCGGCCCCGAGGGTGGCTTTGTGCTCCTGCAAGAGCCTTCTGACGGTAAAGAATGCCAAGGGATGCTCTCAAGTGCTGGGTCCTGTTGCTTGGACAGCAACAGGAGACAGCAAGGAAGTATTTCATCTCTCCTTAGCTCTGTTTCTCTCTTTAGTATGTGTGGTGTTGGGATAAGCCCAAGTGAGTGAAGGCTCTCATCTGCCTCAATTCCACAGCCGTTTTTCTGCTGGCTTCAGCAAAGGAATTTATGCAGAGCTGATGATAGTCTTGTGTCTGTGTGTGTGTGTTAATGCTTGAGAACATTCTGAGCAGGGAACACTTGATGCTAATGTGTCTGCTGCAGAGGATCCTGCCAGGCTCTGGTCCCTCTCAACAGGGGACACTGCTCTCCATTTCTGGCAGCTGGGTTAAGGTGTCCTTTGCAGAAAGGCCTCTTCTTCCAAAGCAATCTCAGCCTTCAGTGAAGAATGTGAGAAATCAAGCAGAGCTGCTTTAAGGTGGTGTTATGTACCCAGCACAGGGGAACAAGCTGATGAGTTTTGTTGCCAAGAGCTTTACAGGACGACCTGTTCCCACAGGCAAGGTGGGAAGGCACCTCCTTGATGCCAGGGCCTCTCTGTGCCTAAAAGGACTTCAAGAATGAAGTCATTGAATGTCAAGAAGAAGACATTAGAGAGGCAAAACCAGAGGGGTGTGTGTGTGTGATTTATACTGATTATGGAAGTAGGAGCCAAGAAGCCACTTGTTCTGATGGCTCTTGTAAGTAAAAATTGCAGTGAGACTGGGCTCCTAAACTGAAAAAATCTACCAACTTGAAGGCAGAAACACATAAAGCAAGATGTGTTAGAGCCTCCTACCACTGCACATCAGAGAATGACAGGAGGCCTAAGGTTGGAAGGGATCTTAGAGACCATCTACTCTAACCACCCTGCCACGGGCAGGGATGCCTCTCAACTAGACTTGGATGCTCAAGGCCTTCTACTGAAGAACCTCTTCCTCAGCTCCAGTCTAACCCTGCTCTGCCTCAGCTTCAAGCCATTCCCCCTTGTCCTGTCTCTAGATACCCTTAGCAAAAATCCTTCTGCAGCCTTCCTGCAGGATCCCTTCGGGTATTGGAAGGCAGCTGAAAGGCCCCCCCCGGAGTGTTTTCTTCTCCAGGCTGTACACCCCCAGCTCCCTCAGCCTGTCCTCAGAGCAGAGCTGCTCCAGCCCTTGGATCATCTCTGTGGCCTCCTCTGGACTCACTCCAGCAGCTCTGGGTCCTTCTTCTCCAGGGGACACCAGAACTGGAGGCAGGATTGGAGGTGAGGTCTGAGAAGAGCAGAGCCCAGGGGCAGGATCCCCTCTGCTGCCCACCCTGCTCTGGCTGCAGCCCAGCACACAGCTGCCTGCTGGGCTGCAGGAGGCACTGCTGGCTCCTTCTGGGGAGCTGCTCAGCACCCAACACCGCCAAGGCTTTTTCTTCAGGGCTGCTCTCAACCCCCTCTGCACCCAGCCCGGATTTGTGCCTGGGGCTGGCCCAACCCAGATGCAGGACCTTGCACTTTGCAATCAACGTTCAGCTGCCCCCAGGGGAGTCTCAGTCTGTGGCTCACTCCTCTCAGCTTGCTTTCTCAGACAGTTGAAGGTGAATCTTAGTGCTGAGCACAGTCTTGGTGATGTATTTTTTTTTCCCCTGTCATTATGCTGCCTGTCACTTAAGAATCTCTGCTCTGTGGCAGCTTATCAGAAGCTCTTTCCAATGCAGAACTTCACACAGGTATTTTACAGAGGTGGAAAGTCAAGTGTGTGGAAGTAGAAAACACCTCTTGCAGCCTTGTCAGACTTTGTTTGGCATCCTCCTGAGTGTGTGATACAGCACAAGGTAAAATGTCTGCCTGCTGAGCTATTCCTTACATAAGGCAGTTGTGAACATAAGTTGCATGGGTTCCATGGCCTTACTCACTGGTTAATGATCCCAGGAGCCTTCTGGTAGTGGAAGTAGCTGCTAGAAACCTCTTCTTGCTGTGGTGGGTTGCACTGAGGTCACTCTGCTCTGCTGAGACCATACCTGGAGTACTGTGTCTGATTTTGGGCTTCCAAGTTCAAGACAGAGACCTGCTAGAGAGTCCAACAGAGAGCCATGAGGATGCTGAGGGGACTTGAGCATCTCCCCTGTGAAGAGAGACTGAAAGCCCTGGGGCTGTTTAGTCTGGAGAAGGCTGAGAGGGATTTGATCAATGTCTATCAATAGCTGAGGGGTGGGGGGCAAGTGGAGGGGGCCAAGCTCTTTTGGGTGGTGCACAGGAATAAGGAACAATGGAGACAAACTGAAACAGAGAAGGTTTTGCCTCAACATGAGCAGCACCTTCTTTACAGGGAGGGTGCTGGAGGCCTGGAGCAGGCTGCCCAGAGAGGTTGTGGAGTCTCCTCCTCTGGAGACTTCCAAAGACCCATCTGGACACATTCCTGTGCACACTACCCTAGGTGACCCTGCTCTGGCAGGGGGGTTGGACTCACTGATCTCTGGAGGTCCCTTCCAACCTCTAACATCCTGTGATTCTGTGTTTTTTGTAGCAGCTCAACTGTTTCATCCTTCATGCTGCTCCCTGCTCCTGGCTGGAATCCTGCTGGGTCTGTCCATGGCCATCTGCCCCCTGGAGACTGGCTGATGATCGTCATGAGCGGGAGGTGATGATCTGTACCCTGAGGAGCGTTGCCTCAACCTTGTTTTGTCCGTGAAGCTTCGAGTGTGGAGCTGTTAGAGCACCAGCCCACTCAGAACTAATGCTTGCAGAATGCATGAGCAAGGAATTAAACTGGGTGGAGCTGGTCCAAACTTTGGATTTGGGGCCTGTCTGCTCCTAGTGCAGCAGCTCTCTGGGTGTTTGCTTGGAAGGGCTCCCAGCGTGGATGATGCTCTCCTGACCTGATTTGACTTTCCTCTTGCTGCTTGGGTACTATGCCCAAATCTGTCTGCAAAGCTCTGCAGTGCAGAGCTCCTGGGCCTGATAAACCTGAAACAAGTCAGCTCCTGTCAAGAGATGATCAACTCATCCCTGCTGGGGGGAGTGGAGGGGGGGGGAAACTGTGGATGAGAGAGGGTGAGAGGACGAGGGGGAGGGACAGACAAACCAAGTAAACAGTTGTGTTGCTTCCCCAGGACTGTTCTGTGTCCTGAGTCTGCCAGCTGCAGTCTGGAGGCCAGGAGAATAGGGTGGGGTATTTTCTTCCAACCAGCTTGAATTTATACAGTGCAAATGAGAAGTTTAGCTCAGTTTCTCTGGGAATAGCATTTAAGGTGTGAAAGTGTTCCACCCCTCAGTAACGAAGAGCTGCTGCAGAACAAGCAGCTACAGGACTGAGCCTGCACAGCACAGGGCATTGGCAGCTCTTCCCCTTTGCACCATGAAGATCTGGGTGTGTTTTGCTGCTCTGGTGAGGTGGGAGAAGGGTGTCAGTGATTTTGTGTGTTGCCTTCTTATGGGAGAGCTGAAGCAGCCAGGTGGCAGGTTTGGTTGTCCAGCTGTGTTGTTTCACTTGGGCTCCTTTGTTTCTGCCTGTCACCAAATAAAGGAAAGTAAATAAAAATATCCTGTAGCAGAAATAGCTACAGGAGCCACCAGCATGGGCCTGAGTGGAAATGTCAGAGCCTGCAGTGCCTGCTCTTCTGGTTCTGCTGTTCCTGACCAGCTCTCACCGCTCCAGGCTGCGTAATGTGATCACAGTATCAGTCAGGGTTGGAAGGGACCACAAGGATCAGCCAGTTCCAACCCCCCTGCCATGGGCAGGGACACCCCACACTAGATCAGGCTGGCCAGAGAATCATCCAGCCTGGGCTTAACACCTCCAGGGACAGGGCCTCAACCACCTCCCTGGACAGCCCATTCCAGGGCTTCACCACTCTCATGGGGAGGAACTTCCTCCTCCCCTCCAGCCTCAATCTCCCCACCTCCAGCTTCATTCCATTCCCCCTAGTCCTATCACTGCCTGAGACCCTGGGAAGTCCCTTCTCCCTGCTCTCTGTGTCTGTGCTGGAGCTGAGCTGAGGAGGCCTGGTGAGAGCAGGGGCAGTGTGAGCCTCCTGTGCCATGGCATTGTTTGGGCTGAGCTGTTGGCCGTGCGTGCTGTGATTCAGCTGCTGAGGAGAGCACAGCAGCAGAGCTTGCCATGCACTGAGCTCCCTGGCTGTTTCCCTGGCCACCAGGCTCCCAAGGCTGCAAGCTCCTCTGGTGGAGTGTGTTGGGAAGTGCACGTGTTTTGCATTGGGACTGTGAGGGCTGTTGCTCAAATAACCCAGCTCCAGAAAATGACCTTCCCCTTTCCATCACTTTGACACCAGCTTGCTAAGGAGCAGTCTGCTTTATTTCCTCTCAGGCTTTGGGATGACCTGGATGGGGCTTTGCTCTGAGGAAATGAGCTTTGCTGCCCCTGTGGGCGTCCCCTGGGTCAACCCAGGCAGCACTCCCTCAATCCAGGCAGCACCATGGGAGGAATGGTGCTGGTGGCAGTTTCTCTGGTGTCCAAGGACCCAGGTGCATTTCAGTGCCTGCTGCTGCTTCCCCATTGCTCTCCAGACAGCACCTCATGCTGCCTCTTTCCCAAGGGCTCAACCCACCAGTGGCTCAGTCTCTGCTAAGGCATTTTTTGGCCTCCTCCTAGCTCTGGAAGGACACCAAATAGCAGCATTGCTTCTGAGACCTCCCTAGAGTGAAGACTTGAGAGTGGGAAATGAGTTTTCTGGTTGCTTCTAATGTCTTGAGAGCTGTTGGCTGTCTTGCTTTGAATGAGGATTCTTGGAATCATGGCAAGCTTTTGTATTTGAACACAGAGCTGAAGGTTAGTGCCAAGAAGAGGTCTCCTATGGTGGGTGTTCATTTGTGCAAGGGCAGTCTGATGCAGTGCACTGACCCTGCTGGAGACTTGTGCAATACATCAAGGCCTGGATACTGGTACTGCAGTAGCCCTGCCAGCTACAGAATTCGCCCTGACTGGGTTGGTGCTGACATCTTTGGTAACCAAACTTTGAAAAGAGTCTAGAAAGATCTCTGCAGAGAAACTCAGCTCATGTCTTTCCTAAAACTGTTGGCAATAACAGAGGGCTGGAGAGCCTCCTCTGTGGGGACAGGCTGGGAGACCTGGGGCTGCCCAGCCTGGAGAAGAGAAGGCTCCAGGGAGATCCTTGAGGTCTCTTCCAACCTCATTGATTCTATGATTCTATGACCTTCCAGTACCTGAAGGGCTCCAGGAGAGCTGGGGAGGGACTTTTGACAAGGGTTGGGAGTGCCAGGACAAGGTACAATGGCTTTGAACTGGGAGAGGAGAGATTGACACTGGAGAGGAGGAAGAAATTGTTGAGAGTGAGGGTGGGGAGACACTGGAACAGGTTGCCCAGGGAGGCTGTGGCTGCCTCCTGCCTGGAGGTGTTCAAGCCAGGCTGGATGAGGCCTTGAGCAAGCTGGGCTAGTGGGCAGGGTGTTTGGACCTGGATGATCTTAGAGGTCCCTCCCAAGCTAAGCCATCCTCTGAATCTGTTCTATAATTATTCTGCCTCTTCTCCTTTGCTGTCACAGCATGATGGAAACACTGACTGGAAAGGACATCTGGAGGTCTTCAGCTTGAGCCCCTGCTTGAAGCAGGGCTGTCTCCAGCATGTGATGGCCTCAGCCATAGCTTTGTCTGGCCAAGCCTTGAGCCTGGCTGGGGATGGAGCAGTGCACCGTGCTTGGTTTTGCTGTTGCCTGAGAGTTGTACCTAGTGAATCACCTCTCAGCATGGGTTTTGCATTCAGGTTTGCATTACCTCATCCTGCAGGTTTCAAAACATTCAAGTGAATGGTTAGGAAGGGTCCCAGCAGGGCTGATGTAACCTGTAATGTATCTGACTCCTGCTGCCTTTTCCGTGCTAGTATGGGAAATATGAGCAGGCCTGGTGCTGTTCCTGCAGGAGGAGGAAGGGATCCTGTTAGATCTGTTGGGTTTTCCCCTGTCTGCTGGAGTATTACAGGTGAAGCAGTGCTTGTAGGACGTGTCCCACTGCTGGAATGAGTGCTTGGGTGTTTCCCCCTTGCTATTAGCCATGGTGTTTGCCCTGATATTGTCAGGAGGTGCAGGATGAGCACTGTGAGCATCCTTCACCCTGACAACGTGTGGCCAGCTGTGTGGCCAGCTGTGTGCCCACACAGACACAAGGCTTGGGGCTGCCTTTTCTGTGCCCTCCTTAGCCCTTCCCAGAGGCAGGAGAGGCTTTTCCCCAGGGTCTGCTGCATTTACTTCAGGAGAGAGAGCAGGTCATGAAATGAGTGTGTCTGTTGGAGTGCACATCTGAGGTGTCCATCATGGTTGAGCTGCTATCCCTGGAGGGGTTTACAGGCTGTGTAGATGTGGTGCTGAGGGCCACAGCTGAGCAGCAGACTTGGTGGTGTTGGATTACTGGCTGGACTCTGATCTTAAAGGACTTTTCCACCCTAACCCAATGATGCCATTCTATGGCCCTGAGCATTGGTGGAAGCAGAACAGCTCTCTGCATCTGGTCACTGACCTTCAGACATGGCCCAAGCTTCTGCAGGCAGTGGGTGGCTGTGAATGGCACACAGGCAGGCCAGAGCAGAGGCCTGCTGCTGCAGCTGGGCTGGGCTGGATTTCTTCAGGCAGAACTGCAGATTGCAACACCCTTGTGCTTACTTAGGCCAGGAGGCCTTGCTTGGAAGGGAAACTGCCAAGATGCTGAAGAGGTGGAAGTTTCCCTAGCCAAGGCCTCATTGCTAGACTGCAGTCTGGCTGCATCCCCTGGTGTAATGGGGAGATTCAGAAGTGATGAGCATGCTTCACTGGTCCTGGAAATGAGAGCTCCAGTGGGCTGGTCATAGAATCATAGAATTGTCAGGGTTGGAAGGGACCTCAAGGCTCAGCCAGTTCCAACCCCCCTGCCATGGGCAGGGACACCTCAGACTGCCTCAGGCTGCTCACAGCCACATCCAGCCTGGCTGCAAACACCTCCAGGGATGAGGCTTCCACCGCCTCCCTGGGCAACCTGTGCCAGGCTCTCACCACCCTCATGGGGAACAACTTTTTCCTAACATCCAAGCTCAACCTACCCATTTCTAGTTTTGCTCCATCCCCCCCAGTCCTATCACTTCCTAATACCCTCAAAACTCCCTCCCCAGCTTTCCTGTAGCCCCCTTCAGATCCTGGAAGGCCACAATAAGGTCTCCTGGGAGCCTTTTCTTCTCCAGACTGAACAGCCCCAACTCTCTCAGGCTGTCTTCATAGGAGAGGTGCTCCAGCCCTCTGCTCTTGCTGAGCCCTGCTCTGTGCTGTATTCCTGCTAGAGAGCAAACCAGCTCTTGGGTCAGAGGAGCCTGGTGGTGTGGAGCCAGCAGCAGTGTCCTTGGGTGGATTATGAATTCTCAATCATGCTGTGCAGAGCAGCCCTTTGCTATCTGCTCATCTGAGCTGCACACCCCAGGGCAGGCTCCTGCCTCTTCTGCCTTTTGTTTCATACCAGAGCCAGTGAAGAGGATAGGCAGTGTGGGCTTCTGCAGGCTCTGCTTGCTTGGAGGTGATTGTCCTTGCTGAGGAATCACAGAAATGTGGGGCCACTGCTCTCAGCTGCTCTCTGCTGCTAGTGCTGGACCAAAGTGCAGAGGTCAGGGTTGGGGTTGGATGGCTGGAGGGTCCTGGAGCGACAGCTGTACTGTCCCTGACTTCAGGGATGTCAGCTAGGGGCTGACTTTGGCTGACAGCTCTTGTTTTACCACCCATTCTTCCCTGCACCTCTTGTTTTTGCAGGGCTCTGTCTTTGTGTGTGGCAGGCAGGGGAGCTGCAATGGCATCACTGCCATGAGCTGAGCTCTGCCTCTTTGGTTTGTGTCCCTTACTGGAAAAAGCAAACAGCTGGTGCTGAATCTCACCCTCCCTGTGTGCTCTTTGCCCCCATTGCCAGTGCTTGTGGTTTGCTTTGGCTTTCTGCTTACTCTCTGTCTCTCTGGAATAAAGCCTCCACTGAAGGAAGCTTTTCTCTAAGCTGGAGTTAGAACTGATGCTCAGAGAGTGATCTTCTCTGGTCCTTGTTATTGAAGTGAGATATGCCAACACAGATCCACCTGGGAAACCCCTGGGAGTGAGGAGCAGACCTAGGGAGGTAGGACTGCAGGTGAGGTAGCAGAGTTTTGTCCCCAGCAGGCCTGGGACCTGTGCAGCTGCTTGTCAGAATTCTCCCTGCATGTCCTTCCATGCTCTGAACTCACTGCAGGGATGGAAGGCCCAAAGAGCTGCTCCGCTGCAGCAGTGTGGGGAAGCAGCACCTGAAGGACAATGCTCAGGACATTAGGTACTGTGTAGTGCTTCAAGGAGAAAGGTCAGCTTTGAGAAAGGCCTTCTGCTTGCTGAATGTATCAACTGAATAGAATAGAATAGAATAAACCAGGTTGGAAGAGACCTTCAAGATCATCGTGTCCAACCTATCATCCAACACCATCTGATCAACTAACCCATGGCACCAAGCACCCTGTCAAGTCTCCTCCTGAACACCTCCAGTGATGGGGACTCCACCACCTCCCCAAGCAGCCCATCCCAATGGGCAATCACTCTCTCTGTGTAAAACTTCCTCCTGACCTCCAGCCTGAACCTCCCCTGGTGCAGCCTGAGACTGTGTCCTCTTGTTCTGGTGCTGGGGGCCTGGGAGAAGAGACCAACCTCTGCCTGTCTACAACCTCCCTTCAGGTAGTTGTAGACAGCAATAAGGTCACCCCTGAGTCTCCTCTTCTCCAGGCTAAGCAACCCCAGCTCCCTCAGCCTCTCCTCACAGGGCTGTGCTCCAAGCCCCTCACCAACTTTGTTGCCCTTCTCTAGACACGCTCCAGCAAGTCAACCTCCTTCCTAACCTGAGGAGCCCAGAACTGGACACAGGACTCAAGGTGTGGCCTGAGCAGTGCAGTGTACAGGGGCAGAATGACCTCCCTGCTCCTGCTGGCCACACTGTTCCTGATGCAGGCCAGGATGCCATTGGCCCTGCTTCCAGGGATTATCAGAGGGCAGAAGCCCAGAGCAGAGGCTCACTGGCTCGTGGGAGCTGAGCCCTGCTCGGAGCGGCAGCGATCCTCAGCTGCAGCACTTGCTGTTGGAGGACACAAAATGGTACTTGGCTCATTGTGCAGATAAGAGCAAGGCAGAGAGAGGCTGGAGATGTTGTGCTTGGGCTGGTCCTGGTGTCCAGGGACAGGGAGGGATGTCTGTTTGCACATAATGGTTTTCTCTGCCCCTTCCTCACAGCTGGGTCAGCAGGGATGGCCAGGGAGAGTGTTTACAAGTGTGTCCTTGCGAGCGCGGCTCCCTGCCAGGAGTTTACTTCTGGTCTGGCTGTTGTGTTTGCTGGGGCTTCATCATTACCACAGCTCAAGCTAAACTGATCTCATTCCACTTGTTCTGCCCTGGGCTGTGAGCACTTCTTTCCTCTCTCCTCTCTCTTTTTGAGGCAGCAGCTGAGAACTATGTAGTGATAGGCCGAGGGGCAATGGTTTGAAGCTGGAGCAGGGCAGATTTGGGTTGGACATCAGGAGGAAGTTCTGCACAGTGAGGCTGGGGAAATACTGGAACAGGTTGCCCAGAAATGTGGTTGAGGCACTGTGTCTGCAGACATTCAAGATCAGACTTGAGGTGGCCCTGGGCAGCCTGATCTGGTTGGAGGTGTCCCTGCTGCCTGCAGAGGGGTTGGACGAGATGACCTTTGAGGGTCCCTTCCATCCTGATGCAATCTGTGACCATGTTGCTTAGACCCAGGGCCAATGGGGGAGGATATTTCCTGGTAGTATTAAGGTTTTGAGGCTGGTGAAGTGTCAGCATTCCTCTACTGCCAACTCCTCAGCCATTCCATCTCTGGGTGAGGGAGCTGTGGTGACAAAATGGTGCTGAGGCCTCATCTACTTCTGGGTGCCAGTAGGACAGGGTTTCCCTGAGCAGCTGCCTGTACAGCCAGAAACAAGCTGCTTGGCTGAGCTGCAGGACTCTGTCTCTTGGGGGCATGAGGATAGAATAGAATAGAATAAACCAGGTTGGAAGAGACCTTCAAGATCATTGTGTCCAACCTATCATCCAACACCACCTAATCAACTAACCCATGGCACCAAGCACCCTGTCAAGTCTCCTCCTGAACACCTCCAGTGATGGCGACTCCACCACCTCCCCAGGCAGCACATTCCAGTGGGCAATCACTCTCTGTGTAAAACTTCCTCCTGACCTCCAGCCTGAACCTCCCCTGGCGCAGCCTGAGACTGTGTCCTCTTGTTCTGGTGCTGGGGGCCTGGGAGAAGAGACCAACCCCCACCTGGCTACAACCTTCCTTCAGGTAGTTGTAGAGAGCAATAAGGTCACCTCTGAGCCTCCTCTTCTCCAGGCTAAGCAACCCCAGCTCCCTCAGCCTCTCCTCGCAGGGCTGTGTTCCAAACCTCTCCCCAGCTTTGTTGCCCTTCTCTGGACACCTTCCAGCAAGTCAACCTCCTTCCTAAACTGAGGGGCCCAGAACTGGACACAGTACTTGAGGTGTGGCCTGAGCAGTGCAGTGTACAGGGGCAGAATGACCTCCCTGCTCCTGCTGGCCACACTGTTCCTGATGCAGATGGATGTATCTGTCCCATGGCTGGACCAGAGGTCATGCTCGTTCTGGTGGCTCAGGCAGCGACTGAGGGCCCAAGGAGCTACCATATCACTGTGGTGTTTGCCCACTTGAGGACTCTCATCTATCTTCAGAGCAGGGAAGGTGTCCTCAGCATGGAAGGAGAGGTGTGTGGTGGAAGATGAGTGCTCCCTTCATGCCCTCTTTTCTCTTAGGGGAGGGTCTGTCCCTGTTATGCCACCACATGTGCTATCTTGTCATCTCTGAGCCTTTGTTACCCTGCAGGACAGCTCTGGCCAGCAGCCTGTAAGGGTGTTTTGTCAGTATTTCCTGGAGGGTGTCACACACTGTCCCAAACTTACCCTGCCAAGCTTTGCCCCTCCCCCCTCTTTGCCCAGGTTTGGAGCTGACAGTGGATTTCTGCAGTGGGAGGATGATGGTAGCAGAGCCAGGCTGAGCAGATGTTGCAGCTGGGGTGGGAGTGAATGTGTTCTGAGCTATGGGAAGGACAGGAGAGGGCTGTAGGGTGTAAACAAAGCACTTCTACAGCAGGCTTCTGTCTTGCATCAAGAGCTCCTGGGAAGCTGAAGGCAGGAGCTGGCTTTCACCACCTGTCAGTGAAAGGATAAAAAGCTTGAGTGTTGTACAGCCTCCCTGGTGGGACTGTGTGGTGCTGCTCTTGTCCCTGCTTAGCCAGAGACTGCTCAGGTGATGTCTTGGTCCTCTCTGCCATGAGGCATAGGGATCACTGCACCACACCTTGGCCTTGTTGGATGAAGACAGGTAAAGGTCTTGAGGTCTTGCCATAGCTGGGCTGGGCCAGTGACTGGAAGGGAAGGAGTACAAGGACCACAGAACTGCTGGAGAGGAAGGAGTGGTCTGGTGGTGTTGCTGTTGTGCTGGTAGGTGCCTGGCAGAAAAGCTTTTAGGAGCTGTTGCAATTGGTGTTTGCCCTGTTCTCACTCAGACAGGTTCCCATCTTACTGTTGGGAACTGGGGCACCTCTCTGGCCTCTCACCACACCTCTGGTGCCTGTCTCTGGTGGCATTCATTTCTACAGTGGGATTTTGTAGCTGTTCTTCTGCAAGAGCCTTGTGCTTGGTACAGAGTGGGCAATCTACTCAGGTGTTCAAGGCCATCACTCTGGTTGCCATCACCTTAGCAGCACCATGCCCATCAGGGTCCATTCCTTTAGTTCTCCCAGAGCCACCTGATCAGAGAGCAGCTCTGGGGCAGCAAATTTCCCAGTTTCAGTGGGAACCAAGTCACAGAATCACAGAATAGAGAGGACTTGGAAGGGACCTCTGAAGAGTGAGTCCAACCCCTCTGCCAGAGCAGGATCATAGTATCAGTATCATAGTATCAGTCAGGGTTGGAAGGGACCACAAGGATCAGCCAGTCCCAACCCCCCTGCCATGGGCAGGGACACCCCACACTAGATCAGGCTGGCCAGAGCCTCATCCAGCCTGGGCTTAAACACCTCCAGGGACAGGGCCCCAACCACCTCCCTGGACAACCCATTCCAGGGCTTCACCACTCTCATGGGGAAGAACTTCCTCCTCCCCTCCAGCCTCAATCTCACCACCTCCAGCTTCATTCCATTCCCCCTAGTCCTATCACTGCCTGAGATCCTGAGCAGTCCCTCCCCAGCCTTCCTGTAGGCCCCCTTCAGATCCTGGAAGGCCACAATGAGGTCACCTGGGAGCCTTCTCTTCTCCAGACTGAACAGCCCCAACTCCTTCAGTGGATCACCTGGGGCAGGTCACACAGGAACACATCCAGGCTTGAAAGTCTCCAGAGACTTCACCACCACTCTGGGCAGCCTCTTTCAGCTCTCTGCCACCCTCAGAGTTCCTCTCATGTTTAGGTGGAACTTCCTATGTTCAAGGTCATGCCCATTACCGCTTGTCCTGTCTCTGGGGAGCACTGAGAAGAGTCTGGTGCCATCTTCCTTACACCCACCCCTTAGGTGAATTTTAAGTCTCTGCCTTGCTGCTCAGCACAGGAGGTTATTTTTAAGCACTGGAAAGGGGGGGGGGGGGAAGGGCTTTTAAGCTTGTTGGAAAAAAACCTTCAACTCATAATTTTCTGTGCTGTGAGACCACCTCTTATCTCTTCTTAGAAAGCTTTTGGCATACTTCTGGGGCTCGTGATACAATAGAGATGCCTGAAAAGCAGCCAAATTGCCCTGCACTGGGATAAACAAGTTTCTGTGGCTAAATTTGTGTGGAATTTAGTATCTGCTGGTGAGTCTTCATCTCTTAATTGGACTGCATGAGGTTCAGCCAGTCAGAGGGCAAGGTCCTGCATCTGGGTTGGGCCAGCCCCAGGCACAAATCCAGGCTGGGTGCAGAGGGGGTTGAGAGCAGCCCTGAATAAAAAGCCTTGGGGGTGTTGGGTGCTGAGCAGCTCCCCAGGAGCCAGCAGTGCCTCCTGCAGCCCTCAGGCAGCTGTGTGCTGGCTGCAGCCAGAGCAGGGTGGGCAGCAGGGCAGGAGAGGGGATTCTGCCCCTTGGCTGTGCTCTGCTGAGACCTCACCTCCAACCCTGCCTCCAGTTGTGGTGTCCTGAGAAGGACCCAGAGCTGCTGGAGTGAGTCCAGAGGAGGCCACAGAGATGATCCAAGGGCTGGAGCAGCTCTGCTCTGAGGACAGGCTGAGGGAGCTGGGGGATGTTGAGCCTGGAGTAGACTCTGGATAGACTTTAGAGCTGCCTTCCAATACCCAAAGGGATCCTACAGGAAAGCTGCAGAGAGAGAGACTTTTCCTGGGGGTGTATGGAGACAGGCCAAGGGGGAATGGCTTGAAGCTGAGGCAGAGCAGGGTCAGACTGGAGCTGAGGAATAAGTTCTTCAGTGTGAGGGTGGTGAGACTCTGGCACAGGCTGCCCAGGGAGGCTGTGGCTGCCTCCTCCTTGGGGGTGTTGAAGGCCAGGCTGGATGAGGCCTTGAGCAAGCTGGGCTGGTGGGGGATGTCCCTGCCCATGGCAGGGCAGTTGGAGTAGATGATCTTTAAGGTCCCTTCCAACCTGAGCCATTCTGTGAGTGATCTTGTCTGAAGCCAAACAGCATCTGCTGGAGAGGCTGCCAGCCGCCAGCCCCGGCCCGAGCTGCTCCTTCGCTCTTCGCAGACCTGCTCCTGCTGCAGAAAGCTGCTCTGTGCACAACCAAAACAGGGGCTGTTGATGTTATTCCTGGTCCTTTGAGAAGATGACTTAGTGGTCACATGTGCTGCTGTGAGGTCATTAGGAAGTCTCTCAAAAGCATGATTGGAGACCTGATGATGGGATGGCAGAAGAATGCTCCCTCTGCAGTGGGAGATGCAAACCTCTCTGAAGCACTCTGGCTCCCCGTGGCTGGGAGTGGGATCTGTTCTTGTGCATATTTGGGCTCCTTCCAGTGAAAAGAAGAGGCCTGGTTTGTGCTGGGCTTTATCCCTAGATTGATTAGTGAGTGTATACCATGGGATCAAGTTACATTTCAGAGGGCATCCTGCAGGGAGCCCTTTGCCTTGCCGAAGGGAAGAGTGAGGCCAACTGCAAGATCAGCAGTTTGCTGGCAGTGCTTTGTGCTTCCACAGCAGAGTCCTTCCCCAGGGCAAAGGAGCTCCTCAGAGCTGGTTGTGAGTTGGGCTGTTGCTCCTCCTGGTGCTGTGGGAAAATGGGGACCTTGCTCTAGACAGTCTGCATCTGCTTTGCTTTTATTGGTGTCCCTCCTGGATGTCCAGGGGTACCTTCTGCCACAAACTACCCTGGGTCCTTCAAAGTGAGGGACAATTGTTTTGGTCCCAGAATACCCAAAGAAAGGCCTGTTGGGCTAGGTCTAGAGGAGGGCACAAAAATGATCTGGGGGCTGGAAGCCCTCTGCCCATGGAGCCAGTCTGAGAGAGTTGGGGTTGTTCAGCCTGGAGAAGAGAAGGCTCCAGGGAGACCTTCTGGTGGCTTTTCTGCGCTTGAAGGGGCTGAGCAGAACGCTGGGGACAGTTTTTAGCAGGGCCTGTTGTGACAGGGCAGTGGTGATGGTCTGAAACTAAAAGGGAGATCCAGACCAGAGAGAAGGAAGAGAGGTTTGACATGGAGGGTGATGAGAGCCTGTCCCAGGTTGCCCAGAGAGGTGAGGGATGCCCTATCCTTAGAGCCATTCCAGGTCAGGTTGTTTGGAGCTCTGAGCAACCTGCTCTAGTTGCAGATATCCCAGCTGACTGCAATAGGGTTGGGACCCTTTAAAGGTCCTTTCCCACCCAAACCATTGTGTGGCTGTCCAGCTTGGTCCCTGTGCAGCACTGTGAGAGGCAGACTCCTCTGCTCTCACAAGAGAGCACCTTGCAAGTGTTACCTGAAGCACTAACACCCTCTGGAGTGTGGCTTCCCAAGCAGGAAGGGGTCTTGTGTCTATCCACCTCCACATTACTGCTGGCTGTGTGTTTCTGTCTCAAGCCTTAGGGGATTGTCCCATCCCTCTGAGCTGATTAACAGCCTCAGACATGGGAAAGATACCTGAGGGAGGACAAAAGGAAACACTTCCCTCTTCTTGGTGCAGAGGTGGATTGTGTGGCTGAGATGGGGTATGGAGGCAGGGAGGGAGGTGGGAGCAAGGTGGCATCTGACAGCACGTCTGTGACTGCTGTGTTTTCCAGCTGGTGTGGGCACAGTACTTCATGTCTGCTTCCTTTGGCTTTTGAGTGCTCAAATACCTGCTGCTGCTCTTGTGCCTTGCTGGGATTCCTGCTCAAAGCCTGGTGCAGCACATGGGAAGCTTTGAATGGGCTGAACCTCTGCTGCCCCTGCTTCAGCCTCTGCTCCCCCTGCTTCAGCCTCTGCTCTGGAGTCCTCCTCAGTGTCACTCCTGTACAGCACAGGCGCCCTCTCCCCACTCAGCACTGCTGTCATAGCCCTGCACTGCTGGCCCCAGGAGGGTACTGGGGTGCCCAGATGGGATGTGGTGGTGCTTCCCTTGCAGGGCAGCTTCCTTGCACCTGGACAGGTCCACAGAGAACTGCATCTCTTCAAGCCTCCCGAGTGGGCCTCTGTGGGGGTGCCCTGAGTAGGCCTCTGCGGGGGTGCCCCCAGGTGACATTCCAATGGCCTTGTCACCCAGATCAGCGTCGTCCCAACCTCCTGCCACACTCCAGGGCTCACCAGTGGGCCCAGCAATGGCTTTGCAGCAGAACCTGGCTGTGGGCAGGGGTGCCAGCTGGTGCTGGAGGTGGAAGGGCTTTGCAGGGCTCTGTGGCTGAAGAGTGGTTGTCTCATGCCCACAACCTGCTGGTGCCTGTGACCACATCATTGGTTCCTGGGGCTCCATCTGCTGAGGTCCAGCTTGTCCTGCAGGACTTGGCAATGCCAGCAGCCCATGAGGCTCACGCTGTCACCCGTGGTAATTATCTCCCCCTACGTGCCACATGCTTACATGGAGCTTCATGTTTTCCCCTCTATTTCCATATTTTTCAGTGCAAAGGAAATGAAAGTGATGTCACACAGCTGTCAGACAGCTGCAGCAGGGAGCTTGACTCGTGTGGGACCCAAAGCCAAGGAGGGCAGACCGGGGTGAAGTGCTGTGAGGAGCACACCTCCAGCCCTGCGGTCACTGCTGGCCTCTCCCTCATCCAGCAGGGGCTTTGGGAGGCCAAACCGCTGATGTGCCCTGCTCTGCTCTTGGGTTACAATAACCCTCTTGGCTGGAATTGCTTGATAAATGGCTAGCTGTGTCTTTGCTTTGTACCACGGGTGCCAGGGGCCGGTGAGGGGTGGGGGTGAGGAGCGTGGCGCTGCCCTTGCTGGGTTTGTGTTGCGCGGGGAGGCAGAAGGTGCAGGCTGGCTCTGCGGTGCCGTGCCGGGGCCTGCCTTGCCCCTGGGACAACACAGGCCTTGCTTCCTGAGCAGGAGAGCTGCTTTATGTTGTGGTTTTACTAAATGAATTCAAAGCTTGGCCTTCCTCCAGGCAAAGTCTGGGCCAAGTGCCAGCGGAGCAGCCCCTAGGGAGAGCACTGGAGCAAGGAGGGGCCAACAGCAGGGAAGAGCAGAGGAATCCAAGCAGGCAGATCTGCCTAGAAAACAGCTCTGTTTCCATCTGCTGGGTCAGGAGTTGCTATAGGAACTGGGATGATAGAGGCAGGGCCATCTCCTGGGCCTGTCTGTGTGTGCAGAGGGAGGGAGGAGGGAGGAGGCACTCAAGTTTGAACATATCATGCGTGCTGCTGGAAAGTTGCAAGGAATGTCGAAACTACAGCCTGGCTCAACCTGTGGAGCTCAAGAGAGACATGGCAGCTGTTCCCAGTGCTCAGCAGGCCCTGGGCAAGGCAGGTAGGGTCCTTCCAGCTTCACTCCTCTCTAGTTTGCAATCAGCTCTTCCTCCCCCCATGCGTTTGTCACAAATGCCTTTGGAGACTTGCTGGCAGTGGAGGAGGGGTGGGGGGTGTAGAGGTGGCAGCATGAGGAGGCAAAGGCTTCTCTCCCAGGCTGGTGGGAAGGTGGTGGCTCTTTGTGCCTGGTTTGAACTCCTGTGGCTGTGGGAGGGTTCACAAATGCTGAGTATTTCTGGGGTGTCCCATGCCCAGGGCCCTCTGGGACCCACAGGATCTTTAGTTTGGTAGAAATGTGGAGCTGGCTGGTGGAGGTGTTCTGGACAGGAGCAGTTCGTGGGGCTGTTGCTCTCTGGCAAAGCCCATGGTGGTTGAGCTCTCAGAGATGCTTCCCTGCAGTGTTTCAGGGCTGAGGTGAAGTCAGATGTGCAAAAAGTGGGGCTGGCAGTGAGTTGCTTGTGGGTGGTGGGAAAGAGTGTGTGTGTGGGGGGACACAGTCCTGCCCTCCAAGCCATGGCAGCTGCTGCTTTGCCTGAGTTTTGTGGCTGGATGTCACCTGTATTCCCTCACCTCTTCTCCCAGGGAGATGCAGGCTTCCTTCTCCCCTCCTGCTGCTGCTGTCAAACTGCCTCAGACTCATTTCTTCTACAGCACAGCAGTGTGAATGTGCAGGAAGCTGCTCGCAGAATCCTTCTTGTTAGGGTTAACCACAGCAGCAGCCCCTCCAGGAAAACAAACAAGCAAAACCCCACTGATTATTTCCCCAGCAAATGTCTGTCCTTTGAGGTGCTGAGAACTTCCCCAGCTAGCCAGTGGAGCATTCCAGGGTGGCTCAATGCTCCCCAGGTATTTGTTTGATAGGTCTGGCTGAAATTTCATCTGCCCCTCCTTGTGTCACCCACAGAATAATCTCTGCCAAAAAAAAAAGACAAAGGACAAAAGGTGGGCAGTGTTGTTTCTCTTCATGAGAAGCTGCACAGGGAGCTGCCAAAAGCTGCAATGTGATCTCCACAGCCAGCCTTGAAGCTTGCCAGGGTGGATTAGATCACAGCCCACCTACTCGGGCACCGGCTCCCAGGAGACCTTCTGGTGGCCTTCCAGTGTCTGAAGGGGGCTACAAGAAAGCTGGGGAGGGACTTTTGAGGGTGTCAGGGAGTGATAGGACTGGGGGGATGGACTTCTCCCAGGCAAGCAGCACCAGAACAAGAGGACACAGTCTCAAGCTGTGCCAGGGGAGGCTTAGACTGGAGGTTAGGAAGAAATTCTTCATAGAGAGAGAGATTGGCCATTGGGATGTGCTGCCCAGGGGGGTGGTGGAGTCACCATCCCTGGAGGTGTTTAGGGGGAGACTTGATGGGGTGCTTGGTGCCATGGTTTAGTTGATTAGGTGGTGTTGGGTGATAGGTTGGACTTGATCTCCAAGGTCTCTTCCAACCTGGTTTATTATATTCTAAACCTAGAAATGGGGAGATTGAGATTGGATGTGAGGAAGAAGTTCTTCCCCATGAGGGTGGTGAGAGCCTGGCACAGGCTGCCCAGGGAGGTGGTGGAAACCTCCTGCCTGGAGGTGTTTGCAGCCAGGCTGGATGTGGCTGTGAGCAACCTGCTGTAGTGTGAGGTGTCCCTGCCCATGGCAGGGGGGTTGGAACTGGCTGATCCTTGAGCTCCCTTCCAGCCCTGACAATTCAGTGATTCTTATCTCTGCTTGGCACAGCACACATGAAACCCCCAGAGCCTGAACACAGACACCTGGGGACTAACCTGCCTGTGGAGGAGACAGCTCTCTGCTCACATTAATGACTGATTTACTTCTGCCTGGCTAGGAGGAAATTTCTCTCCACTGTGCTCTTTTCTGTTACCCTGCTCACGGAATCCCAGATGTTCCTCTTCTGCAGCCCCACTTCCAATGCTTTATTGAATTACTCCCACGTTGCTCTGTGGCAATATGTCCCAGAGGCTTAGTGCTCATGGCATGCCATGGAATTTCATTTCCTCAGGTTTTAATTTGTTGGTTTTTAATTTCAGTGCAGTTTAAAGGTGGAAAAGAGGTAAATGGGATCCTTTCTGTTGGTCTGGGCATCATTATTTTACATGGTTTGGGGTCTTTTTCCCCCCCTATATTCATAGATTCATAAAATACCTTGGGTTGGAAGGGGCCTTAAAGAGCATCAAATTCCAACCCCCCTCCCCCTGCTTTGGGCAGGGACACCTTCCACCAGCCCAGGTTGCTCAGGGCCTCATCCAGCTTGGCCTTGGACCACCTCCAGGGAGGGAACAGCCACAACCTCCCTGGGCAAACCTGTTCCAGTGTCTCACCACCCTCACTGGAAAGAATTTCTTCCTAATCTTCAGTCTTGTTTGCCTCTCCTCCTGTCACTACAAACCCTTGTCAAAAGTCCCTTCCTGGCTTTCTTGGAGGGCCCTTCAGGTACTGGAAGGCTGCTCTAAAGTCTCCCCTTTTCCCCCCTACTCCCCCACCCTATCTCCTGTTTACAGTCACAGAATATTTAGGTTGGAAGGGAGCTGCAGATATCATTGGGGAGTTAATCTCCTCTTTGCCTCAAGCAACCCCAGGATTTCCCTGCAGCCTTCTGTGTCATTGCTGAATCTGGTGAATTCTCTCTGCGGACTCCTGTTTTCTGGTCCACCTGGAGGATAATAGCAGCAGGAAATCAGCCACTCTGCCTTTCCATAGCTGTGCAATGCTGTTGGAGCTCTCTCAGTTCTGCCTTTTCCTTTGTTTACAAGCAAAACATTCGGGTTGGTGGCTTGAAATACTTTGTGGTGAGCAGGGATCCTCTCAGTGCTGGCTGTAGCCGGGCTGGATGCTTTGCTGGGACGTTGGAGTTAATTGGAGTTTCTCCTCTCTGCCTGAGAAGCTCAAACTGATCCGAGGAAGTTGGTACTTAGTGAACAGTAGTCCCAGCAGAACGTGGTTAGACCTGCCTGGAAATCTTCACTGGAGGCTTGAGGCAGCAGTTTCAGCTGACCTGGAAGTGTTGCCACATCTCTGGCAGGCACTTCATAAATTACACTTCAGAACCACTTTGCCTGGTAAACAAAGTTTGCTCAGGCGGAACCTAACAGGTCTGTGCACCTAGACATGGCACTGAGGGAGAATCAGAGAATCAGTGAAGTTGGAACAGACCTCCAAGGTCCAGTCCAGCCATTAACCCAGCGCTGCCAAGCCCACCACTAACTTAGGTCCCTCAGCACCAATGGGGTTTCCATCCTTTCCACCACTGCCCTGGGCAGCCTGTTCCAGGGCTTGACAATCCTTGCAGGGAAGAAATTGTTCCTCAAGTCCAGCATAAACCTCCCCTGGCACACCTTGAGGCCGTTTCCTCTCACTCTGTCACTGCTTCCATGGAAGAAGAAGAAATTGAGCCCCCCCCGGCTCCATCCTCCCTTTCAGGGAGCTGTAGAGACCAAAGAGGTCTCCCCTCAGCCTCCTCTTCTCCAGACTAAACACCCTCAGCTGCTCCTCCCCAGCCCTGTTCTCCAGACCCTTCACCAGTTTCATTGTCCTTCCCTGGACCTGTCCCAGCACCTCAATGTCCTTGGAGTGAGAACCCCAAAACTGAACCCAGTACTCAAGGTATGGCCTCACCAGTGCTGAGCACTGAGGGACAATCCCTGCCCTGCTCCTGCTGCCCATTCAACTGGCCATTCCTGCTGGCTTCTGTGGATTCAGCTCAGTCTCTTAAGTAAATGGTGCCCAGGGAGGGGACCTTGTCCCCAGTGCTGTGGCTCAGTGTGCTGTGGGAGGGCAGGGACACTCCACCTGCTGCAGTTTGCAGTTCCTTCCATCTGCACAGTGCAGTGTGTGGTGGTGATGATGATGTTTACTCCTTTCTGGTACTGGAAAAGCTTCTCCACTTTTTGTGTCTTTCTGTGGATGTCTGGTGTGGCTTTTCACCCAGCCCTGGTGAGACCCCACCTGGAGTACTGTGTCCAGTTCTGGAGCCCCTATTACAACAGGGATGTGGAGGTGCTGGAAGGTGTCCAGAGCAGGGCCACAAGGATGATCAGAGGGCTGGAGCACCTCTCCTATGAGGACAGACTGAGGGAGTTGGGGCTGTTCAGTCTGGAGAAGAGAAGGCTCCCAGGTGACCTCATTGTGGCCTTCCAGTATCTGAAGGGGGCTACAGGAAGGCTGGGGAGGGACTGCTCAGGATCTCACATAGTGATAGGACTAGGGGGAATGGAATGAAGCTGGAGGTGGGGAGATTCAGGCTAGATGTGAGGAGGAGGTTCTTCACCATGAGAGTGGTGAGACCCTGGAATGGGTTGTGCAGGGAGGTGGTTGGGGCCCTGTCCCTGGGGGTGTTTAAGGCCAGGCTGGATGAGGCTCTGGGCAGGCTGATCTAGTGTGGGGTGTCCCTGCCCATGGCAGGGGGCTTGGAACTGGATGATCCTTGTGGTCCCTTCCAACCCTGACTGATACTATGAAACTATGGAAAGGACCTCCAAAGGCCATCCAGTCCAACCCCCTCTGCACTCAGCAGGGGCATCCTCACCTAGAGCAGGCTGCTCATTGAGCCTCACCTTGAGTATCTTCAGGGATGGGACCTCAGCTGCTTCTCTGGGCAACCTGTTCCAGTCTTCCACTACCCTCATGGCTCACCTAGGAAGGTTGCTTGGATGAGAGCTGAGCCATTGGTGGCCCTGAAGCGTGCATGGGGCAGTGTCTGTGTGCCAGGCACAGGTGCACTGAGTTTTTCCTCATCTGAATTCATGAACAGGCATTTCACAAAGCTCATAAAACACAGCTTCTGGTAGTATCAGCATTTCTGGGGTGGTTTGATGGAAAGTAGATGGCCAGCTAAATTAGCAGATGTTCCAGAATAGCTTTTCTGGACCATCACTGAATCATCTCTTCAAGCTTGGCTTTCACCCTTGTGAGAGTCAGCAGCTTCTCAGCTTGGTGCTGGGTACTCAGCACTGCTATATGCAGCTTTGTTTGCTTCCCTCCTGGCTTGGCAGAGATTCTCTCCCAGTAATTCTCTCCCAGGAATCAAATAGCAGCAATCCACCAAAACTAATAAATAAAAGGGGTAGATAAGTAGCTCTTACTGTGGAGAAGGTGTTTTGGAAGGTAGGTGATGAGTAAGAAAAGCTAAAGGTAACTGGAAAAGCACAGCAAATGTGTCTCAGGTTAGTGAGAAACATTTTATTGTCCAGATGGATATGGTTTGGGTTGGAAGGGACCTTAAAGACCATCTAGTCCCAGCCCCCTGCCATGGGCAGGGACACCTCCCCCCAGCCCAGCTTGCTCAAGGCCTCATCCAGCCTGGCCTTGAACACCTCCAGGCAGGAGGCAGCCACAGCCTCCCTGGGCAACCTGTGCCAGAGTCTCCCCAGCCTCACTCTCAACAATTTCTTCCTCCTTTCCAGTCTCAATCTCCCCTCTCCCAGCTCAAAGCCATTGCCCCTTGTTCTGTCACTGCAAGTCCTTGTGAGAAGTCTCTTCCCAGCTGTCTGGTAGCTTCTTCACAGAAAGAGCCATTGGGATGTGCTGCCCAGGGAGGTGGTGGAGTCACCATCCCTGGAGGTGTACAGAAAAGGCTTGGATGTGGCACTTGGAGCCATGGTTTAGCTGTCAGGAGGTGTTAGGGATTAAGTAATAGGTTGGACTTGATGATCTCTGAGGTCTTTTCCAACCTTGTTGGTTCTGTGATTCTTCAGGTGGTGGAATGCTGCTCTAAGGTCTCCCTGGAGACCTCAATAGATGTTATCAGTGGTGTTCATATTGTTAGGAAAGGTCAAAACTTGAGCTGATTGCTAATAAAGCCAAGAACTGCAATGTTTCCTGTGCCTGGGGAGAAGCTGGCTGCTGGACTCCCCTTTCTGAGTAACTGCTGATGGGGGGAGGGTGTGAAACACAAGGTTTGAAAGTCGTTGGGACTTGTTTGTCTCCAACAAGCTGGCAAAGCAGCACTCTGAGTGCTGGCTGCCAGTGTGTCATCCATCTGGGAAGAGCAAAGGAGCTCAGGAGCTGGGGAAAACAGCAATGTTGTGGCAGTGTTGTGTAGGAGAGTGGGAGCAGGCAGGCAGCAGGCAGCTGGGACTAACCCCAACCAGAGTGGGATCTGGGAAGCTGGAGCATTAGTGAAGCAGTGTCCCAGGGATCCCTGTGCTCTGGTGAAAAACAGATCATGGCCAAGAGGTCTTCAGATTGTGGTTTCTAATGAGATCCCTGTACTGGTTGCCAAAAGCAATTGCTCTGACATCATCTACCTAGATCCTGACTAAGCTCTCTGTTGTTGACCACATGCTGCTGCTCCTGGGTATAGGAGAAGCTCTGCTTTGGGACCAGGAGGGTGTTGCTCCTGGGCAGAGCGCTGAAGGCAGCATCTCCTTGCCCTAGGCAGGGCCTGATCTCTGGCATCTCCTTCTCTGGGATGCCTCAGCACTGCTGGTAGCTGGTGGGCTCTGGGTTGAGAGGTACCCTCCTGAGCAGTTTTCACAGAATGCCAGCTTGGAAGGGACCCCAAGGCTCATCTGCTCCAACCTTTCTAGGTCACAAGAGAGTTGAAAGGAGCTGGCCCAGCACCCTGGCAAGATGAGTCTTACACTGCTCAGTGGAGAGGACTCCACTGCTGCCCTGGGGGAATGATTCCAATCTCTGAACTGTGCCCAGAGAGTGGTGGTGAATGGTGCCACAGCCAGCTGGCAGCCAGGCACCAGTGGTGTGCCCCAGGGATCAGTGCTGGGCCCTGTGCTCTTTAACATCTTCACTGATGATCTGGATGAGGGCATTGAGTCCATCAGCAGTAAATGTGCAGATGACACCAAGCTGGGGGCAGGAGTTGATCTGCTGGAGGGTAGAGAGGCTCTGCAGAGAGACCTGGACAGGCTGGACAGATTGGCAGGGTCCAAGGGCAGGAGATTTAACACATCCAAGTGTCAGGTTCTGCACATTTGCCACAGCAACCCCAGGCAGTGCTACAGGCTGGGGTCAGAGTGGCTGAGAGCAGCCAGGCAGAGAGGGACCTGGGGGTACTGGTCAATGGTAGGTTGAACATGAGCCTGCAGTGTGCCCAGGCAGCCCAGAGGGCCAATGGCATCCTGGCCTGCATCAGGAAGAGTGTGGCCAGCAGCAGCAGGGAGGTCATTCTGCCCCTGTACACTGCACTGGTTAGGCCACACCTCGAGTCCAGTTCTGGGCCCCTCAGGTTAGGAAGGAGGTTGACTTGCTGGAAGGTGTCCAGAGAAGGGCAACAAAGTTGGGGAGGGGTCTGGAGCACAGCCCTGTGAGGAGAGGCTGAGGGAGCTGGGGTTGCTTAGCCTGGAGAAGAGGAGGCTCAGGGGAGACCTTCTTGCTCTCTCCAACTCCCTTAAGGGAGGTTGTAGCCAGGTGGGGGTTGGTCTCTTCTCCCAGGCAAGCAGCACCAGAACAAGAGGACACAGTCTCAAGCTGCACCAGGGGAGGTTTAGGCTGGATGTTAGGAAGAAGTTCTACACAGAGAGAGTGATTGCCCATTGGAATGGGCTGCCCAGGGAGGTGGTGGAGTCCCCATCATTGGAGGTGGTCAGGAGGAGACTTGATGGGATGCTTGGTGCCATGGGTTAGCTGTTTGGGTGGGTTGGTTTGGTTGATGGGTTGGACATGATGATCTTGAAGGTCTCTTCCAACCTGGTTTGGTTTATTCTAAATGGTTTATTCTATTCTTGGGGAAACATTTTCTTTTGGAGCCCCATGGGAATCTCCCCAGCAGTAAGTTGCCCTCATTTCACATTGGCTTCTCCCTGGTACCTGGTGTTGATGTGCTGCTGGTGTAGCTGTCCCCTGCCCTCTCATGGTGCTAAGGTGAGAGGCTCACAGTTTCCACTTTGCCCATCTGTGCTGTGCTGAATTCAAGTGCATTTAGAAAGTGCCACCTGATACCTCTCCAAAATAGTTACCAGAGGGAATGTGATCCATGCAGTCTCTAAGCAGAGGGCCATGGAGAAGTGCTACAGCCATGGTGTCAGCGTGGGACACACTCAGTCCTTCCCTTGTTTGCCCATGAAGGAGCTAGAGGAGGTCATGGCAAAATCCATCTGGAGCTGCCTGAACAGAGCCTTGGTCTCATGAGTGGTGACTTGGGAGGAAAGATGAATGCTGAAATGTGGCTTCACTGAAGAGGTTGATGGAGCCAGGATGGTTTTGCTGGGACAAGAGAATGCTTTGGGATACCTCAGGGCAGCCTATCCAGGAGACAGAAACAGGCTCTGTATGGAGCTGTGTAGCAGGAGGCTGCCTTGGCTTAAGGAGGGGTGAAGCTTTCCATCTGCAGACAGTCAAGCAGTGGAAAAGGTTGTCCAGAGAGGTGTGGGGGGACTTCCATTCTTGATGCTTTTTAAGGCCCAGCTGGACCAAGTCCCATGCAGGCTGCTCTGAAATCGGTGCTAACCCTGCTTGGAGCAGGAGGGGTGGGGTGGGCTGGGTGCTGTGGGGGCAGGAGGTGGGTTTGGCTGCTCTCAGGGGGCTTTCCTCCAGCCCAAATAATGCTGTGACTCAGTAACCTGATCTCCTTTCCACTGGTTTGAGTACAGTGAAGTAAAAGGTTAACCTTTGAAGCCCCTTGAGAATAGGGAGGGAGGAAGGTGGTTTAGATTGAGTGCTCTTAATACTCCATCTGTCATCTGTGTGGTTAATATGGCATAGCTATGGTTGCTATGTGAGACTCACAGTGGAGGGTTGGAGCTGATAGGTTTTAAGGGGTTTGGGAGGAAAAAAATGAAGTAAGGAACCTCCTCAAATAAAGCTGGAGAGAGATACTAGTGTGAGGAAGAGGAGATGTGTCCTGGTGCTCCCTCAGGGCTGTTCTGCATGGGAAGGGAGATCTGGCAAAGGATGGTGACCATCAGAGTTTTTGATTTGTGTTCATCCTCTGTTCTCCTGCTGCTTCTCTCACACAGAAGCAGTGGGACTGTAGCCTTGAGGCTCCATTCCTTTGAGGGAACCTGTACCTGAACTGTTGGAGTGGGTCCAGAGGAGGCCACAAAGATCACAGGGCTGGAGAACCTCCCCCGTGGGCACAGACTGGGAGAGTTGGGGCTGTTCAGCCTGGAGAAGGCTCCAGGGAGACCTTAGAGCAGCTTTCCAGTACCTGAAGGGGCTCCAGGGAGACCTTAGAGCAGCCTTCCAGTACCTGAAGGGGCTCCAGGAAAGCTGGGGGGGAACTTTTGATAAGGGCTGGGTGTGCCAGGATGAGGGACAATGGCTTTGAGCTGGGAGAGGGGAGATTGAGACTGGAGAGGAGGAAATGAGAGTGGGGAGACACTGGCACAGGTTGCCCAGGGAGGCTGTGGCTGCCCCCTCCCTGGAGAGGTGTTGAAGGCCAGGTTGAATGAGACCTTGAGCAAGCTGGGCTGATAGGAGGTGTCCCTGCCCATAGTATGGAACTGGAGAGTCTTTAAGGCTCATTCCAACCCAAACCACTCTGATTCTGTTTCAGAGCCCAGGGAGAGGTGCTGAATGCAAGGGAAAAACAGGAATTCCTCCTCTTCTAGTGCTCTACAGCAGCTGGAGTTCTCTTGAGCAAGGTCCCCAAGAGAGGTTTTCACCCCATCTCATTAGAGGAGCCTCAGCTCCACTCAGGAGCTTCCACCAGCCCAGGTTCCTCAGGGCCTCATCCAGCCTGGCCTTTAACATCTTCAGGGAGGAGGCATCCACAGCACACAGCCTCCCAGGGCAACCTGTTGCAGTGTCTGAGCTGTGATTGTGTGCTCCAGAGGAAGGCTGCTACATTGGAGCTACCTCAGGTCAGTGTTGAGGCAAAGAAATGTTCCACCATCATCACCCTGGAGGCACAAAACTGGGACTCACACTTTCCAGGTTCTAGCTTTTCAGGCTTCAGGTGTTGTTCCAATTAGTAGCTTTGCTGTTGCTTCCTTGGATTGCTGTAGGAATGCTAGAACCCTAGAAGGGTCTGGCTTGGAAGGGGCCTCCAAAGGTCATCCAGTCAACCTTGCTCCACTAGATCAGGTGGCTGAGAGCCCTGTTCAGCCTTACCTTGAATATCTCCAGAGAAGAGGCTTCAACTGCCTCCCTGGGCAACCTGTGGGCAGTGTTCCACCATGCTCATGGTGCAGAACTTGATCCTAACATCCAATCTTGATCTGCTCTTCTCTAACTTCAAACCACTCTCCCTTATCCTGTCACTGCAGGTCTTTGGAAACAGTCCCCCTGCAGCTGCCTTCTATCCCCCTTCAGGTACTGGAGGGCTGCTCTAAGGTCTTCCTGGAGGCTTCTCTTCTCCAGTCTGAACAACTCCAACTCTCTCAGCCTGCCCTCACAGGGGAGGTGCTCCAGCCCCCTGGTCAGCTTTGTGGCCCCCTCTGGATCTAGTGTGAGGTGTCCCTGCCCATGGCAGGGGGGTTGGAACTAGATGATCCTTGTGGTCCCTTCCAACCCTGACTGATACTATGGTACTATGACCTGCTCCATCAGGTCCCTGCCCTTCCTGTGTTGAGGGCCTGAGAGCTGGATGCAGTACTCCAGGTGGGGCCTCACAAGAGCAGAGCAGAGTGGCAGAACCACCTCTCTGGCCCTTGCTGGCCAGGATGCCACTGGCCTTAGTGATACATGGAGTACTCATACACACAAGCTGGGAGTCTCAGTGATGACCTTGGAGTTTCTTGGTGAGGTGCTGGGCATCTGCAATGGGATTTCCTGCAGCCAACCTGAAGGTCCCACTCCGAGGTAATGATCTGTGAAGGAACCACTTAAACCAAATGCCTGTTTCAGCTGGGATCTAGAGAGGCTTGCAAACATGCCAGACATCCATAATGGATCTCTGGAGGGAGAACAGTACCTGGAAGGGCTCCAAGCTCCACCTTCTTCATGCACATCCCTAAAGAAGAGCTCCCTCCTGTGCCTGCCGAGCCTCTGCTGGCTGCTGCTGGGTCCCAGGGAGCTGTTTCCTGCTGGGAGGTGGATTGGCCATGGGCTCTGCTGGGCACAATGGGGACAACTCCTCTCCTTTGCATTTCTCAGGGAGTTTTTCAGCAAGGAGCTGGCTTTTTCTTTCTTTTCTTTTCGTTTTTTTTTCCACTCTCACAATGATGGTAACAGGATTGAATTCTCCTTGCAGGCAGCTGTTAGCAATTAGCAACTTGATCCATTCAGGCCCAGAACAGAGTTTAACACTTTCTTGCCTCAGTGAGGATGTTGCTAATCCTGGTTTTGCTGCTCTGGGACTCGTGCTGTAGTTCTGGCACTGTGTGTGTGTTGTGTGGGTAGCTCAGGAAGAAAGGGCCTGAGTACAGCAAGGACTCTGCTGCAGCTGGGGGAGCTGGGAAGGGAAGTACCAGGCTGTCTAGCCAGGGAAAAACTAAAACCCTTAGGAAGACAATTCCCAAGCAGTCTGTAGAGAGGCTTGCATTCAGCACTGTGCAGTTGGGGAATCCAATCTGCTGCTAGCTGAGATTTAGACTCAGCAGAAATCACCATCAATGGTTCTCCAAATTGTGGATTCCTGCAGGACAAGCTCCTGAGTGGGGCTGAGGCTCCTCTAAATCGTGAGGTGGGGTGAAAGCCTCTCGTGGTGGCCTTGCTCCAGAGAGGATGAGGAATGGCACTGTGTTCTCCTTGTGTTCAGCACCTCTCCCAGGGCTCTGAAGCATAGAATCATGGAATGGTTTGGGTTGGAAGGGACCTTAAAGATCACCCAGTTCCAAGCCAATGGGCAAGGACACCTCCCACCAGCCCAGCTTGCTCAGGGCCTCATCCAGCCTGGCCTTCAACACCTCCAGGGAGGAGGCAGCCACAGCCTCCCTGGGCAGCCTGTTCCAGTGTCTCCCCACCCTCACTGGAAAGTATTTCTTCCTCCTTTCCAGTCTCAGACTCCCCTCTCCCAGCTCAAAGCCATTGTCCCTCAGCCTGGCACTCCCAACCCTTGTCAAAAATCCCTCCCCAGCATTCCTGGAGCCCCTTCAGGTACTGGAAGGTTGCTCTGAGGTCTCCCTGGAGCCTTCCCTTCTCCAGGCTGCACAGGCCCAGCTCTCCCAGCCTGTCCCCACAGGGGAGGCTCTCCAGCCCTCTGATCATCTTCATGGCCTCCTCTGGAGCTGCTCCAGCATGTGCTTTGGTGGTTCCAGACTGGGAATCAAGTGTGGTGGGAAGAACAAGCCCAGCACAGCCTGAACCCAGCTGCTGGGCTCTCTGTGTGGGGCTGAACTGTTGTGCACATTTATCCCCTGCCACACACAAAGGTCAGGATGTGTCTTGCCAATCTGTGGCCACCAGGAAATGAAGAAGCTAGCCAGGCCACCCCTCTGGCTTCCTTCTGTTGTACTGGAGGTGCACATCTCAAGAAGATTTATCCTTCTCATCTGGGATTCTGTTTAGGCAATAGCCAATCCAAAGCCACTGCTGGCAGCAGAGAGCTGCAGAAAGCTGAGCTCTGAACATTTTCTTGTCCTTTCTGGAGGCCTGGCTGATCTCCATGGCCACATTGTCCAGTTTTGGCTTGCAGTTCTCCTTAGCCACACCATGTTTGCTTGAGCTGCTGAGCTCCATGTGCCCATCAAGTGCTGACAAGCCCTGGTTGCCAGGGTGCTGGCTGCCAGCAGGCTCACAGTATCAACAAGGTTGGAAGAGACCTCGAGGATCATCGAGTCCAACCTGTTACCAGAGACCTCATGACTAGACCATGGCTCCAAGTGCCACATCCAATCCCCTCTTGAACACCTCCAGGGATGGGGACTCCACCACCTCCCTGGGCAGCACATTCCAATGATGAACGACTCGCTTGGTGAAGAACTTTCTCCTCACCTCGAGTCTAAACTTCCCCTGGCACAGCTTGAGACTGTGTCCTCTTGTTCTGGTGCTGGGTGCCTGGGAGAAGAGACCAACCCCCACCTGGCTACAGCCACCTTTCAGGTAGTTGGAGAGAGCAATGAGGTCACCCCTGAGTCTCCTCCAGGCTAAGCAACCCCAGCTCCCTCAGCCTCTCCTCACAGGGCTGTGCTCAAGGCCTCTCCCCAGCCTCGTTGCCCTTCTCTGGACACCTTCCAGCAGCTCAACATCTTTCTTAAACTGAGGAGCCCAGAACTGGACACAGAACTCAAGGTGTGGCCTAACCAAAGCAGAGTACAGGGCACAAGGACTTCCCTGCTCCTGCTGGCCACACTAGTCTTAATGCAGGCCAGAATGCCATTGGCCTTTTTTACTCCAGCACTGGTTGCTGGCTCAGTGGCAGTGGACACCTCTGTGTGACTTCCCTCATCCCCCAGCCAGTCATCCCTCAGCTGCTGTTGTCTCTTCCACCCTGGTTGCTGTGTTGAAGCAGTTAAAGGATGTGACTGGCTGGGGGGGCAGGTGACAGAGCATGGCCTGAGCTTTGCATGGAGCAAAGGGGCCTCAATATGGAGGTGTTTGGGCTGTGCCTGGGCGAGGGAGAGGAGGCTGCTGCCTGTGTTCCACAGCACATTGCTGGGACCTTGGTGGCTCTTGTCATTACATCACTTCTAGAGGGTGACAGACTCGGCACTGCCACTCTTCTGTCAAAAGATAAAATCCTCAGTGCTAACACAAAGGTGAACAGAGGGCTGGAGCACCTCTGTTAGGAAGACAGGCTGGGAGAGTTGGGGCTGTTCAGCCTGGAGAAGAGAAGGTCCCAGGGGGACCTCAGAGCTGCATTTCAGTATCTGAAGGGAACCTACAGCAAGGCTGGGGAGGGACTGTTCAGAAGGGCCTGTGGGGCTAGGAGGAGAGGCAATGGTTTGAAACTGGAGCAGGGGATATTTAGTTTGGACATCAGGAGGAAGTTCTTCTGGTGAAATACTGGGACAGGTTGCCCAGGGATGTGGTTGAGGCCCCATCCCTGGAGATGTTCAAGGTCAGACTCAGTGTGGCCCTGTGCAGCCTGGCTGAGCTGGAGGTGTCCCTGCTGATTGCAGGGGGTTGGACAAGATGAGTTTTGAGTCTCTCTTCCAACCTGATGCAGTCTGTGAATCTGAACACTCAGCTCAGAACCTTCCACTCAGTCCAAGGTGGGCTGTGGGCTCTGTGCTGATGGCAGAGGATGGCTGCTCCTCATCCCTCTGCTCTGCTGCAGGCTTCTCTCTCTCTGCTGATCCTGCATCCAGTGGGAAGCTGTTGGAAGGCTTGGTGATGTCTGGAGTTACTGATTTGGGTGTTGTGTTGGTTTCGTTGGGCTTTTTTTTTGCTTCAGCAGGGGCTCTGGTCCTCACCTAGCCAGAGCAGGATCAGCTAAAGCTGATCACACAGGAACAGGTCCAGGTGGGCTTTGAAAGTCTCCAGAGAAGGAGATTCTTCCACCTCTCTGGGCAGCCTGCTGCAGTGCTCTGCCACCCTCACAGTAAAGAAGTATTTCTTCATGTTTAGATGGAAATTCCCATGTTCCAGATCATGCCCAGCACCTCTTGTTCTGTCACTGGGGATCACTGAGACGTCTGGTCCCATCCTCCTGACACCCTCCCCTTAGATCTTTGTAAGCAGCCTTGCCCTGGGTGCCCAGGGGGCCAAGAAGGCCAATGGCATCCTGGCCTGCATCAGGAACAGTGTGGCCAGCAGGAGCAGGGAAGTCCTTGTGCCCTGTGCTCAGCACTGCTCAGGCCACACCTGGAGTCCTGTGTCCAGTTCTGGGCTCCTCAGTTTAAGAAGGACATTGAGAGACTTGAAGGTGTCCAGAGAAGGGCAAGAAAGCTGGGGAGGGGTCTGGAGCACAGCCCTGTGAGGAGAGGCTGAGGGAGCTGGGGTTGCTTAGCCTGGAGAAGAGGAGGCTCAGGGGAGACCTTCTTGCTCTCTCCAAATCCCTGTAGGGAGGTTGTAGCCAGGTGGTGGTTGGTCTCTTCTCCCAGGCACCCAGCACCAGAACAAGAGGACACAGTCTCAAGCTGTGCCAGGGGAGGTTTAGGTTGGAGGTGAGGAGAAAGTTCTTCCCAGCAAGAGAGTTGTTAGCCATTGGGATGTGCTGCCCAGGTAGGTGGTGGAGTCCTTGTCCCTGGAGGTGTTCAAGAGGGGATTGGATGTGGCACTTGGTGCCATGGTCTAGTAGTCAGGAGGTGTTGGGTGCCAAGTTGGACTTGATGATCTCTGAGGTCTTTTCCAACCTTGTTGATTCTGTGGTTCTCATGTGGAGCACAAGAGGTGGCTGAAGCAGGAGGGGTCCTGGTATTTGGAAGATCTTTTTGTGGCTGGAGTTTGCTCATGGCTGGGCACAGCACCTCCAGGCAGCATCCCCCCATCCTGGGCTCCCCTCCTGCATGAGAGTTTGGCTGCTCTCCCAAGAAGGCCCTGGGCTGTTTTTCAGGCCTGGAGCCATCTTCTCTGAGGGAATGCAGCAGGGACAATGGCCAGCAGCAAATCCTTAGGGAAGGGAATAAAACCAAGGCAAGCTTCAGTGATTCCAACCCTGACCTAGCTCCTGGGCCTCTGCAAGCTGCGGCTGGGGGATTTCCTGAGCCAAAGGTTTTACCATGGGACTGAAAAGCCCTGGGGAGGCTTTGTCTTGTGAGTGCAGCCAACTGTGCTGGTCTCCAAGGCAACTCAGGCTGGGACTGGCAGAGTTTAATTATCTTGGGTGGGAAAAGTGCAGCCTTTTGTTCCAGATCTCTGAGCTAATGGCATCCAGTGCTCTGGCACACCTGTGTGCACTGCCAGAGGGATGATCACCTCCCTGTCCTCTCTTCTGAGAATCACAGGGTGGCTCAGCTTGGAAGGGACCTGAGAGACCAGCTCCAACATCCCTGCCCATGGGAAGATCTTTTTGTGGTTGTCTGGAGTTGCCTCATGGCTGGGCACAGCACCTCCAGACAGCATCCCCCCATCCCTGGGCTCCCCTCCTGCATGAGAGTTTGGCTGCTCTCCCAAGAAGGCCCTGGGTTGTTTTTCAGGCCTGGAGCCATCTTCTCTGATGGAGGCAGGGATGCCTCTCAACTAGACTTGGCTGCCTGAAGCCTCATCCAACCTGGCCTTGAGCACCTCCAGGGAGAAGGCAGCCACAGCCTTTCTGGACAGCCTACTCCAGACTCTCACCACACTCATACTGAAGAACCTCTTCCTAAGATCCAGTCTAACCCTGCTCTCCCTCTGCTTAAAACCATTGCCCCTTGTCCTGTCACTACACCTCCTCATGAGCAGTCCCTCTCCAGCCTTTCTGTAGCTCCTTTCAGGTATTGATTAGCAAACCCTAACACTGAGTTTTGCCTTTTTGCCACCCCTCTGAGCATTCTTCAGCCAGCACCCTCTGCCCCTGGGTGTTTCCATTTATAGTTCTGTTCTGGTTTCTTTTTGCCTGCCCTTTCACTACGAGCCACAGCCTCTAACCTGCCTCCTGAAAGCCATCTTCCAGGATGAGAACCTCCTGAGGCTCCTTCTAGGGCACAAAAGGATTCACAAAGCTGCTGGTATGCCTTTGTGTTCCTTTAGCTGTCATCCTGGCTTTCCACTGCCATTTGCTAGCCTTTAAGCCCTGTGCTGTTCTCCCTGTTTCCAAACAGGAAATGAAGTGTGCTCACATGTGTGTGCTCCACATGCTGTTGGCAGCAGTGTGGACCTGTAGGGAGAGATGATTTTCACCCTGGGTTTGGATACTTAGCTCAAACTTGTGTGACAAGCTCCAGAGTGCCCACTTGGGTCTTTGGAGCAGGTGGCTGGTGTGCACTGGGGGGGATAAGCCCCACCTGGGGAGCCTGGCTGGGCTCAGGCTCCTGAGAGCCAGGTTCCTCATTAGTGCAGGAGAAGCACTGATGGGGGAGAGATTGCTTTGCATTGGGTGTGTTTAAGAGCAGCATACAGAAGTGTGTCCATGCAGCAGTGGTGGCAGCTGAGAGCTCCTGGAAGCAGAATTCCATTGATAGCTTGGAGCGGGGGTGGGTTGGGTAGTCAGGCAATGATCAGAGCCTTCAGAATGGGTTGGGTTGGAAGGGATCTTAAAGATCATCCAGTTCCAAACTCCCTCCCATGGGCAGGGACACCTCCTACTAGCTTAGGTTGCTCAAGGCCTCATCCAGCCTGACCTTGAACACCTCCTTAGGCAAGAGGCATCCATGACTTCCCTGAGCAATCTGTGCCAGTGTCTCCCCACCCTCCCTGGAGAGAAGTCCACCACTTCCCTAAGCCTGTGCTCGGGTCAGAGCAGGGCTGAGGTCAAGATGCTGTTGAAGGTGTGGAAGATTGCCCATCCCACCACGAGGCAGTGACCCTAGAGCAAGTCTGCAGCACAGAGCAGTCCTGTCTTTGGAGCACTCTCACCTTCTCCCTTTGCTTTGTCTTTCAGAAATGTAGCTGGCAGCTGCTGCCTGTGAAGGACTCGCAGCCACCTGACCCTGCGCGGCGCCTCCGACTGCTACCATGATCATCTGCATGCTGCTGCTGGCCTCCCTGCCTGAGCCATCTGGGGCTGAAGTCAACCCTGGTAGGGAGCTGCTGGGCTGGGAGAAGACTTGGGTCTCCTGCCTTGCATGTGCTTGTTCTCAGCTTCTCTTTGCCTCCTGGTGAATGCCTGTGAATGTAACAAATGCCCGTGAGTACATTGCTGGTGTGGTTCCTGAATGGCCTCCTCGGGGCTGAGATGGTCAATCATAGAATCACTCAGGGTTGGAAGGGACCACAAGGATCAGCCAGTTCCAACCCCCCTGCCATGGGCAGGGACACCCCACACTAGATCAGCCTGGCCAGAGCCTCATCCAGCCTGGGCTTGAACACCTCCAGGGACAGGGCCTCAACCACCTCCCTGGACAACCCATTCCAGGGCTTCACCACTGTCATGGGGAGGAACTTCCTCCTCCCCTCCAGCCTGAATCTCCCCACCTCCAGCTTCATTCCATTCCCCCTAGTCCTATCACTACCTGAGATCCTGAGCAGTCCCTCCCCAGCTTCCTTGACAGCTCTGCTGGAGTGGTTCACCTCTCCTGACAGTGCTGGGAAGGCCCAGGCACATGGACACACTCTTGTCTCTACCCACACAGATGGCCTGCTTGAGCTCAGGTTACCCCTTCACCACTTTGACCATGTGGGCTGCGGAACAACCCTGGTTCTAGACTGGCTCAGAGATTCTCTGCTCACTGTGGAAAGGAAATTACCAGTTAGCAAAGCATCAGCCACAGCTCTTCAGCCAGCAAGAGGAGTTCTGGAGAGAGAAAGAAGGAAAGGCAGAAGACCATAACTGGCACAAAACTAGGGTGGAGACAGGATGTTAGGAAGAAGTTGTTCCCCATGAGGGTGGTGAGAGACTGGCACAGGTTGCTCAAGGAGGTGGTGGAAGCCTCCTGCCTGGAGGTATTGAAGGCCAGGCTGGATGTGACTGTGAGCAACCTGCTGTAGTGTGAGGTGTCCCTGCCCATGGCAGTGGGGTTGGAACTGGCTGATCTTTGAGGTCCCTTCCAGCCCTGACAACTCTGTGATTCTGTGAACCTGGGTCTGCCCCATGCATGCTTCAGGACCACCAAGGGCTCAGCTGTCATCAAAGCAACCTTCCTAGAGGAACCAGGAGGGTAGTGGAACTCTGGAACAGGTTGCCCAGAGAAGCAGCTGAGGCCCCAGCCCTGAAGATACTCAAGGTGAGGCTCAACAGGGCTTTGGGCAACCTGATCTGGTTGAGGATGTCTCTGCTGAGTGCAGAGGGGGTTGGACTGGATGGCTTCTGGAGGTCCTTTCCAACCCAACCCATTCTGTGATCCTATCATGTGAGTCCCTGTGCAAGGCATGACCTCTTATCCTGCAGCATCTGGCAAGTTGTAATCCTGGTGGCAGTAAGGAAGGTAGAGGCCTGCAGTCCCCATGTGAGGTGGTTTGAATGGCAGACAGTAGAGGCTAATCCTTTCCCAGCTTGGCTGAAGGCATGGAGAGGCAGCAGTGCTACCCTGAGGCCCTTCCTGTGCTCTGCTGGGGCTGGCTCTTGTTTGTTTGGAGCCCTTTGATTGTGTGTGCCTCTGACCCTGCTCTGGCTTGTGGATTTCTGCAGAGGTTTGAGGCTGTGCTGCTAACAGCCAGACGTGAAGTGAGGCCCAGGGGGGAGCTCAGCAGGCACTCCTGGGCTGCCTCTTTCACAGCCATTAGCTGCACTGTTCTACCCCTAACGTTGTCCACTGGGGAACTGGGCTTGCCCTCTCTAATAGTATCATAGTATCAGTCAGGGTTGGAAGGGACCACAAGGATCATCCAGTTCCAACCCCCCTGCCATGGGCAGGGACACCCCACACTACATCAGCCTGCCCAGAGCCTCATCCAGCCTGGCCTTAAACACCTCCAGGGATAGGGCCCCAACCACCTCCCTGGACAACCCATTCCAGGGCTTCACCACTCTCATGGGGAAGAACTTCCTCCTCCCCTCCAGCCTCAATCTCCCCACCTCCAGCTTCATTCCATTCCCCCTAGCCCTATCACTGCCTGAGATCCTGAGCAGTCCCTCCCCAGCCTTCCTGGAGCCCCCTTCAGATCCTGGAAGGCCACAATGAGGTCACCTTGGAGCCTTCTCTTCTTCAGACTGAACAGCCCCAACTCCTTCAGTCTGTCCTCACAGGAGAGGTGCTCCAGCCCTCTGACCATCCTCCTGGCCCTCCTCTGGACACCTTCCAGCACCTCCAGATCCCTCTTGTCATAGGGGCTCCAGAAGTGGAGGCAGTACTCCAGGTGGGGTCTCCCCAGAGCTGAGCAGAGGGGGAGAATCACCTCCCTTGCCCTGCTGGCCACACTTCTCCTGCTGCAGCCCAGGATCTGGTTGGCTTTCTGGGCTGCAAGTGCACACTGAGAGCTCCTGGTGAGCTTCTCCTCCCCCAGCACCCCCAAGTCTCCCTCCTCAGGGCTGCTTTCCAGCAGGTTAAAACCTAATGGAAGCAAAGGGAAGATGGCAGCTAGAGGGTCAGGCACCCTTTGGTGGTGGTAAGCATAGAAGTTAGTGCACCCAAAGGTGCAGGAGTAACCCCATCCACCAGCTGCTGGGAGGGGGAGTGGGCTCACTGTGGTCCCACCCTCCTGCAATAACCTTTTTCACCAAGAAACAAGCAGGTAGCTTTGCTCACACCTCTCACCTCTGCCTGAGACTGGTGATTGCCCAAGCAGCTTTGTGTTCTCAGCTGCCTCTCTGCCCCATGGGGCCATGCCCTGTTGTTCCCAGGTGGACTCCAGCTCACACAGCTGGTGCTCCTTGAAGGTGACACCCACTCCATTGATTAATCTGATCTCCTGATCAGCTCCAGGAGTGGTTTGAAGCACCTCCTGCACGAGGGGGCTGCCCTGTGGATCATACCAGGCCTATGCTGGAAGGCTCCCATGCAATTCTTGTGCCTAGCATCAGTTGTTTGACCTCACTGACAGAGGTGAGCTGTGTCATGTTCTGAGCCTCAGTGTATCCTCTCTGCATGCTGGGTGAGTGTCCCAGAGTGCTTAGTGAAAGGCCAGGGATATCTGAGTCCTGGTGGCACCTAAACAGCCCCCAAGGCTGGTTTTGCTCAAGAGGATGTTTTGGTGAGAGCCTCATGCTGCTTGTTTTGCTGAGAGCCATGGCCACCAGTAGAGAGAATCCCTCCATGCCAGGGACACACCAGCTTCCATCTGCCAGCCCCAGGGCTGTGAAAGAATCACAGAAACAATAAGGTTGGAAAAGACCTCAGAGATCATCAAGTCCAACCTGTCACCCAGCACCTCCTGACAGCTAAACCATGGCTCCAAGTGCCACATCCAATCCCCTCTTGAACACCTCCAGGGATGGGGACTCCACCACCTCCCTGGGCAGCACATCCCAATGGCCAATCTCTCTTGCTGGGAAGAACTTTCTCCTCACCTCCAGCCTAAACCTCCCCTGGCACAGCTTGAGACTGTGGCCTCTTGTTCTGGTGCTGGGTGCCTGGGAGAAGAGCCCAACCCCCACCTGGCTCCAGCCTCCCTTCAGGGAGTTGGAGAGAGCAAGAAGGTCTCCCCTGAGCCTCCTCTTCTGCAGGCTAAGCAACCCCAGCTCCCTCAGCCTCTCCTCCCAGGGCTGTGCTCCAGACCCCTCCCCAGCTTTCTTGCCCTTCTCTGGACACCTTCAAGTCTCTCAATGTCCTTCTTAAACTGAGGAGCCCAGAACTGGACACAGGACTCCAGGTGTGGCCTAAGCAGTGCTGAGCACAGGGCACGATGAGCTCCCTGCTGCTGCTGGCCACACTGTTCCTGATGCAGGCCAGGATGGCATTGGCCTTCTTGGCCACCTGGGCACACTGCTGGCTCATGTTTAGGCAGCTGTTAACCAGTACCCCCAGGTCCCTCTCTGCCTGGCTGCTCTCAGCCACTCTGCCCCCAGCCTGTAGCACTGCCTGGGGTTGCTGTGACCGAAGTGCAGCCCCTGGCACTTGTTGAATGCCATCATGAGTTTGTCAAGGATTGCAGGAAGCCCTGCTCCTCCAGGGTCCTTCCCACCCAGCTGGCTCTCCATCTGGCCCTGCTGATTAGGTGGTGGTGGATGATAGGTTGGACACAATGATCTCAAAGGTCTCTTCCTACCTGGTTTGTTCGTATTCAGATGAGGTGTGACCAGGCAGGGCTCCCACTGCAGAAACCCAAACCCACTTTCTGCTCTCAGATGATGATCTCACCCTTTTGGAAAAGCAGCTGTGGGTACACTTCAGCAACACAGAAACTTTCTGTCAGGAGACAGATTCTACTGGTCTGTGGTGGGAGAGGTAAGAGTGAAGACAGTCAAGGCTAGATTGGCTTGATGGGGTTAGTGTTCAGTGTCAGAGCAGGGCTGAACTCTTGGTTGGCTTTCAGCAGCCACAATCATCATGCTTGATCCCAGCCAGGCACCAGCTGCCTCCCACTGAATTCCTCTGGAAACCTCAGACATATGAATGAATGTTCTGGGTGAGTGCAGAGATCCATCCAGCTTGGTGTCCTGAGTCCAGCAGCCTCCCATCCCTACTGCTTCTGGAAGAGGCCACAGGTGGGCAAGCACACAGCAGTGCTTGACCCTAGATGTGCCCTGGGCTTGTTGCAGTCTGCTGCTGAGGAGCTTCCCTGGGTGTTTGCCTGTGGGAGCTGTCAGTTTGTTGTGAGTTTTGACCCACTGTGAACCTTTGGCATTCAGTACTGAATAGGTTAAGGATGCAGAGGTTGTCTGGGAACTCTGCCACCTCATCTTCTGGGGCTGCCTGCTTCTGCTGACACTCAGTACTTGGTGAGGGTATAAATGATCTTTGCCACACTTCAGCAATCTCTTCTGAGGTTGCTGATAGAATAGAATAGACCAGGTTGGAAGAGACCTTCAAGATCATTGTGTCCAACCCATCAACCAATCCAACACCACCTAATCAACTAACCCATGGCACCAAGCACCCCATCAAGTCTCCTCCTGAACACCTCCAATGATGGGGACTCCACCACCTCCCTGGGCAGCACATCCCAATGGCTAACAACTCTCTCAGTGAAGAACTTTCTTCTCACCTCCAGCCTATACCTCCCCTGGCACAGCTTGAGACTGTGTCCTCTTGTTCTGGTGCTGCTTGCCTGGGAGAAGAAACCAACCCCCACCTGGCTACAACCTCCCTTCAGGTAGTTGGAAAGAGCAAGAAGGTCTCCCCTGAGCCTCCTCTTCTCCAGGCTAAGCAACCCCAGCTCCCTCAGCCTCTCCTCACAGGACTGTGCTCAAGGCCTCTCCCCAGCCTTGTTGCCCTTCTCTGGACACCTTCAAGTCTCTCAATGTCCTTCTTGAACTGAGGGGCCCAGAACTGGACACAGTACTACACCCCCAGCTCCTTCAGCCTGACCTCATAGCAGAGATGCTTCAGCCCTTGGATCATCTTTGTGGCCTCCTCTGGACTCACTCCAACACTTCTGTGTTCTTTGTCCACACATTCCTTGAACATCTCTGGGTTGGTAGAAGGGTAGGAGTCTGGAGATAGAGATGCAGCTCCCCTAGGCAGTGTCCTGGAGAGGGCAATGCAGGCAGCAGTGCTGGCCTGGCAGTGCAGCAGGGAGGATGGCAGCCGACACGTGTGCCCCTCGGGAGTGACTGCAGCATCTGCTGGCCCTGGCCTCTGGCCCTGCAGGCAGGGCAGCCCCTGGGACCCTTGTGGTGGGGCCTCTGTGAGCTCAGAAGACCAAACCCCAAAATTCTGTGGGAAAGGCCATTCCCTTTCTCTCTGGCACTGGCCCTGGCTGTGTGTTTGCCTTTTTAATTGTTTCATCCTTTAATCCCAGCTAACTTTCCTTTTAATCTGCTGTTGATGTCAGCCTGACAAAAATATCTTGCTTGCCTGTTTTGAATCCTCAGCCTTAATGAAGACAAGGAAGAGTTGGAGCTTTCTGAAACAGCTCTAATATTCCAAGACATGTTTAAAAAGCTTGTGTCAGGGGAGAGAGCTTGGCCAGCTTGGATTTACAAACTACCATCTGCAGTGGCTTTGTGTGTTGAGCTGCACTGAGCTGGTAGTGCTCTTTGCTTTGAGCAGGAGCAGGGAGCTCATCCTGCCCTGTGCTCAGCACTGCTTAGGCCACACCTTGAGTCCTGTGTCCAGTTCTGGGCTCCTCAGTTCAAGAAGGACATTGAGAGGCTTGAAGGTGTCCAGAGAAGGGCAAGAAAGCTGGGGAGGGGTCTGGAGCACAGCCCTGTGAGGAGAGGCTGAGGGAGCTGGGGTTGCTTAGCCTGGAGAAGAGGAGGCTCAGGGGAGACCTTCTTGCTCTCTCCAGCTCCCTGAAGGGAGGTTGTAGCCAGGTGATGCTTGGTCTCTTCTCCCAGGCAAGCAGCACCAGAACAAGAGGACACAGTCTCAAGCTGTGCCAGGGGAGGTTTAGGTTGGATGTTAGGAAGGAATTCTACACAGAGAGAGTGATTGCCCAGGGAGGTGATGGAGTCACCATCCCTGGAGGTGTTTAGGAGGAGACTAGATATGGTGCTTGGTGCCATGGTTCAGTTGATCAGATGGTGTTGGATGATAGGTTGGACTTGATGATCTTGAAAGTCTCTTCCAACCTGGTCCATTCCATTCCATTCCATTCCTATTCTGCTTGGAGGCACCAAATCTGAGTCTCCTTATGGATGGAGAGAAATGCTTGCTCTGCTTGAGGAGGGAGAGAGGGAACAGAGCAGGATGGGACAGTGTGGTCAGGGGCTTGTGCTCAGGTGTGAGCTCTGACCTGCAGTGACACAACACAGCAGATGTTTCCATAAGCTGGACTCAGAACCATTGAGTTGTTTTGGTTGGAAGAGACCTTTCAGATCATCAGGTCCAAACATTGACCCAGCACTGCCAGGTCACCCCCAAACCATGTCCCTCAGTGCCTCATCTACATGGCTATGAAACTCCTCCGAGGATGGGGACTCTGCCACTGCCCTGTTCCAGGGCTTGACAACTCTTTTGGGGAAGAAATTGTTCCTTGTGTCCAACCTAAGCCTCCCCTGGGGCAAATTGAGGCCATTTTGTCTTGTCCCATTGCTTGTTCCTTGGGAGACCACCCCCCACTTGGCTCCAGCCTCCTTTCAGGGAGCTGTAGAGAACAATGAGGTCTCCCCTCAGCCTTATTGTCTCCAGGCTGAACACCTCCAGCTCCCTCAGCTGCTCCTCCTCATCCCTGTTCTCCAGACCCTTCCCCAGCTTTGTTGCCCTACTTTGGTCCTGCTTAAGCCTCTCAGTATTCTAGGAGTGAGGAGCCCAAAACTGAACCCAGGATTCAAAGTGTGGCCTCAGCAGTGCTGAGTGCAGGGGCACCATCACTGCCCTACTCCTACTGGCCACACTGTTGCTGATCCAAGCCTGAGGTCTCCCTGGAGCCTTCTCTTCTCCAGGCTGAACAGCCCTAACTCCCTCTGCCTGTGCCCCCAGGGGAGGTTCTGCAGCCCTCTGATCATCTTCATGGGCTGCTCTGGACCCTCTCCAACAGCTCCACGTCCTCCTTGTGCTGGGGGCCCCAGGACTGGATGCAGTGCTGCAGATGGGCTCTTGCCAGTGTAGAGGGGCAGATTCCCCTCCCTCATCCTGCTGTTCTTGCAGTGTTTCTGTGTAGAGTTTTTGCCTTTCCAGGACTCTGAGGGATGCCAACTGGGAGTGGTTTTCCTTAGCTCTAATCGCAGCTCATGGTGGCTGTGCAGCAGTTCAGCCTTTCCACTTGCATTCTCTCTTTATCATTACCATCTTGATTTTTCTAGCCATGATAGCCTTTTAATTGAACTTGCCTGCTGGTTTTGGAAGGGATTGGTGCTGATCTTTTTGCCCTGCTCTGTTCCCCTTTGCAGCTATCTGCCGTTACCCTCTGGGTATGCACGAAGGGACGATACGAGACGAGGACATCACTGCCTCCAGCCAGTGGTATGACTCCACAGGGCCCCAGTATGCAAGGTAGGCTCCTCTCTGCTGGCACATGTGATCTTCTTTCATAGAATCACAGGATGGTAGGGGCTGGGAGGGACCTCCAAAGCTCAGCCAGTCCAACCCCCCTGCCAGAATGGTATCACCCAGAGCAGCTCACACAGGAACACATCCAGGAGGGTTTGGAATGTCTCCAGAGAGGGAGAACTCCACACCCACCCTGGGCAGCCTGCTCCAGGGCTCTGTCATACTCACAGGGGGAAAAAAATTTTCCTCATGTTTCTATGGCACTTCCTCTGCTTCAGCTTCCACCCTGCCCCTTGTGCTGGCATTGGGCATCCCCCAGCAGAGCCTGGCCCCAGCCTCTGGGCACTCACCCTGCACAGCTTTATCAACATGAATGAGGTCACCCTCAGGCTCCTCCTCTGCAAGCTCCAGAGCCCTCAGCTCCCTCAGGCTCTCCTCATGAAGATGTTCCACTGCCTTCAGCATTTTTGTGGCTCTGCACTGCACTCTTTCAAGTAGTTCTGTGCCTGTCCTAAACTGAGGGGCTCAGAACTGGACACAACATTCCAGATGCAGCCTCACCAGGGCAGAGTAAAGGGGGAGGAGAGCCTCTCTTGACCTATTAACCACAGCCCTTCTAATCCAGCCCAGAATGGCATTAGACTTCTAAATGTATGTGATTGAGGAAGAAGTTCCCTCACCCATAAAGAAACTTCATAGCTCGTTCACTGCTTCCAGAATCACAGAATCAACCAGGTAGAAAAAGACCTCAGAGATCATCAAGTCCAACCTATCCCATGGCACCAAGTGCCACATCTAATCCCTTTTTGAACACCTCCAGGGGTGGTGACTCCACCACCTCCCTGGGCAGCACATTCCAATGGGCTTCTCTCTGGGAAGAACTTTCTCCTCACCTCCAGCCTAAACCTCCCCTGGCACAGCTTGAGACTGTGTCCTCTTGTTCTGGTGCTGCTTGCCTGGGAGAAGAGACCAACCCCCACCTGGCTCCAACCTCCCTTCAGGTAGCTGTAGAGAGCAAGGAGGTCTCCCCTGAGCCTCCTCTTCTCCAGGCTAAGCAACCCCAGCTCCCTCAGCCTCTCCTCACAGGGCTGTGCTCCAGACCCCTCCCCAGCTTTCTTGCCCTTCTCTGGACAGGTGAGGAATGCCAGGTTGGAAGGGACCCCAAGGATCATAGAATGGTTTGAGTTGGAAGGGACCTCCATAGGTCATCCAGTCCAACCCCCCTGCAGCCAGCAGGGACATCTGCCACTAGAGCAGGTTGCTCAGAGCCCCAAACAAACTCACTTGGAATGGGGTTCCAGGCATAGGTCATCTACAGCTTCTCTGGGCAACCTGGGCCAGGGTCTCACCACCCTCAGTATAAAAAAGTTGTTTTCCTTCTCTCCATTCTGAATTTTCCTCTTTTAGTTCCAAACCATCACCCCTTGTGCTGTCACATCAGGCCCTGATCAAAAGTTTGTACCCAGCTTTCTTTTTGGCTCCTTTAAGCACTGCAAGGCCACCAAAAGGTCTCCCTGGAGCCTTCTCTCCTCCAGGCTGCACAACCCCAACTCTCTCAGCCTGGCCTCACAGCAGAGGGCTCCCAGCCCTGCCAGCACTGCTGTGGCTTCTTCTGGCCCTGCTCCAGCAAGTCCCTGTCCTTGTTGTACTGAGATCCCACCAGAGCAAGATGACTCTCATCTTCCTGTGAATGAATCTGTGATGGATTTGTGGCTTGCAGGTCAGCTGCAGACAGTGCCCCTGGGGAATCCTGCAGAGCTCTTTAAACTGAATGGTAGGAAATCATTTAGGAGGGTGAACTTCTCAACAGCATCCTGGAGGAAATGGGCTGTGTCCACTTTGACTCTAAAACCTGGAAACTGCTGAGTGAAGGAACTGTTGAAAAGCAGCTGAAGGATTCTTCTTTCCCTGTCAGGCAGTGTGACAATCTTCAGTCTTCCTTAGAAGCTTGGCTGTTGGGTTTGGGGCTTGGTTTTTTTTGTGGCATTTCATTGCTAAAGCTCAAAGCTCTTCCCTGATGGATCTGCAAAGCACTCAAAAAGTACAAAGTTTCCTTAGAATCCTTTTAAATGATGATCTCAAACGTTGCTGCTGTCCTGGTGCAAGTCAGGTAGCCATTCCAAGGTAACCCTGCTGTGTTTTTATGATGAATGGGGCCAGGCCAAAATGATGCAGCTCTAGTGCTTGATGGTTTTTCATGTTGTTGGGCTTTTTTTTCCCCCCTGACAGAATCACAGAATGTGAGAGGTTGGAAGGGACCTCCAGAGATCAAGTCCAACCCCCCCAGCCAAAGCAGGATCACCCAGAAACACATCCAGACAGGTGTTGAAAGGAAACTCCACAACCCCCCTGGGCAGCCTGCTCCAGGGCTCCAGCACCCTCACTGTAAAGAGGTTTCTCCTTATGCTGAGGTTGACCTTTCTCTGTTCCACTTTGTATCCATTGTTCCTTGTCTTATTGCTGAGCAGCACTGAAAAGAGCTTGGCCCCCTGCACTTGCCCCCACCCCTCAGATATTGATAGGCATTGATCAGATCCCCTCTCAGCCTTCTCATCCACACTGAAGAGCCCCAGGGCTCTCAATCCCTCTTCCTAGAGGAGATGCTCAAGTTCCCCAGTCGTCCTTGTGGCTTTCTGTTGGACTCTCTCCAGCAGATCCTTTAGCCTGTGGTAGAGCAAAGTTGCTGCCCTGTGTTTTAGTGGAGTTTGAAGCAGGCTGTGGGGCTGAAAGCTGGGGGAGTTTTGTTCCCCAAGGTATGACTTCTCTCCAGTGCTGCAAATACTTCAGGCCTCACTTACCATCTGTTACCATCAGCTCTTTGCCTGGGCAGCTGGATGTCCACAGGGTGAAAACATGAAGGCAGCCTCTGGCTGGAGGTCAGAGTTGTCCTCTGCAGCTGCCTGTCACTGTTGTTTCACAGTCACCTTTCCTGTAACTTTTTATTTGCCACTTGGCTGTAAAATGAGTCTTGCACAAGCAGCTGACCACCCTGAGACACAAACCTTCTCTAGACCATGGCTTGACCTTCAGTGTCTGCCTGCCTTGATGCTCAGGGATTGGCACTCACCAGTCCCATCACTTACAAGCAGAGTAGCTCTCCAAAAGGCAAAGGCACTTCAGAGGCTCTCTGTTTGCAAAGGGGTCCATGTTGCTACAAACCCCACATGGTCTTTTGGTGTCTGGGCAAATCTTTCACCTTTAAAGCTGTCAGCACCTTGTGGCTTGCCCTGGTGAGGCAGAGTTCCCTTCAGTGCCTCCACCTGCTGATGGCTGCAGCACTCTGCTCACCATGAAATCTTTTCAGTGGTGCTCAGTGACAGGACAAGGGGCAATGGGCACACACTCTAGGACTCAGGAGGTTGCATCTGAACAAGAGGAGAAAATTCTTTGGTGTGAGGGTGCTGGAGGCCTGGAGCAGACTGCTCAGAGAGATTGTGGAGTCTTCTCTGGAGAGCTTCAACCCTGCCCTGGCCATTGTGATCCTGGGCAACTTGCCATGGGTGCCCTGCTTTAGCAGGGGGATCATAGTATCAGTCAGGGTTGCAAGGGACCACAAGGATCATCTAGTTCCAAACCCCCTGCCATGAGGCAGGGACACCCCACACTAGATCAGCCTGGCCAGAGCCTCATCCAGCCTGGCCTTAAACACCTCCAGGGACAGGGCCTCAACCACCTCCCTGCACAACCCATTCCAGGGCTTCACCACTGTCATGGGGAAGAACTTCCTCCTCACCTCCAGGTTGGGCTGGATGATCTTCAGAGGTCCCTTCCAACCTGCCCCATGCTGGGATTCTGTGGTTTTAAGGTATCTCCTCTTTGTGCTAGAACCGTAGCAAGTGGTGAAGGAGAGGTTCAGGCCTTACCAGGTGAGGTTTAGCAGTGAGTGTGCACGTTAGCATAGAGAGGTGCTCTTAAAGCATGCAGCTACCTACTGCATGTTGTTTTGGATCAATGTGAAACTGTAAGAGTGGGAAAGAAATTACTTCTGACAGTTAATGAAGGACATCTGAAACTGAGGGGAGGTGTTCTGAACAGGCACAATTGGCTGCAGGACTCAACAGACCATGACCCTGAAGGGGAAAAGCATTTGGTAGCACCTCTCAGGTCCCAGTTTGGCTTCTTTCTCCCAGTTTGGTTTCTTTCTCCCAGTTCTTAAAGGTCCAAGGTGTTTCCTTGGGTAGCTGAAGGGAGATCAAGACTGGACATGAGGAAGGAATTCTTCCCAGTGAGGATGGGGAGACATTGGCACAGGTTGCCCAGGGAGGCTGTGGCTGCCCTCCCCCACTGCTTCCAGGATGGGCGTTAACCCATCACACCCCACCCTGGAGGTGTTCAAGGCCAGGTTGGATGAGGCCTTGAGCAAGCTGGGCTGGTGGGAGGTGTCCCTGCCCATGGCAGGGGGTTGGAACTCAATGAGCTTTCAGGTCCCCTCCAAGCCAAACCCATTCTGTGGTTCCTCAGTTTGTGGGAGGGTCGGACCCTTGGGAGTGACTTGTTTTTAACGTGGGTGGTTTTCCCCTCAGGTTACAAAGGGAAGAGGGGGATGGAGCCTGGTGCCCAGCTGGTTTCTTGCAACCAGAAGATGTCCAATACCTTCAGATTGACCTGCACAAGCTCTTCTTCATCACCTTGATCGGGACTCAGGGGCGCCATGCCCGTGCCACCGGCAAGGAGTTTGCCCGCGCCTACCGCATCGACTACAGCCGCAACGGGGAGCGCTGGATCTCCTGGAAGGACCGGCAGGGAGAGAAGGTGAGCCTGCTGGGGACTGAACTGTGGAGCATGCTGAAGGCAAGTCATGGAATCACACAATGGCTTGGGTTGGAAAAGGCCTTTAAGATCATCCAGCCCAACCCTTCTCTAACTCTGCCAAGGCTGGTGCCGAACCACGGCCCTCAGCACCGCAGCTCTGCCTCTTTGAAACGCCTCCAGGGATGGGCATTCAACCACCTTCCTGGGCAGCCTGTGCCAGGGTTTGAGAACCCTTTCAGTGAAGAAGTTTCTTCTAATGTCCAACCTAAACCTCCCCTGGTGCAACTTGAAGCCATTTCCTCTTGTCCTGTCACTTGTCCCTTGGGAGATGGGCGAGCATGTGGACTCCACGTTGCAGAGAGCTGCAGTTGCTGGAGCAGTTGATAGATGCCCAGTGACAGGTGCTTCAGTGTGACTCTGTGAGCCCACCTTGGACTCTCTCTGCCCAAAGGGGTCACACAAATTGTTCCATCCACAAAAAGCCCCAAACAAACCCCTTCACTGTGCTGCTGAGTTTCAGACCTGTAGCACAGGCTGCTCCTCACAAGGGAAGTCATCTCCAGCTTTAATTTACTCAGTAAAGACAGAGTCAGTTTGGTGTGCCCTTGCCTCTGACACCAGTGAGGCATGGTGCCCTCTCTACTTGCACTAATGTTTTGTGGTGCAGAGCTGTTCATTCCTGGTCCCTCATCTTCTAGTGTTTGCCAGCAGCACCACTTCCACCTTGATGAGCACTGGCATCAGCAATGGCTGGGACTGGAAGCTGGGGCTGAGCTGGTTCCACACACAGCTGATTGTCTTTTGGGGTTTCTGACCCTGAGAAACTGTGTGCTCAGCAGCAGCAACCCCACCTTGTGGAGGTGCTGCCCAAAGTGCATCTTCTCTTTGCTTCTCTCAGATGTCTCCAGCACAGGCACCAGCTTCAGCTCCTCCACTGTGGAGCTGGTACAAAGGTACTTTTCCTGAGGGGGATGGCTGAAGCTTTTCTGCAGCATTGTGGCCATCTAGGACTTCTTGGCTTGACCTATCTACCATCTGCCACCTCAGTTTTCCTAACAAATCAGAGAGTCACTTAGGTTGGAAGAGACCTTTGGGATCAGTGAGTCCAAGCATTGACCCAGCACTGCCAAATCCACCACCAAACCATGTCCCTCAGCACCACATCTACACAGCTCTGAAACTCCTCCAGGGGTGGGGACTCCACCACTGCCCTGGGCTTGACAACCCTTTGTAGGGAGGAAATTCTTCCTTGTGTCCAGCCTGAACCTCCCCTGGCACAACTTCAGCTCCAGAGGATCTGTCAACATCTGTGGTGGTGATGTGGGATATTGTGCCATATGCTGTCTCCTCTTGGCTGTTGTTTCCTGTCAGCAAGGCCTTGTGGAGCCAGCCAAGGGGGCTTCCAGGTTTCCTGTCTTAGGCCTTCTGTCACTTGGCTCCTGAAGACAAGGAATACTTGACTCCCCCTGCTTCACTGGAAGAAGTCATGAGTGTGTCTCTTAGGAAGAGAGGTTAAGAGGCTGCAGATTAAAAGCCTCTTAAGGATCTGAATAGGAGGAAGAAAGGAGTTTGCTTGTTTGGTTTCGTTCTGTTTTCTTTGGTCAGCTCCTTGGACTGTGGACCTTTGTAGAGCTGTCCAGCTAGGTGCAGGAAACTGTTTCAGAGCTAGCCTGGTGCAGTCTGTGGTTCTCCAGGGAGATGCAGCCTTTGGAGTGGTTTGCTTTTCTGCTGCAATGAGATCTTTCACCTCCCCATGGACTCTCCAGCCACACTTACTCTCTGGAGACCTTTAGAGTGAGGGTGGTGAGACACTGGAAAAGATTGTTCAGGGAAGTCATGGATGGCTCTTCCCTGGGAGGTGTTCAAGGCCAGGTTGGATGAGGCCTTGAGTAACCTTGGCTAGTGGGAGATGTCCCTGCCCATGGCAGGGGATTTGGAACTATGTGATCTTTAAGGTCCCTTCCATAAAGAGGAAGCCACCTTCCTCTTCCCCTCTTGGCCTCCCTCACCTTTTGAATTGCTTCTACATCAACAATTGAAATCTCCATGGCTTGAGTAACCTCCAGCCTCTGATTCTTCCTTCCCACCATCAGCACCTTTGACCAAGAGCTCTCACACTTTGAATTCAGACTTCTGATGTCAAAAGTGTTCATAATTTATTTCCTGAAGTCCAAATTGTTACCAAAAACCCAATCTCTTAGGTTCTTTGTGTCCTGTGCTGGGGGCAGGACAGCCTCAGCTGTTTGCACACTCTGTTCCCAGAACCCTGGTGAAACGAGGGGAAGGGGAGGGTGAAAGTCCCTGTCCCGTCAGACTGAACTTCAGCACTGGGGGGTGACTGTGGCAATACTGAACACTTGAGGACTCCTACTGTGCAGCTGCTTGCTCCTTCACCCCCCAGACAATGCAGCATCTCTAGAATGTTTTTGGCTTACAGAGAAAAGACATCAGAACCCTCCACCAGGTCACCTCTGATGAGGACAAGTGCTCTGTTACCAGGTTCTTAGAATGTCCATGGAGACTCTCTTCAAGGAGGTTGTGTCCTGGTGACTGCAGCTCTCTGCAGTGTATAGCCCAGGTCTATGTTCATCTCCCACCTGCCTTTCTCTTCTCCCTCAGAGCATTGTCTGGTATGCAGTGGACAGGAGGTGCAATGGCAGCACCCATGGTGATAGGGTGAGAGGCAATGGATTGAAGCTGAAGAGAGGAGATTGAAGAAATTCTGTAGAGTGAGGGTGGGGAGGCACTGGAACAGGCTGCCCAGGGAGATCATGGATGCCTCTTCCCTGGAGAGCTGTTCAAGGCCAGGTTGGAAGAGGCCTTCAGCAAGCTGGGCTAGTGGGAGGTGTCCCTGCCCATGGCACAGGGGGCTTGGAACTGGATGATCTTTAAGGTCCCTTCCAACCCAAACCATTGTGTGATTTGCCCTCTAAGCCAGGCACCAGGTATCACAGAATCACCAAGGATGGAAGAGACCTCAGAGATCATCGAGTCCAACCTGGCACCACAGACCTCATGACTAAATCATGGCACCAAGTGCCACATCCAATCCCCTCTTGAACACCTCCAGGGATGGTGACTCCACCACCTCCCTGGGCAGCACATTCCAATGATGAATGACTCTCTTGGTGAAGAACTTTCTCCTCACCTCCAGCCTAAACCTCCCCTGGCGCAGGAGGAGCGGAGCAGCAGATGCTGCATGGGGAAGTTCCCCAGCCTCAAGTGGCAGGCTCCAAGCACACTGCAGCAGCAGTGAGCAGCACAGCAGGGAGCAGTGGCTGCCAAGGATCTCTCTCCTGCAGGTGATCCAGGGCAACATCGACACGTACGACGTGGTGCTGAAGGACCTGCGGCCGCCCATCATCGCCCGCTTCGTGCGGGTCATCCCCGTCACCCAGATGCTGATGACTGTCTGCATGAGGGTGGAGCTCTATGGCTGTGTCTGGTATGGTAAGTAGCCATTCCCCTCCTGCCACTGCACAGCAGACCTGGCACAGAACTGGGACCCCCCCAGCCTGGGCCCTTACCCAAAGTGGGACACCGCCCCCCCACCCAGCCTGGGCTCTTACACAAAAGGGAGACACACACCCCCCACACCCCCAGTGTGGGCCCTTACCCAAAAGGGGAACCCCCCCCCCCAACCCAGCCTGGGCCCTTACACAAAAGTGGGACCCCCCCCAGCCTGGGCCCTCACACAAAAGTGGGACCCCCCCCCCCCTCCACAGCCTGGGCCCTTACCCAACAGTGGGACCCCTCCCCCCCCACAGCCTGGGCCCTTACACAAAAGGTGGAACCCCCTCCCAGCCTGGGCCCTCACACAAAAGGGGGATCCCCCCAGCCTGGGCCCTTACCCAAAAGTAGGACCACCCCAGCCTGGGCCCTTACCCAAAGGGGGACCCCCCCCAGCCTGGGCCCTCACACAAAAATGAGACCCCCCCCCCAGCCTGGGCACTTACACAAATGGGGGGACCACCCCTCCCCCCCAAGCCTGGCCCCTTACCCAAAAGTGGGACACCCCCCCACAGCCTGGGCCCTTACTCAAAAGTGGGAACCCCCCCCCAGCCTGGGCCCTTACCCAAAAGTGGGACCCCCAGCCCCACAGAACTGCTTCTGTTGATCCACAGCATAAATGAAAGGCTCCCTATGGATAGGGGGGATGGAAGGCTGCTGCTGTGTTTCTGAGGTGTGTGGCCTTCTTTCGCAGATGGTTTGGCATCCTACAGCATCCCCGAGGGAGGGACCATAGCGGCTCCTGGCTTCCCCATCGTCTACCTGAACGACTCGACCTACGACGGCTACCAGGAGCGCAGGTGGGAGAAGCCGTCCTGTTCTCTCTCGGTCTCTTCTTTCCTACTTAGCCCTTTCACCAGCATCTTCTATCCCAAACACTTCTTTGAGACCTCCAGAGCTGCAGGCTAGCCTGCTAGTGGCTGCAGAGCATTGTGGCTCTGTTTATCCAGGCCCCTTGACACGCTGTTGGCTGCTCTTTGCACGGAGGGCATGGGCAGAGCTCACTTCAGATTCATTTCTCCAGCTGGCCAAGGCTGGCAGGAAAGAAAGAGTTTTTGGTAGAAGTTGTTGTTGCTTCTCTTTAAGGAGAGTGTGTCTTATACAGCCATGTGCTGTCTTTGAGAGCTTCCATGACCAGAGAATCAATAAGAGACCTCAGAGATTATCAAGTCCAACCAACACCTGTCAGCCAACACCTCATTGCCACAAAACCATGGCTCCAAGTGCCACATCCAAGCCTTTTTTGAACAGCTCCAGGGATGGGGACTCCACCACCTCCCTGGGCAGCACATCCCAATGGCCAATCTCTCTTGCTGGGAAGAACTTTCTCCTCATCTCCAGCCTAAACCTCCCCTGGCACAGCTTGAGACTGTGTCCTCTTGTTCTGGTGCTGGGTGCCTGGGAGAAGAGACCAACCCCCACCTGGCTACAACCTCCCTGCAGGGAGTTGGAGAGAGCAAGAAGGTCTCCCCTCAGCCTCCTTTTCTCCAGGCTAAGCAACCCCAGCTCCCTCAGCCTCTCCTCACAGGGCTGTGCTCCAGACCCCTCCCCAGCTTTCTTGCCCTTCTCTGGACACCTTCCAGCAGGTCAACCTCCTTCCTAAACTGAGGGGCCCAGAACTGGACCCAGGACTCAAGGTGTGGCCTAAGCAGTGCAGTGTACAGGGGCAGAATGACCTCCCTGCTCCTGCTGGCCACACTCTTCCTGATGCAGGCCAGGATGCCATTGGCCCTCCTGGCTGCCTGGGCACACTGCTGGCTCATGTTCAGCCTACCATCAACCAGCACCCCCAGGTCCCTCTCTGCCTGGCTGCTCTCAGCCACTCTGCCCCCAGCCTGTCTCTGCTTTGCCCAGTAGCAGTGGGAGGAGAGCTCATGAAGAGTCTGTGTCTGAAATGTGAAATAACTGGCTGAACTTCCAGACAGTTAGCTTGCTTTGCTGTAAACACAGCTTTGAGTGTGTTGCTTGAGCAGCCAGCCTGGATGGATTTAGGATGTAGATTTGAAACCTCAAACCAACCTGGCCCTGGGTATCCTCTTTGAGGCAGCATGTCCCTTGCCTGTGCAGGCAAGTGCTAATAAGGGCTCTGGCAGTGTCTCTTCAGTGACCTGGTGTCATCCACTGACTCATGATGCTTTTATTATCTGTCCTGTTTCAGCTGTCATTAACTTCCTGAGAATCTTTGCTGTTGCCTACAGTTATGATGATTAATTTTGTTTCAGTCTTTAGAGGTGACTTTTCTAAACCTATTTGTGCTCTCCTGGGCTGGAGGTGGAAAATCATGGGGTGGAAAAGTCCATTCTTTGGGCTTGTAACAGTGTCTTGGGATTTTAACAGCTGGGCCTTTCAAGCTGCAGTGATGGAGTAGGGGTTGGATAGTAAGACAGAAATAGAAGTAGGAGGGGGGGAGGGGGAAAGAGTTTTCATGTGCAGGAAGAGGTAGAACTTGCTCTTAGCTGTCCAGCCTAGGGAGCTGGGGAGTGTTGGGAAGCTACAAACCCCAGCCTGCTGAGCAAGGACTCTCTCAACCTACTTAACCTCTGGTTCAGGTGCCTGAGTGGCCTGGAAGCAGGAGTCTGCCTTTTGCAGCTGTTAATCCTGTTTGGAGTTCAAAGGCTTGCCTGCCTCTGCCTCACCTGGGGTGGACTTGCTGAGCTTCAGTGTCTGTGGCAGCAGCAGCAGCCCAGCCCAGCTATTGACTGCCTGGAGGCAGCTGAATGAAACCAGTCTGGGGAGTAAGCTCAGGCACTACCACAGCTCAGCTGTTGGCACTTTCCCTGCTGGAGGAAAAGGGACATGCCAGGAGTGGCTTCCAGAAGGCAGATGGAGTCAGGACTGTACCACTGTGGGGCAGTGGTGGAAGACAGCTTAACAGGCTCTGCACTCTCAGTGGAGTGAGGCAGGGTCCTGCGTGAAGAGCCCTGGAAACAGAGCCCCTAGCAGCATCCTCCTGCATGAGGAGCAGTGCTAGACATGATCCCAGTTAGACCTGGCTGTGCCTGGGTGAGCTGCCCATAGTCTCACTGCCCTTTTCCCTGCTGCTCTGTGCCTGCCTGCAAGCCTTTCCCTGCTGGTTTGCCCAGGACAGGATGGAGCAGTGTTCCTGCCACACAGCTCCCTGGTGGAAGGCTGCAGTTAAAGCTCTGTTTGCACAACTGTGTCATTTTCTGTAGGCTCAGCTTTCCTTCTCAAGAGACTCTGCTCAGACCTGGCCTTTGCTGCCAGGGCTTGATACCAATGGTAAAACTGCTGCCTTTTCCCTAGCAGGCAAAGCTTTTGAAAGCCCAGCCTGAACAAAATCAAGGGGGTGTTGCATAAGGACAGGGAATATCCTGTCCAGGATGGGTTAAGAGTAAATACACTCAGCTCTTCCTGGTACCACCTGAAGGACTCAACAGAGTGGTTGAGAGCAGCCAGGCAGAAAAGGGACCTGGGGATACTGGTTGACAGCAGCTGAACAGGAGCCAGCAGTGTGCCCAGGTGGCCAAGAAGGCCAATGGCATCCTGGCCTGCATCAGGAACAGTGTGGCCAGCAGGAGCAGGGAAGTCATTCTGCCCCTGGACTCAGTAATGCTTAGGCCACACCTTGAGTCCTGTGTCCAGTTCTGGGCTCCTCAGTTCAAGAAGGACATTGAGAGACTTGAAGGTGTCCAGAGAAGGGCAAGAAAGCTGGGGAGGGGTCTGGAGCACAGCCCTGTGAGGAGAGGCTGAGGGAGCTGGGGTTGCTTAGCCTGGAGAAGAGGAGGCTCAGGGGAGACCTTCTTGCTCTCTCTAGCTCCCTGAAGGGAGGTTGTAGCCAGGTGGGGGTTGGTCTCTTCTCCTAGGCAAGCAGCACCAGAACAAGAGGCCACAGTCTCAAGCTGTGCCAGGGGAGGTTTAGGCTGGAGGTGAGGAGAAAGTTCTTCCCTGAGAGAGTTGTTGGTCATTGGAATGTGCTGCCCAGGGAGGTGGTGGAGTCCCCATCCCTGGAGGAGTTCAAGAGGGGATTGGATGTGGCACTTGGTGCCATGGTCTAGTTGTCATGAGGTGTTGGGTGACAGGTTGGACTTGATGATCTCTGAGGTCTTTCCCAACCTGGTTGATTCTATGATTCTCTGAAATGCTTTCACACCTGGGCTCTCCTGGCTGATGTTCTCCCTAACTGTTGGTTCTTTCTTGCTAGGCACTTGTATGGTGGTCTGGGCCAGCTGACAGATGGTGTGCTTGGACTGGATGACTTCACCCAGAGCCACCAGTACCGTGTGTGGCCAGGCTATGACTATGTTGGCTGGAAGAATGAGAGCTTCAGCACAGGCTCTGTGCAAATGGAGTTCCAGTTTGACCGACCGCGGAACTTCACCTCCATGAAGGTAGTTGGCTCCGGCCCTCTCCAGCAGCCCTGGGGCAGGCTTTGGGTCTGGGTGCTTCCAGATTGCCCCTTTGGGTCCTCTTCCAAAGCAGGAGGATACAGCAGTGTCCACCACAGGCAGAATTAAGCTTCTCCAGCTGTGCCAGGGGAAGTGTAGGCTGGAGGTGAGGAGAAAGTTCTTCCTATGGTCTAGCAGGCATGAGGTGTTGGGTGAGAGGTTGGACTTGATGACCTCTGAGGTCTTTTCCAACCTTGTTGATTCTATGATTCTATGATAATTAGCCATGGGAATGTGCTGCCCAGGGAGGTGGTGGAGTCCCTGTCCCTGGAGATGTTCAAAAAGGGATTGGATGTGGCACTTGGTGCCATGGTTTAGTTAGTCAGGAGGTGTTGGGTGACAGCTTGGACTTGATGGTCTCTGAGGTCTTTTCCAACCTTGTTGATTCTATGAATTAGGTCAGGAGCTGTCTTATGTTGGCCATTGCAGGAGAGCACTTCCCTCTCCAGAGCTCAGACACCCTCCTGTCAGTATTTGCCTTGAAGGAATCAAAAGCAGACACCTGGAGCAGTAGTTAGGCAGCTCAGATGGATTTGGGCTGTGAACTGCTTACTGCCTAGGGACTGCCTGACCCTGGAGGTGAAGGCATGTGGTGGTGTTTCCATTGTGACCAAAGAGTTTGCTGTGCTTGTGCTGTGGGAAAATTACTTCACACACACAGAGGGAAAGGGATGAGCTGAACTCTGAGTCTGTAGTAAACAGCAGGCTCTGTTACAAAGGCTTGGTGGCTTTTCTTGTAGAGATTTCAAATGAAGGAGAACCCACCACATCCTTAAGCAAATTGTTTTGGTGGTTTACTTACCCTAGTTGTGTCTATTTTTAACTTGCAACCATTGGCTCTCTGCCTGCTTTTGCTGGCCAGCAAAACAGGAGTCCTGCCTCCTCAAACCCTTCTGCTTCTCCACTGTGATTAAAACACTCTCTTGATCTTTGCTTGGGTAAACTGAGTTGGCTGAACTTCCCCACTCCTTCCCTGTGAGATCTGGAGGCATTTTTGTAGCTGTCTTCCAGCCCTTTCTTTTCTTTGCCAGTGGTCTTTTGGAGGTATAGAAGCTGGAGCTGGGAGGGAGGCTTTTCATCAAGCTGCATCAAAGAGTGGTATCCATTTCCTGCTTTTGGACAAATCTTCTTTGTTTGTGAATCTTGTGATCATATTAGTGCTCCCAGCCAGTGGGTATGGAGCCAGTGTTCAATTAAGGCTTTGGGATCATGCTAAAAGCCAGCTCCAAGTTGCTCCTGACCAGGGTAGAAAGCATCACTTCAGTTTTTATTCACTACTGTGAGATCAGTCAGACCTGAACCCCCCAGGACTGTTTTAGGAAACATTGATTCATCCCCACCCCCATTTATTTTATTGCTAGTGGTACTGCTGTCTCCTTCAGAATGGTTTGGGTGGGAAGGGACCTTTAAAGCTCATCCAGTCCAATCCCCCTGCAGCCAGCAGGAACAGCTGCAACTAGAGCAGGTTGCTCAGAGCCCTAAACAACCTGATCTGGAATGGTTCCAGGGATGGGACCTCTTCTATCTCTCTGGGCAGCCTGGAGCAGGGCCTCACCTCCCTTGTGTCAAACATTTCTCCCTTCTCTCCAGTCTAAATCTTTTAGTTTCAAACCATCCCTCAATGTCCTGTCCTGGCAGGCCCTGTTCAAAGGTCTGTCCCCAGCTTTCTGCTCAGCCCCTTTAAGTAACTGAAGGCCACAAGAAGTTCTCCAATAAGAAAATGTCTGCTGCTGGATCAAGCAGAGCTGCTTGACCCCAGCTTTGTTATCAGCCTCTTTAACTGCTTGAAAGGCCACCAGGAGGTGTTCCTGGAGCCTTCTGGTCATTGAAGAAGGGAGCAAATAACAGTCTCACAGAATTGCTAAGGTTGGAAGAGACCTCGAGGATCATCGAGTCCAAGCTGTCACCACAGACCTCATGACTAAACCATGGCACCAAGTGCCACATCCAATCCCCTCTTGAACACCTCCAGGGACAAGGACTCCACCACCTCCCCAGGCAGCACATTCCAATAACAAACGACTCGCTCAGTGAAGAACTTTCTCCTCACCTCGAGTCTAAACCTCCCCTGGCACAGCTTGAGACTGTGTCCTCTTGTTCTGGTGCTGCTTGCCTAGGAGAAGAGACCAACCCTCACCTGGCTACAGCCACCTTTCAGGTAGTTGTAGAGGGCAATGAAGTCACCCCTGAGCCTCCTCCAGGCTAAGCAACCCCAGCTCCCTCAGCCTCTCCTCACAGGGCTGTGCTCCAGACCCCTCCCCACCTTTCTTGCCCTTCTCTGGACACCTTCAAGTCTCTCAATGTCCTTCTTGAACTGAGGAGCCCAGAACTGGACACAGGACTCAAGGTGTGGCCTCAGCAGTGCTGAGCACAGGGCACAAGGACTTCCCTGCTCCTGCTGGCCACACTGTTCCTGATGCAGGCCAGGATGCCCTTGGCCCTCTTGGCCACCTGGGCACACTGCTGGCTCATGTTCAGGCAGCTGTCAATCAGCACCCCCAGGTCCCTCTCTGTTTGGCTGCTCTCAGCCACTCTGCCCCCAGCCTGTAGCTCTGCCTGGGGTTGCTGTGGCCAAAGTGCAGCCCCTGGCACTTGGACTTGTTGAATGCCATCCTGTTGGCCTCTGCACTTCTGTCCAGTTGGTCGAGGTCCCTCTGCAGAGCCTTTCTAACCTCTAACTGACCAACATCTGCTCCCAGTTTGGGGTCATCTGCAGATTTGCTGATGACTGACTCCATCCCCTCCTCCAGATCATCAATGAAGATGTTAAAGAGGCTGGGGCCCAGCACTGATCCCTGGGGGACGCCACTGGTGCCTGGAACCTTGAGCTAGGGACACCTTCCTGTTAGCAAAGCAGCTGGAGAAGAAACTGTGCCTTCAATTGTGTGAGGCAGTTTTTAATCCCATTCCTACAATGACTGAGTGAGGCTGAGTGGCTGACAGTTGGTAATCACATTAATACAATCAAGGGAGCCCATCCTGTGCCCACTGGAGGCAGATGTGGTGATGAGCACATCCAAGAGGGCCAAAAGTCTGTCATGTAAACACAGCCATCCTGATCAACCAGACACAGCAGCTCATGCAGCCAGCAACTTCATCTGGGGCTTTCATTATGAGGCTGTATTGATTAGCATAAATTACTCTTCATTCCTGATTGAATGTTGTCTCTTCCAGCTTTGTGCTTCTCCTCTCCAGGGTCTTTCAGTACTTTTTGTGTCTTCAGAGCTGTCTGTACTTGCCCAGTGTCCAAGAAAGTGTGAAAAAAGAGAACTGTGAGCAAATACTGCAGCTGCATTGCAAGTTACTTGGGCTTGTGTGCTACAAAGCTGGGCTTCAGGAGGTGGTATTTGGACTAGATTGTGTCTCTGTATCAGTCCAAGATGTGAAGACATCCAACTCCTGTCCAAATATGGCACAGATTGTATATTGTCAGGCTTTCCTGCCTGGTTATGGATGACTCTCCTCTCCTCATTGAATAACATTGTCTGAGCTTCATCTGTTCCTAATTATATGCAAATAGCCTTCTTTTGTCCTTCTGGTGCTCATCAGGCCTGTCCTCATTACTGCTTCACTTCCATTCACTGCAAGATCTTGCAGAAGCCAAGCAGCTAATGGGGTTCAAAGCTGCACTTGGGTTGGAGACTGTTGCTGTGGTGGTTGCTAATGCTCCACAGCCATTAGGCAATGGTTTCTGGAGTTGCTAGGGAAGGTTGGACCATGGTGGCTGTGAAGATGGTGTTGAGTGAGGGATACTGAGGACTTTGTCACCTTGTTCTTTCTGTTTCTTGGTCACTGGCCAAGGCACCAAGACACTGTGCTCCAGATCTTTGGGGCTGTGGCAGAGCTTCATCTGTGAGGTTGGTTTAAGATGGAGCAGGGCAAGATTTGCATCGAAGACAGGCAGTGGAACAGGATAGCAGACCCTTGCAAGCCTGTCCCTCTTCTTGCCTGCTTCCTTGGGAGTGCTGGAGGCCAGGGAGCGTGCCAGGAGTGTGGTGTTGATGGGTCTGCTGAGCAACAACCCAGGGAGATGGAGGTGTTGCTTTTGTACTGCAGCCCCTTGGTATGGGTGTAGCCCAAGAGCAGGAAGGGAGAAAGCTGGTACCAGCTCTTGGGAGGGTAAAACAAAGCTCCCACATCTGGAGGTGTGAAGGCAGCCTGAAAGCAGTTTGTGAATCACTTCACCTCAGTGTGAAGTATGTGGAGCTGTACCTTGGATGAGAGGGTGCCCTTGCTTAGGTGAGAGAACAGAACAGAATAGAATAGAACAGAATAGAATAGAATAGACCAGACCAGACCAGGTTGGAAGAGACCTTCAAGATCATCGTGTCCAACCTATCATCCAACACCACCTAATCAACTAACCCATGGCACCAAGCACCCTGTCAAGTCTCCTCCTGAACACCTCCAGTGATGGGGACTCCACCACCTCCCTGGGCAGCCCATTCCACTGGGCAATCACTCTCTCTGTGTAAAACTTCCTCCTAATCTCCAGCCTGAACCTCCCCTAGTGCAGCCTGAGACTGTGGCCTCTTGTTCTGGTGCTGGTTGCCTGGGAGAAGAGACCAACCTCTGCCTGTTAGGTTGGACATCAGGAAGAAGTTCTGCACAGTGAGGTTGGTGAGAGACTGGAATAGGTTGCTCAGGGTTGTGGTTGAAGCATCATCCCTGGAGACACTCAAAATTGGACTTGCTGTGGCCCTATGCAGCCTGATCTAGTTGGAGGTGTCCCTGCTGCCTGCAGGGGGTTTGGACAAGATGACCTTTGAGGCTCTCTTCCAACCTGATGCAATCTGTGAATCTGAACACTCAGCTCAGCCCAAGGTGGGCTGTGGGCTCTGTGCCGATGGCAGAGGATGGCTGCTCCTCATCCCTCTGCTCTGCTGCAGGCATCTCTCTCTCTGCTGATCCTGCTTTGATGGGTTCCTGCATCCAGTGGGAAGCTGTTGGAAGGCTTGGTGATGTCTGGAGTCACTGATTTGGGTGTTCTGTTGATTTCTTTGGGGATTCTTTTGTGAGTCTGTGCCAGCAAATCCCTGTGGCTCGATGGAGGCTTGAGCTGAGCCTTCCTCCTGACCCACTCATCTCTCCTCTTCTCCCTAGGTGCACTGTAACAACATGTTCTCCAAGGGGGTGAAGATCTTCCAGAGGGTGGAGTGCCTGTTCAAGCCACGGCTGATTGCAGAGTGGGAGCCTGAGCCTGTGGGGGTGGCAACCGTCCTGGATGACAAAAACCCCAGCGCCAGGTTCGTGACCGTGCCGCTCCACCACCGCGTGGGCAAAGCCATCCTCTGCCGCTTCTACTTCGCTGACACCTGGATGATGATGAGTGAGATTTCCTTCCAGTCAGGTGAGTGTCCTCCCAGGGAGCAAAAGGGGGTGTGGAGGTGCAGGGTGAACACAAGTGTAGAGGCACTGTGGGGCTATGTGATGGGAAGGTGGAGGCAGGAGGAGCAAGAGGGGCAGAAGAGCAATGCAGAGATCATGAAGTCCAACCTATCCTCCAACACCATCTGATCAACTAAGCCATGGCTCCAAGTGCCCCATCCAGGCTCTTCCTAAACATCTCCAGGGATGGTGACTCCACCACCTCCCTGGGCAGCACATTCCCATGGGCAATCACTCTCTCTGTGTAGAACTTCTTCCTAACATCCAACCTAAACCTCCCCTGGCACAGCCTGAGACTGTGTCCTCTTGTTCTGGTGCTGCTTGCCTGGGAGAAGAGACCAACACCCAGCTGGCTACAACCTCCCTGCAGGGAGTTGGAGAGAGCAAGAAGGTCTCCCCTGAGCCTCCTCTTCTCCAGGCTAAGCAACCCCCAGCTCCCTCAGCCTCTCCTCACAGGGCTGTGCTCCAGACCCCTCCCCAGCTTTCTTGCCCTTCTCTGGGCACCTTCCAGCAGCTCAACATCTTTCCTAACCTGAGGAGCCCAGAACTGGACACAGGACTCAAGGTGTGGCCTCAGCAGTGCTGAGCACAGGGCACAAGGACTTCCCTGCTCCTGCTGGCTACACTCTTCCTGCTGCAGGCCAGGATGCCCTTGTCCCTCTTGGCTGCCTGGGCACACTGCTGGCTCATGTTCAGCTGCTGTCAACCATTACGCCCAGGTCCCTTTCTGCCTGGCTGCTCTCAGCCACTCTGACCCCAGCCTGTAGCACTGCCTGGGGTTGTTGTGGCCAAAATGTAGAACCTGGCACTTAGATGTGCTCAGTCTCATGCTCTTGGCCTCTGCCCATCTGTCCAGCCTGGTAACGTCCCTCTGCAGAGCTCTCCTACCCTCTAGCAGACCAACTCCTGCCCTAGGCAGACTCTGGCTGTAGCCTGGCATGATGATTCTTAGAATTATGCTGAAATGGGAAAAAAAGCTCTTGCTCAGAAAAAAATTCTGTGCAGTGAGGGTGGTTAGGCACTGGAACAGGTTGTGGCTGCCTCTTCCCTGGAGGTGTTGAAGGCCAGGCTGGATGAGGCCTTGAGCAAGCTGGGCTGGGGGGAGGTGTCGCTGCCCATGGCAGGGGGTTGGAACTGGATGATCTTTAAGCTCCCTTCCAACCTAAACTGTTCTATGAATTTATGAATCTAGTCCCCCATGTCTGGCCAAGGTCAGCGAGGGTCCTGCAGGCCCTGGGGTCTGCTGTGGTCAGGGGGTTGTGCATGCAGCTCAGCAGAGAGGCTCAGCCCTGCCGGGCAGTGCTGGGGGAGCAGGTTCATGCCCTGCTGTGTGTGTCTCGGCCCTGTCTGTATGGGAGGGCAGGGAGGGGTGGTGGTTGGGGGTGGCAGGATCCATGGGCAGGAGCAGAGAGGTTGGTTGCTGGACTGACACCTTGCCTCCCACAGACATGGAGAGTGTCAATCCCAGTTTGGTTACAGCAGCCACAAGCACGACAGATCTCCTGGAACCGGAGCGCAACGCTACGGAGGGGACCTGGGGTAAGGACTCTTGTCACTTAGCTCTGCCCAGGGCTCAAGTGCCCCAGGGGATTGCACACTAACAGCCCAGTTAACATCCTCTTCCCCTCTTTCTGGAGCTCTGGGTATGGCCTGGTTATTGTCCTCATGCAAAGTCCTCCAAGCCTCAGCTGTTTCTTCTTCCCTCCCTGGCTGAGGCAGCCTGAGGGCAAGTGGGCTGAAGGAGTGTGTACAGGAAGGGAAACTGAAAACTGTCTGCTTTAACAGGGATCAGTGCAGGAATCTGCTCCAATGCTAAGAGCAGTCCTCGACTGCAGAGGCTCTCTGCATGAATCTTAGCTGCAAGCCTCCAGATGAGAACTTCTGATCAGAGCAGAATGTGACCACAGCTCATGCTAATGCTCAGGAAGCTGCCTGAGACCTTCTCTGTGGCACGCTGTAGGAAGGGACATGCTGGAAGTTAGCCAGCATGGGTAACAAACCTGTGCTCTAACTCCTCTTCCTTCCTCTGTGATTGCAGAAACCACCTCTTCTGTAACCAGCACGTGGATAGGGGAGAAAGCAGATGACTCCAGTACCTCCATCCTTGTGGGCTGTCTTGTGGCTATTATTCTTCTGCTCCTGATGATTATAATCATCATTCTTTGGAAGCAATATGTTCAGAAGAGGCTGGAGAAGGTAACGTGAGGAGGCTGCTCTGCAGACACGCGGGCAGTGCTAAGCATTAACCCTAATTGCATGGAAAGCACAGGGTTTCCTCGGCTCCACACAGCAGCTACAACTGCTCTCACAGCAGGGGAGGATGCCAGGCCCATCCAAGATGTTACTGGAAATGGCTGTGGTCGCAGCCAATGCATTACTTAACGAGTGAGCAGTGCCTCAGCAATGTTCCTCTCTCTTTTGCAGGCCCCACGTCGGATCCTGGAGGAGGATGCCACAGTTCGCCTCTCCTTCTACAGCTACACCATTGCCAACAACCAGACCCAGATCCACCAGTCAAATCCCACCTATGAGCGTGCTTTCCCACTGGATCTGGAATACCACCAGCCAGCTACACTGCTCCAGAAGCTTCCAGAGCTCTCCCAAAGTGCAGAGGACTCAGGTAATCATCAGGCTGAAGAAGCTGTGTTTGTTCCTTCATGATTTCCCTCGGGTTTTAACCTGCACCACATCTCTGTGGCCTAAGTGGTGATCTCTGCAGCACAGCAGTAACCAAGGGAGCCAAGACAAGATTCTGAAGCTCCAGAAACTTCTTAGCATGTAACTTTGGCAGCTGGAGCCCCAGCCCCCCCTTCATTCTTCTCTTTGGAGCCAGGTCATCTTTAAAGAGCTGGGTTTGGCCATCTCACACTTGTAGGTCATACTAAGCTCTTACCAGAGAGGAGTTTGTGCAGACATCAGCTTTAAGTGCAGGATGAGCTTGAGAAGAAGGGAGTTGCTTCACCTTAAAAAAATGAGGAGGAAAGTTAGTTCAAAAGTATTCAGTGGCCCCCTGAAACACATCCCTGGGGAGGCACTGGCTCCCAGGGCCTGCAGTGATAGGACAAGGGACAGTGGTTTGAAATGAGAGCAGAGCAGATTTAGATTGGATGTTAGGAACAGGTTCTGCTGGAACACTGCAACAGGTTGCCCAGGGAAGTAGTTGAGGCTCCATTCCTGGAGCTCTGCAAGGTCAGGCTTGACAAGGCTCTGAGCAGCCTGATCTAGTGGTCCCTGCTGACTGCAGTGGGGGTTGGACTGGATGACCTTTGGAGGACCCTTCCAACACAAAGCATTCTATAGTCTCATAGCTCTTTGGCAGTGGAGTTGCTGCCTGCAGCACTCCTGGGCTGTCCAAGCTGGCTGCTGGAGGAGACCTTTAGCACCTTGTCCTGCAGCAAGAGCTCTTTGAAATTCCTTCAGCAGGGGGAAAGGCAGCAGAGAATTGGCAGTGGTGCCCTGGCTTCCAGCCCCTGGGGAGCTTCTGGCTGAAGGCAGAAGGGAATGTTTTCAGCAGTGTTTTGTCCTGAGTGATGGCAGTGCTGCATTCCTCAAGCACTGCCTAGTTGCTAAGATGGAGCATTATACTGCACAGGGAGATTAGCTGGGATTGAGTCAGGCTGTGAATTTGAAGCAGGATGAATGTTCTGTGTGATACTCAGCACACAGACTTCCATCACAAAGAGCTACCCCACGGTGCTGATGGGAATAAGCTGCCAGGGGTAGCTCAGCCTCCTAACAGGGGACATGCAAAATGGAAACTCCCATCAGTTCTTACTGCAGAAGGGAACCCAGAGCAAGCCTGATGTTGCAACCAGCATCCCTATGTCAGGTAAGGGGAACAGATCATGATCAGGATGAATCACAGACAGGAAATCACTTTGGACTCCATGTCTGGGCAGGAACTGGAGCTCTCCTAACCAGCTGGAGCAGGCAGTGTTCAGCACGACTTCACTGGCACCTCACAGGCATCCTGCTGTCTGCAGCCTGTGCCTTGTTCTGCCTGAAGCTCTGCTTAAAACAGAGGTTTCCATCTGGGACAAGCTGGCAGGCACACAGCTAGGCTGAATTCCCAGGGGTCTGCAGAACTGAGAGGAGTGGAAGCTGAGCCCTGCTGCTTTCAACTGTGTCTGACTCCACCTGTCTCTGGCTTCCCCTTAGTGTGCAGTGGGGACTACGCTGAGCCCGACCTGACCAAGTCCACTCCTCACCAAGGCTTTCAGAACAATGTTCCTCACTATGCTGAAACAGATATTGTCCACCTGCAAGGTGTGACAGGCAACAACATGTATGCAGTGCCAGCCCTCACTGTGGATTCCCTCACCAAAAAGGACATCTCGGTAGGGGAATTCCCACGGCAGCAGCTGCGGCTGAAGGAGAAGCTGGGAGAAGGACAGTTTGGAGAGGTACAGCTCTTCTCTTCCACTTTCCCTCCAACAGAAAGGTGGTGCCTGGCAGAGATGAATCTTCTGAGCTGCCTCTCTGGCACTGCTTCATCCTTGGGGGCTGAGGGCTCTGTGGGGAGGCCTATGGATGTTGTGGGGCAGGCTGTGGATGTGGTCTACCTGGACCTCAGCAAGGCCTTTGACACCGACCCCATAGCAAACTCCTGGCCAAGCTGTCAGCCCATGGCTTGGACAGCAGCTCTCTGAGCTGGGTTAGGAACTGGCTGGAGGCTGAGCCCAGAGAGTGGTGGTGAATGGTGCCACAGCCAGATGGCAGCCAGTCAGTAGTGGAGTCCCCGAGGGATCAGTGCTGGGCCCTGTGCTCTTTAACATCTTCATTAATGATCTGGATGAGGACATTGAGTCCATCAGCAGTACATTTGCAGATGACACCAAGCTGGGGGCAGGAGTTGATCTGCTGGAGGGTAGACAGGCTCTGCAGAGGGACCTGGACAGGTTGGACAGATGGGCAGAGTCCAAGGGCAGGAGATTGAGCACATCCAAGTGCCAGGGGCTGCACTTTGGCCACAACAACCCCAGGCAGAGCTACAGGCTGGGGTCAGAGTGGCTGAGAGCAGCCAGGCAGAGAGGGACCTGGGGGTGCTGGTCGATGGTAGGCTGAACATGAGCCTGCAGTGTGCTCAGGCAGCCAAGAGGGCCAATGGCATCCTGGCCTGCATCAGGAAGAGTGTGGCCAGCAGGAGCAGGGAGGTCATTCTGCCCCTGTACACTGCACTGCTTAGGCCACACCTTGAGTCCTGTGTCCAGTTCTGGGCTCCTCAGGTTAGGAAGGAGGTTGACTTGCTGGAAGGTGTCCAGAGAAGGGCAACAAAGTTGGGGAGGGGTCTGGAGCACAGCCCTGTGAGGAGAGGCTGAGGGAGCTGGGGTTGCTTAGCCTGGAGAAGAGGAGACTCGGGGTAACCTTATCACTCTCTCCAACTCCCTGAAGGGAGGTTGTAGCCAGGTGGGGGTTGGTCTCTTCTCCCAGGCACCCAGTACCAGAACAAGAGGACACAGTCTCAAGCTGTGCCAGGGGAGGTTCAGGTTGGATGTTAGGAAGAAGCTCTACACAGAGAGAGTGATTGCCCATTGGAATGGGCTGCCCAGGGAGGTGGTGGAGTCACCATCAGTGGAGGTGCTCAGGAGGAGACTTGATGGGGTGCTTGGTGCCATGGGTTAGTTGTTTAGGTGGTGTTGGATTGGTTGATGGGTTGGACACAATGATCTTGAAGGTCTCTTCCAACCTGGTTTGGTTTATTCATATCAGTGTTTTATTTATGATGTGTCTTTGATGGTGGTGTCCCTTAGGACAGGCTTCAGAGAGCCCCAGTCTGCACCTGGGGGGCTGCAGCTTGGGACCCCAAGCCCTCCTCAACAGATGAGCTGTGCCACCTTCTTCTGTTCAGTGTCTGTATCCCTGGTTATGAACTTAAAAGGCCCAGGGGTGGGAGTTCAGACTGTCCTGGTCTTCTGTGGACATCTCAAATGTGTGATGGTGTCCTGGTGTGAGGGCAGGCAGACCCTCTCTTGCCCCTGAAAGGGACAAAAGAATGGCACTCATCACACAAATGGATTGCAAAAGTGATGGAAAGTTTAAATGGAAAGCAGTAAATGCTTTACAGAAGCTACAAGCACAGTGAGAGATGAATCCCAAAGCCTGCAGAGTCTCCTATGGCACACCCAAAGGCTCCCAACACTTCCCTTCTCCCTCTCCTTTTGGGTATACCCAAAACCCCCAGGGCTCTTTCTTCCCCCCCACTACTGCTAGGCTGGTCTCAGGCTGGTCAGGTCTGAGACTGCTTCCCCCTTTCTCCTCCTGGCATTAGCCCCAGCCAGGCCTAAGAGGCCTTGAGATAACTCCCCCAGCATTACCCAACAGGGAGCACCTCCCAGGAGAGCAGAGAGGGGAAGAAAGAGGAAGAGAAAGACTTTGCAGATGGATTTATAGGGGGCAGGATATGATGGGTATGAAATAGGCTGTTTCCTGTCTCCACCTTATTGGGTTGGACACTGTGGACACCAGAGGTGTAACTTATGTGGCAGGAACAGGAGGGACCCAGCCTGAACTGCCACAGATGGCTATCACCCACCTTTAGGCACACGAGTTTGACAGCTCTGGTGATGGCTTTGGCCAGGACAGATTGATCCTGGCTGTGAAATGCTTTCCCATCCATGGAAAAAGATGGAGCTTCTGGTGGGGCTCTGCAGGCTGGCCCAAGCACTCTGATGCCCTCAGATTCTCTGGCACTGCTGCTTGCTGAAGCCCCAGTTTGTCAGAAGCCTCAGGTTCATGCATCTGTCACCTGCCAAGCTTTCCCTTTACTCCTTGAGCCCCCTTCAAGCTGTGAACATCTTCACCTCATCCCTTCTTTTCCCTGCTTCATTTCCACAATATCCCTAGCTCCATACTGAGCAGGTCCTTCCCCTCTCCTGTTCCCACTCTCCCACTGTCTCTCTTTTTCCTTCCCAGCTTTTGCTCACTTTAAGGCTTAAGTTCTACCTCTCTGTTAGTTGTTGACAAAGTGCAGCCCTTTGCTGACTGTTTCCTTCCCTGAGGAGCCCATCTTTGCAGTTCCTCCTTTCTGAGAGCACACCTCCTCTGCCCCAGCCCCTTCTCCATCCCACTCCCTTCATTCTGGATCATTCCATGTATTGGCAATGTGCCAATGTCCTCAGCCTCTTCACCTGGCTGTCAGTGTAGCTGTTGCCTGGATCCTGCCCTCTCTTGGGCTGTGCTCTGAAAGTGGAAGGGAGTGTTGTGGGTTTTTCCTTTCCCCTCATTATTTTGCTTCTGGTTGCTCCTTCCTTCTTCTTCCTGTCCTCATAATATCTGTCAAAGATTTTCCTCCTCCTCCTTTGTGTTGTCAAACAGCCCCAGCCAGGCTGCTCCGTTTTCCTTGCAGACTGATTCAGAGCCTGTTCCTTTCCTCACACCCACAGACTCTTTCCCTCATGTTTCCAAAGGTGCTGCCTTGTGTTCCCTGTCTCTCCTCCTCACCTCCTTAGTCTTTACCAAGCTGGACATCTTCATAATGCTCTGCTCTGCCCTGGTGTGTGCAGTCTTGCTTCTAGAAACATGGCTCATGGTGTTTTTCACCTCTCCACTCAGAGCTTCCTTTCCTTTCCAACTTTTTTCCTTCCTTGCTCCTTACTCATCCTCTGCCCGGGCTCAGTGACACCTCACCTGTACCACACATGCTCAGAACCCTGCTTCTTTCCTCTTCCTGCTGTGCTCTGACCACAGCAGATTTCATTCTCCAGGTAACTGCAGCATCATCCCTGTGCTTCTGGGTCTGTCCCCTTTTGTGTGCTGTCTCCCTTTTTCCCCCCTCACCATGCTTGTCACACGAGCTCTTGCTGCTTTCCTCATACAAAATTCATTTGGCTCCCATTACATTCCTCTCCCTGCTTGCAAGTCTTTGACACTTCCAGTTTGCTCCCTTCCTCCAGTCCTTTTTCCTGCCCCCCCACCCCCCCACCCCCCCTCAGGTCTGTCTTCTTTCCCCTGCCCAGCATCTCTTGCCCAGTTCTCCATGGGAAGATACACTCAGCTGACTTCTGAAGCAGGTTTCTTGTCACTCCCTTTTGATGGAAGCCTGGCAGAGATTTAGGGTTTCTTCATTTCTTAAGCTGAATCACAGTCTCACAGTCTCACTAAGGTTGGAAGAGACCTCGAGGATCATCGAGTCCAACCTATCAACACAGACCTCATGCCTAGACCATGGCACCAAGTGCCACATCCAATCCCCTCTGGAACACCTCCAGGGATGGGGACTCCACCACCTCCCTGGGCAGCACATTCCAATAACAAACGACTCGCTCGGTGAAGAACTTTCTCCTCGCCTCAAGTCTAAACCTCCCCTGGCACAGCTTGAGACTGTGTCCTCTTGTTCTGGTGCTGCTTGCCTGGGAGAAGAGACCAACCCCTTCCTGGCTACAGCCACCTTTCAGGTAGTTGTAGAGGGCAATGAGGTCTCCCCTGAGCCTCCTCTTCTCCAGTCTAAGCAACCCCAGCTCCCTCAGCCTCTCCTCACAGGGCTGTGTTCAAGGCCTCTCCCCAGCTTTGTTGCCCTTCTCTGGACACCTTCAAGTCTCTCAATGTCCTTCTTAAACTGAGGGGCCCAGAACTGGACACAGGACTCTAAGTGTGGCCTAAGTAGTGCTGAGCACAGGGCACAAGGACTTCCCTGCTCCTGCTGGCCACACTGTTCCTGATGCAGGCCAGGATGCCCTTGGCCTTCTTGGCCACCTGGGCACACTGCTGGCTCATATTCAGGCAGCTGTCAATCAGCACCCCCAGGTCCCTCTCTGTTTGGCTGCTCTCAGCCACTCTGACCCCAGCCTGTAGCTCTGCCTGGGGTTGTTGTGACCAAAGTGCAGCCCCTAGCACTTGGATGTGTTCAATCTCCTGCCCTTGGACTCTGCCCATCTGTCCAGTTGGTCGAGGTCCCTCTGCAGAGCTTTTACTGCCCTCTAACTGACCAACATCTGCTCCTAACTTTGTGTCATCTGCACATTTACTGATGACTGACTCGACCCCCTCATCCAGATCATCAATGAAGATGTTAAAGAGCACAGGGCCCAGCACTGCTCCCTGGGGCACACCACTGGTGCCTGGCTGCCAGCTGGCTGTGGCACCAATCACCACCACTCTCTGGGCTCAGCCTCCAGCCAGTTCCTAACCCAGCCCAGAGTGTAGTGGTCCAAGCCATGAGCTGGCAGCTTAGACAGCAGTTTGCTGTGGGGGATGGTGTCAAAGGCCTTGCTGCAGTCCAGGCAGACCACATCCACAGCCTGCCCCATATCCACCAGGCAGTCACCTGATCATAGAAGGAGATCAGGTTATGCTCCTCAGAGAATTCATCTCTGGGTATATACACAGGGGAGAGGCTCACATCACACACACAGGGACAGGCACACACTTCTCTCTCTCTCTCTTTCTTTCCTTTTGTTCCTTTTTCCCCCCTGAGGAAAAGAGGACTTTGGGTAGCTGTCTGGGATTCCTGGATGCTCCTCAGTGAAGCTTGAGCAGTGACTGAAGGCTGCAGGGCAGTTCTGGACTTGTATGGCTGCAGTGTTGTGCTGTACTTGCCAGACCTGCTGCAGCTGTGCTGCTTTTGTGCACATGCAGAGGAAAGCAGACAGCCCCAGGCCCAGTGGCCATCCTGAACGTCTCTCCCATCTTCCCAGGGTGGTTTGGACTCTCCCAGGAGGCTACTGGACAACTCTGCAGTAAATTCAGTTAGTTTGCTGCCCAGGGAGGTGGTGGAGTCTCCATCTTTGGAGGTGTTTGAAAAACAGACTGGATGAGACACTTGGAGCCATGGCTTAGTTTTCAGGAGGTGTTAGGTATTAGGTTGGACTTGATGATCTCTGAGGTCTTTTCCAACCTGATTGATTCTATGGTTCAGTGTGTTGGGGAAGCATCAGGCTGCAAGCCACATGTTCCTGTGTCCATGTGTGTATGTAGGAGGTGCAGTGAGGTGGGGCTTGGTCTCTTCTCCCCAGTATCAGGTGATAGGACAAGAGGAAATGGCCTGGAATTGTGCCAGGGGAGGGCTGGGTTGGAGATGAGGATAGATGCCTTTGCTGCAAGAGTGGTCAGGGACTGGCACAGGCTGCCCAGGGAGGTGGTGGAGTCCCCAGCCCTGGAGGGGTTCAAGAAACCTGTGGTCATGGCACTGGGGGCCATGGCTTGGTGGCCATGGTGGGGTTTGGTTGATGATTGGTGTGGATGATCTCTGAGGCCTTCTCCAACCCAAATCATTCTATGACTCTGTGCTTATATTGTATGAGCACATCTTGTCCAGGATCTAGGGCCGGACTGGGGACTGGTTCTGATGTGTCACCTTCAGTGGGTCATTCATTTGGTCATTCTGCTGGCAGTGACCCAACTCATGGCCTCAATCTGACATTACTGGGGAATCTCCTTCTCTGGAGATACTCAAAACCTGCCTGGCTGTGTTCCTGTGTGAGCTGCCCTGGGTGCTCCTGCTCTGGCAGGGGGGTTGGACTGGCTGAGCTTTGGAGGTCCCTTCCGACCCCTAACATGCTGTGATTCCTCTGGTTTTCTGCCTGAGGACAACAGTCTGCCTTCTGTCCTGCAGGTGCACCTGTGTGAAGCTGATGGGCTGCTGGAATTCCTAGGAGTCTCCTCCACAGAGTTCACTCACCAGCCTGTCCTTGTGGCCGTGAAAATGCTGAGGTCAGACGTCAACAAGACAGCCAGGTAAGGACATGCCCAGTGCCCACCAGCTGAGGAGGAGAGAAAATCCCCCCTGGGGTCTTCTGCAGGAGTGTCATAGAGTCATAGAACTGTCAGGGCTGGAAGGGAGCTCAAGGATCAGCCAGTTCCCAACCCCCCTGCCATGGCCAGGGACACCTCACACTACAGCAGGTTGCTCACAGCCACATCCAGCCTGGCTGCAAACACCTCCAGGGATGAGGCTTCCACCACCTCCCTGGGCAACCTGTGCCAGGCTCTCACCACCCTCCTGGGGAACAACTTCTTCCTAACATCCAATCTCAATCACCCCACTTCTAGTTCTGCTCCATCCCCCTCCAGTCCTGAGGAGAGAGCCTTGGGGGTGCTGGGGGCGGAGAAGCTCACCAGGAGCTCTCAGTGTGCACTTGCAGCCCAGAAAGCCAATCAGATCCTGGGCTGCAGCAGGAGAAGTGTGGCCAGCAGGGCAAGGGAGGTGATTCTCCCCCTCTGCTCAGCTCTGGGGAGACCCCACCTGCAGTACTGCCTCCAGTTCTGGAGCCCCTGTGGCAAGAGGGATCTGGAGGTGCTGGAAGGTGTCCAGAGCAGGGCTAGGAGGATGAGCAGAGGGCTGGAGCACCTCTCCTATGAGGACAGACTGAAGGAGTTGGGGCTGTTCAGTCTGCAGAAGAGAAGGCTCCCAGGTGACCTCATTGTGGCCTTCCAGTATCTGAAGGGGGCTACAGGAAGGCTGGGGAGGGTCTGCTCAGGATCTCAGGGAGTGATAGGACTAGGGGGAATGGAATGAAGCTGGAGGTGGGGAGATTGAGGCTGGAGGGGAGGAGGAAGTTCTTCCCCATGAGAGTGGTGAAGCCCTGGAATGGGTTGTCCAGGGAGGTGTTTGAGGCCCTGTCCCTGGAGGTGTTTAAGGCCAGGCTGGATGAGGCTCTGGGCAGCCTGATCTAGTGTGGGGTGTCCCTGCCCATGGCAGGGGGGTTGGAACTAGCTGATCCTTGTGGTCCCTTCCAACCCTGACTGATACTATACTATACTATACTATCACTCCCTGACACCCTCAAAAGTCCCTCCCCAGCTTTCTTGGAGCCCCCTTCAGATACTGGAAGGCCACAAGGAGGTCTCCTTGGAGCCTTCTTTTCTCCAGACTGTTCTGGATTATGTCCTGTGTGGTCCTGTGGGGCCAGGAGTGGGCCCTGGGAAGGAGCATGGTGTGAGGCTGCAGTGCTGCGCTGGGGGGAAGGCGCTGATGCTGAGCACCAGCACAGCTTTCAGACCTGCTGGGCAACCTCTCTGAGCTGAGAGTCTCTTATGTGCCCCTTCTGCTTTCCTTAGCCAAAGAGCTGAGGATCTGAGCCTGTGTTTTCTGTTGTGCAAGGAATGATTTCCTGAAGGAGATCAAGATCATGTCACGGCTGAAGAACCCCAACATCATCCGGCTGCTGGGGGTGTGCGTGCGGGACGACCCCCTCTGCATGATCACCGAGTACATGGAGAACGGAGACCTCAACCAGTTCCTCTCCCAGAGGGAGATCTACAGCAAATTTGCCATTTCAAACAATATTCCCTGTGTCAGGTAAGAGGAGTTCAGAGAATCACAGAATTGCCAGGGTTGGAAAGGACCTCAAGGCTCAGCCAGTCCCAGCCCCCCTGCCATGGGCAGGGACACCTCACACCACAGCAGGTTGCTCACAGCCACATCCAGCCTGGCTGCAAACACCTCCAGGCAGGAGGCTTCCACCACCTCCCTGGGCAGCCTGTGCCAGGCTCTCACCACCCTCATGGGGAACAACTTCTTCCTAACATCCAATCTCAATCTCCCTATTTCTAGTTTTGCTCCATCCCCCCCAGTCCTATTACTCCCTGTCACCCTCAAAAGTCCCTCCCCAGCTTTCTTGGAGCCCCCAACACATACTGGGAGGCCACAATTAGGTCTCCTCAGAGCCTTCTCTTCTCCAGACTGAACAACCCCAACTCCCTCAGTCTGTCCTCACAGCAGAGCAGCTCCAGCCCTCTGCTCATCCTCCTGGCCCTTCTCTGGACACCTTCCAGCACCTCCAGATCCTTCCTGGCACAGAGGCTCCAGAACTGGACACAGAGCTCCAGCTGTGGTCTCACCAGTGTGGAGCAGAGGGGGAGAGTCCCCTCCCTGGCCCTGCTGGCCACACTTCTCTTGCTGCAGCCCAGGCTCTGCTTGGCTCTCTGGGCTGCCAGTGCTCACTGCTGGCTCCTGTTGAGCTTCTCCTCCCCCTGCACCCCCAAGGCCTTTTCTTTAGGGCTGCTCTCCAGCCAGTCCCTGCCCAGCCTGTATCAGTGCTTGGGATTGCCCCAACCCAGATGCCCTTGGTCTTGTTGAACCTCATGAGGTTGGCTTATGCCCAGCTCTCCAGCCTGTCCAGGTCCCTCTGGATGGATCCCTTCCCTCCAGCTGTCTGCTGCACCACACAGCTTGGTGTCATCAGCAAACCTGCTGAGGCTGCACTCAGTGCCACTGTCCATGGCACCCACAGAGATGCTGAACACACATCATGGAATGGTAGGGGTTGGAAGGGACCTCTCTAGAGCTCATCTGGATCCACCCCTCGTGAGATCTTTCTCTATATAAGAGCCAGCAATACAGAATGAAAATCATAGAATCAGGGAATGCTTCCAGTTGGAAAGAGACCTTAAAAATCATCTGGTTCCAACCCCCCTCCATGAGCAGGGACATCTTCCCCTTGCTGCCTGTCTCTGGGATGAATCAGCAGTGCAGAGCTCCTGGTTCCAACTGCTGTGCTTGCCAGGTGCTGATTAGAGAGAGCAGATTTAGGTTGGGTGTTCGGAGGAAGCTCTTTACCATGAGTGTAGTGGAACACAGCAACAGGTTGCCCAGGGAGGTGGTTGAGGCTCCATCCCTGGAGATATCCAAGGTGAGGCTGTAGAGGGTTCTGGGCAGCCTGATCCTAGTGGAGGATGTCCCTGCTGACTGCAGGGTGGGTTGGACAAGATGACCTTTGGAGGTCTCTTCCAACCCAAACCGTTCTATGGTCTCCCTCTAGCCCCAGCCATTACCACAGCACATGCTGTGGGCACTGGTCCTGCCTTGTGTGGGAAGCTGTTCTGGAGGCCTCTGGAGGTTTGCATTCCCATGAAGTGTCCCTGGCCACAGTGACCACCTTGGGCATGCTGCTTGCTGCTGAGACCATCTGTTTACCTTGGTGGGCTTGCATCGCTGATTTCAGCAGCAGGGGAAGCCAACTGCAGCCCAGCAGGAATTTTGGGATGAAAGCCAAGAATGTGCCTTAGGGTTTTGAGAAGGTTCAGATGGCTTCTGGAGGGCTAAAATGAAAAGACTCCTACGTGAGGGGAGGCTGAGTGTGGAGCTTCAGTGAGGAAGGATTTCATCAGCCAGCAGAAGGAGAATACTTGGCAAAGGAAGCCCTTTGCTGTCAGAGGTGGCATTTGTCTCCCTCCTCTGTGGAAGGATGCAGTCTCATGCAAAGGCAGCCCCAGTGCTGCAGAGATCCTTTCCCCAGAGGAGGGCTGTGTGTGGGACTGATGTGCTCTGCACTGATCTGCTGCTGCTGCTTGGCTCAGCCTTGGCATGGACCTCCCCAAAGGATCAGAGTTGGGTCTAGTTTCAGAACTGGGCAGTAGTTAGGGTCAGTTCTGTTGATGGACTGCACAGGAGCTGGCTTGGCCTTGCCATGGGGAGACACCAGCAGCATTCCTGCCAGGTAGCTGGCAGTGGGCAGTAGTCCTGTTGGGCATCCTGCAGTCACAGCACAGCAGATCTGTAGGGTGAGACAGGATTTGCAGCAGGCTACAAACACATCCCAGCCCTCTCCAGTGCCCTGCACATCTGAAACAGCTTTCATCTTTAGACTTGGGGGTCTAGTCCCTGGGCAAAGCCTCAAACTGTCCTCCTTTATCTCTTCCTCATCTCTTATCTGACTTTAGCTCTGGCACTCCCATTCTCCCTGCTTGGTTTCTATTACTTGGCTCTGCCTCTAGTTTTTCTTCTCTCTGGCTGATCCTTCAGCCTCTCCTTTGTCCCTTCCAGCCAGCTAGAGTTTCAGGTTGAAGGAGGCTGGTGTGAACTAGCTCAGGCATCTGTCTGCAAGGGGAGGTGTTTACTGAGGGTGGAATGAACTCCCCTGCCAAGGAGTGCAGCTTGTCTCTGCTGGTGCCTGTAGGGATCTGCCTGACATGGCAAGGTCCAACTATCCCACCTGCCTCTGGAGCCTGGGATTCAGTGGCCAATGTGGTGCCCAGCCCTTCCCTGCAGGGAGGTCACATATTTCTAAGTCTTTGTGGCTCACTGGTGTTTGAAATGCACCTCCCTGCTGTGCCTCTGGCTGGCTGGCAAGCCATGAGGAGGAGTCTGCTGAGAGGTGTCTCCTGTCCTGCCCCTCTGCCTGCAGAGCCAAAAGGGACCTGCTGAGAATAGAATATGGAATAGAATAGAATAGAATAGACCAGACCAGACCAGGTTGGAAGAGGCCTTCAAGATCATCATGTCCAACCCATCAACCAATCCAACACCACCTAAACAACTAACCCATGGCACCAAGCACCCCATCAAGTCTCCTCCTGAACACCTCCAGGGATGGTGACTCCACCACCTCCCCAGGCAGCCCATTCCAAAGGGCAATCACTCCCTCTGTATAGAACTTGTTCCTAACATCCAGCCTAAACCTCCCCTGGTGCAGCCTGAGACTGTGTCCTCTTGTTCTGGTGCTGCTTGCCTGGGAGAAGAAACCAACCCCCACCTGGCTACAACCTCCCTTCAGGGAGTTGGAGAGAGCAATAAGGTCACTCCTGAGACTCCTCTTCTCCAGGCTAAGCAACCCCAGCTCCCTCAGCCTCTCCTCACAGGGATGTGCTCCAGACCCCTCCCCAGCTTTGTTGACCTTCTCTGGACACCTTCCAGCAAGTCAACCTCCTTCCTAACCTGAGGGGCCTAGAACTGGAGACAGGACTCAAGGTGTGGCCTGACCAGTGCAATGTACAGGGGCACAATGACTTCCCTGCTCCTGCTGGCCACACTGTTCCTGATGCAGGCCAGGATGCCCTTGGCCCTCTGGGCTGCCTGGGCACACTGCTGGCTCATGTTCAGCTGCTGTCAACCACTACCCCCAGGTCCCTCTCTGCCTGGCTGCTCTCAGCCACTCTGACCCCAGCCTGTAGCACTGCCTGGGGTTGTTGTGGCCAAAGTGCAGAACCTGGCACTTGGATGTGTTCAATCTCCTGCCCTTGGCCTCTGCCCATCTGCCCAGCCTGTCCAGGTCCCTCTGCAGAGCCTCTCTACCCTCCAGCAGATCAACTCCTGCCCCCAGCTTGCTGTCATCTGCACATTTACTGCTGATGGACTCAATGCCCTCATCCAGATGATCAATGAAGATGTTAAAGCGCATGAGGAGACCCTTCCAGCGTGCAGGGGGGACAGGGGGGGCCTGGGCTGCTCGAGTGGGGAGAGCAACAGCCTCAAGCAGGGAAAAGGAGGAGGTAGGGCCTTGGAGGCTGCACCCACTGATTGTCTTCCTTCCTTCTGTTGTGCTCTCTCCTGCTGCAGCCACTCCAACCTGCTGTACATGGCCACCCAGATTGCCTCGGGGATGAAGTACTTAGCGTCTCTGAACTTCGTGCACCGGGACCTGGCCACTCGCAACTGCCTGGTGGGGAACAGCCACACCATCAAGATTGCAGACTTTGGGATGAGCAGGAACCTCTACAGTGGAGACTACTACCGCATCCAGGGCAGGGCTGTGCTGCCCATCCGCTGGATGGCCTGGGAGAGCATCCTCCTGGTAGGCGCTGCGCCAAGCCTCCGCCTCACCCCTGCCCTGCCTTCTCCCTCTGCCCCTCCCTGCAGCAGTGGCACATCTCTGGCCCAGGCCCTCACAGCAGCAAAGGGCATGCTTGGGATGGTTTAAGCCTTAACTGGGAGTTAAGAGCTCAGATGGGGGCAAGGCTGAGAATCTCCCTCCCCCCTCCTCCCTCCCAACAGAGAGGGGAGAAAAGGAAGGAGCAAATCCACCAAGCAATAATTTGGAGTCAGCCAGGAAGTGGAGAAGTAAAGAGTTGTCTTTAAACAAAACCAAAACCAAATACATATATCTCAATAACAGGTAAGGTTCACAAGGGCAAGGAGCAAGGATGGATGGGAGGGGGACAAAGAGGAAGAATGCAAAACCAGTCTCTCTCTGAAGAGGCGCAGAGGCAGCAGGGAGAAGAGGCGCAGGGGCCGCAGGGAGAAGAGGCGCAGGGGCCACAGGGAGAAGAGGCACAGAGGCAGCAGGGGGAAGAGGCGCAGGGGCAGCAGGGAGAAGAGGCGCAGGGGCAGCAGGGAGAAGAGGCGCAGAGGCAGCAGGGAGAAGAGGCACAGGGGCCGCAGGGAGAAGAGGCGCAGGGGCCGCAGGGAGAAGAGGCGCAGGGGCCGCAGGGAGAAGAGGCGCAGGGGCCGCAGGGAGAAGAGGCGCAGGGGCAGCAGGGAGAAGAGGCGCAGGGGCAGCAGGGAGAAGAGGCGCAGGGGCAGCAGGGAGAAGAGGCGCAGGGGCCGCAGGGAGAAGAGGCGCAGGGGCCGCAGGGAGAAGAGGCACAGAGGCAGCAGGGAGAAGAGGCGCAGGGGCAGCAGGGAGAAGAGGCGCAGGGGCAGCAGGGAGAAGAGGCGCAGAGGCAGCAGGGAGAAGAGGCGCAGGGGCAGCAAGGAGAAGAGGCGCAGGGGCAGCAAGGAGAAGAGGCGCAGAGGCAGCAGGGAGAAGAGGCACAGGGGCCGCAGGGAGAAGAGGCGCAGGGGCCGCAGGGAGAAGAGGCGCAGGGGCAGCAGGGAGAAGAGGCGCAGGGGCCGCAGGGAGAAGAGGCGCAGGGGCAGCAGGGAGAAGAGGCGCAGGGGCAGCAGGGAGAAGAGGCGCAGAGGCAGCAGGGAGAAGAGGCGCAGGGGCAGCAGGGGGAAGAGGCGCAGGGGCAGCAGGGAGAAGAGGCGCAGGGGCAGCAGGGGGAAGAGGCGCAGGGGCAGCAGGGAGAAGAGGCGCAGGGGCCGCAGGGAGAAGAGGCGCAGAGGCAGCAGGGAGAAGAGGTGCAGGGGCAGCAGGGAGAAGAGGCGCAGGGGGCGCAGGGAGAAGAGGCGCAGGGGCCGCAGGGAGAAGAGGCGCAGGGGCCGCAGGGGGAAGAGGCGCAGGGGCCGCAGGGAGAAGAGGCGCAGGGGCAGCAGGGAGAAGAGGTGCAGGGGCAGCAGGGAGAAGAGGCGCAGGGGCAGCAGGGAGAAGAGGCGCAGGGGCAGCAGGGAGAAGAGGCGCAGGGGCCGCAGGGAGAAGAGGCACAGGGGCCCCAGGGAGAAGAGGCGCAGAGGCAGCAGGGAGAAGAGGCGCAGAGGCAGCAGGGAGAAGAGGTGCAGGGGCAGCAGGGAGAAGAGGCGCAGAGGCAGCAGGGAGAAGAGGCGCAGGGGCAGCAGGGAGAAGAGGCGCAGAGGCAGCAGGGAGAAGAGGCGCAGAGGCAGCAGGGAGAAGAGGCGCAGAGGCAGCAGGGAGAAGAGGCGCAGAGGCAGCAGGGAGAAGAGGTGCAGGGGCAGCAGGGAGAAGAGGCGCAGGGGCAGCAGGGAGAAGAGGCGCAGGGGCAGCAGAGAGAAGAGGCACAGGGGCCCCAGGGAGAAGAGGCGCAGAGGCAGCAGGGAGAAGAGGCGCAGAGGCAGCAGGGAGAAGAGGTGCAGGGGCAGCAGGGAGAAGAGGCGCAGAGGCAGCAGGGAGAAGAGGCGCAGGGGCAGCAGGGAGAAGAGGCGCAGGGGCCGCAGGGAGAAGAGGCACAGGGGCCCCAGGGAGAAGAGGCGCAGGGGCAGCAGGGAGAAGAGGCGCAGGGGCAGCAGGGAGAAGGGGCGCAGAGGCAGCAGGGAGAAGAGGCACAGAGGCAGCAGGGAGAAGGATCAGGCCCCACCACATGGCAGAGGAGCAGGAGGGCAGCTGCAGTAGCTCTCATCCAGGAGAGGCAGGAGCCAAAAGGAGGGCTGATGACTCCAATGCCTTCCCTTTTATACCCTAGCTGGGCAGGAAGGGGGGAGTGGAAGAGACTCAGCTTCCCAGGGGGAAAACACCCTGCAGGGAGGGCTGAGCACCCTCAAGCCCTCCCCCCTGTTTCCAGAATGGATGTTAACCCATCACAATGCTTACACCTGGCCCCAGCTGGGGAAGCCTTTTAGGCTGCACTGGGCACAACTCATCTTGAGAAAGGAGCTCCTGGCAAATAACAGCACAGCTCATGGCATATTTGGGATGGAAAGGGACCTTCAAAGGTCATCTTGTCCAGCCCCACAGCAGTCAGCAGGGAGAGGTTGCTCAGAGCCCCAGACAACCTGACCTGGAATGGTTCCAGAGATGGGGCAGCTCCCACTTCTCTGGGAAACCTCTGACAGGCTCTCACCACCCTTGGTGTCAAACATTTCTCCCTTCTCTCCAGTCTCAATCTCCCTCTTTTAGTTTCAAACCATCCCCCCTTGTCCTGTCACAGCAGGCCCTGCTCAAAAGTCTGTCCCCAGCTCTCTGCTCAGCCCTTGGAGCACTGCAAGGCCACCAGAAGCTCTCCCTGCAGCCTTCTCTTCTCCAGGCTGCACAACCCCAACTCTCTCAGCCTGGCCTCACAGCAGAGGGCTTCCAGCCCTGCCAGCACTGCTGTGGCCTCCTCTGGCCCTGCCCCAACAGGTCCCTGGCTGTGCTGTGCTGAGGACTCCAGAGCTGCCCCAGCACTGCAGGGGGATCTCAGGAGAGTGCAGCAGAGGGGCAGAAACCCTTCCCTCCACCTGCCACCTACACTGCTGGGGCCCCTTCCCAGGCTTGTCCTGGTGCCTCTGGATGGCTCCTGTCCTTCAGCCCTCATCTGAGGCCTAATCCCTGCTCTGTGCCTGGCATTCAGGATTCCTGCTGGCTCAGTCACTTTTCTGTAGTGATTCCCCCAGCTGCAAAGCTGAGAGGGTGGGGATGAAAACTCGAGTTTCAAGAAGCAAGTCTGGTTTTGAGGCTGGGGTTTTGGTTTTCATGTTTAAAGCTCCTGCTGTCTCCCCTTAAGAGACTGTTCAGGAGCCCAGACACATGCAGTCTGGAGGCAGGTCCTTAATGTTCAGCCCAATGTTTCTTTCTCAGACTAGTTGGTGAAGTCACCTGGCTGTACTGACTTACCACACACCCTGCAGAAGTTGTGATGCCCTCTGCTCTTGTGAGACCCCACTTGCAGTACTGTGTCCAGTCCTGGTGCTCCCAGCACAGGGCCATGGAACTGTTGGAGAGGGTCCAGAGGAGGCCACAAAGATGATCAGGGGGCTGGAGAACCTCCCCTATGGGGACAGGCTGGGAGAGTTGGGGCTGTTCAGTGTGGAGAAGGCTCCAGGGAGACCTCAGAGCAGCCTTTCAGTATCTGAAGGGGCTCCAGGAGAGCTGGGGAGGGACTCTAGACAAGGGCTGGGAGTGCCAGGCTGAGGAATGATGGCTTTGAGCTGGGAGAGGGGAGACTGAGAGTGGAGATGAGGAAGAAAGTCTTTGCCATGAGGGTGGTGAGACACTGGAGCAGGCTGCTCCAGGAAGTTGTGGCTGCTCCCTCCCTGGAGGTGTTCAAGGCTAGGTTGGATGAGGCCTTGAGCAGCCTGGGCTGGTGGGAGGTGTCCCATGGCAGGGGGGTGGAACTGGATGGTGTTTAAGGTCCTTTCCAACCCAAACCCTCCTAGGATGCTATCATAAGCCTGGGCAGTCTGTGTCTTGGCTGTTGTCTAGCCAAACAGGCCCTGCAGCCCCTGACTGTGTTCTGTTGCTTTCTGAGCAGTCTGTTTTGCTGTTTTCCTCCCTCAGCAGCACATTGTTCCCAGCACAGCCTGTCTGGCCACACTTCTGAAGACAGAAACCAGGGACAGCACGCAGACCGTCACTGACTCCTTGATGTGCTGAGATCCAAATTATCTTGGCTTTGCCCTGAGTCTGGAGTCTGCTCCAGCTCTGCTTTCACCCCAAGGGCTCCTCCCTGTTCAAAGGCTTTCCTGTGCTGTGCTGCTGTGTTTTGGGTGGAGGTAGGCAGCAGCTCCCCACCCCCCTGCCACACTTCTTTCTCCTAAGCTGCAGCTGGCTGGCTCTGCCCCTCTCTGAGGCTTGCCCTTTGTTTTGCAAGGTTTGCCCCAGTGAAAGCTGCACATTCTTAGAGCTGGGTCCCACAGATGTGCTGCTCCTGCCCCACACAGCAGCCATGTCACACCTCAGTCCCCTGTGCACTGCTGCCCAGCTCACCTGCTTTGCTCCCAGGCCCTTTCCCCAGCTGCGAGTTCTGCAACCTCCTCTCCAGCTGCAGAGGGTGGAGGCGAAATGCCTTTAGCTGAATGTGCCCTGTCAGCAGCCTGGGCTTACAACATCCTCTCTGTTCACAGGGCAAGTTCACCACAGCCAGTGATGTCTGGGCATTTGGGGTGACCCTGTGGGAGATGTTTGTCCTGTGCAAGGAGCAGCCCTACAGCCTGCTGTCCGACGAGCAAGTCATCGAGAACACCGGGGAGTTCTTCCGCAGCCAGGGCAGGCAGGTGAGAGAGCACATGGGACCTGCTCACCTCCAGCTCCACCTTCCCAGGGCCTTTCTGCTGCCCCCATGTCTGCTACTCATCTTCTCAAGTGTGTCCCACCTGCCTTCCCTCTTACCCAGGCTCACTGCACCAGCTTTCCTCTCTTGGAGTACCCCTGGAAGAATCTCTTGGCCCTGTCCAGTGCTTCTTCCTTATGCTGAGCCACTTCTGTTCCAGTCTGCCCTGTCCTCTGCTTTTCTGGGCTCTACTGTGCAGCCCTTTGGCTCTTTTCCTCTGTCAGATCTCTCTCCTGGAGCACAGCCCTGTGAGGAGAGGCTGAAGGAGCTGGGGTTGCTTAGCCTGGAGAGGAGGAAGCTCAGGGGAGACCTCCTTGCTCTCTCCAACTCCCTGAAGGGAGGTTGGAGCCAGGTGGGGGTTGGTCTCGTCTCCCAGGAAAACAGCACCAGAATAAGAGGACACAGTCTCAAGCTGTGCCAGGGGAGGTTTAGGCTGGATGTTAGGAAGAAGTTCTTCATAGAAAGAGAGATTTGCCATTGGATTGTGCTGCCCAGGGAGGTGGTGGAGTCCCCATCCCTGGAGGTGTTTAAGAAGAGCCTGGATGAGGCCCTTGGTGCCATGGTTTAGTTGATCAGATGGTGCTGGGTGAGAGGTTGGACTGGGTGATCTCTGAGGTCTTTTTCAACCTCTATTCTATTCTATTCTATTCTATTCTATACTATTCTATTCTATACTATTCTTCTCTGAAAGATGAGGAAGCACCAACTGAGATGGGGAAGGAGTTGTTGTTAGTTCCCAGGGATTAGATACTCTGTAATATGCCAAGAGGCCTTTGGCCATCTCCACCTGCAGCAGGGCTCTTTTGGTGTCATTCTGTCCTCTCTAACTCCCAGGCAGGACCATGCACTCCTGCCTTTGGGAGACCCCAGTGGTGAGGCAGGACAATCCAGCCCCTCAGTACCCAAAACAGGAGAGTTCCAGTTGAGAACAGTTTCCCATTCTCCCCAAATTCACCTTTGGCACCAAACCAACTAAAGGCTTCCAGGGAGTGAAGCGAATGGGAGGTTTCATTCAGTGTCTCCTGAATGCTGATGGTGGAGTGAAGACCCTCAAAGATGTGTGCTGAAATGAAGAGGGGGGAGGGGAAGGAAAAAAAACCCAACACCCCAAACAACAAGAATTCTGCCAAGCTGTGCTTTAGCTGAGCTCTAAAAGGTGTTTTTTCTGTCCCTGCTAACAAGCTGTCACGATGCTTAGAAAGCCTCGTGGGCTCTCTGCGGTGAGTGAACCTCCTTGGATCTTAACTGTGGTGAATTTGGGGTCGGTTTGTGTTTTGCTGTCACTCAGAGGAGCAAATCTCTGTGAAGCATTCGTGTTTCCCGAGGGACAAAGGAGTGTGTTGTGAGCAGCTCACCAGGCGAGTTGGCAGAGGGTCCCCAGCGCCATTCGAGGCGGCGACAAAGCTCCGTCCAGGCTTCGCTGCCAGAGCTGTGCTGCGTGGCTTCCAGCCACTGCATGATGGCTGTGCCTTGTGAACCTGCAGTGAGGCTGTCCTCTTGGTGTTTGCTTGGGAAAGCAACAGGGGGGAAAAAAACCTCCAAACACTGACCCAGCTGTCCCTTTCTTCCTTTCAGATCTATCTCTCCCAGACTCCTCTGTGTCCTAACCCTGTGTTTGACCTGATGCTGAAGTGCTGGAGCAGGGATATCAAAGACCGTCCCACCTTTGACATGATTCACCACTTCCTGCTAGAGCAAATGGAAGCAAACATTTGACTCCAGAAGACAGACAGACTGTTGGGAACAGAGTGACTGTGGTGTCTCTTTGGCCTGTACCTCCTGGGGAGACGGTCAGGCCACCTTGCTCTCCTCCCTTGACTGTGCCGTATTTAAGTTGAGACGTCCATGGCAGCTGCTCATTCTCTTGGCCATGGTCTGACACACACAGGACCAGAGGATCTCATTTGGTTGGAAAAGCAAATCATCTCCTCTTCTGAATCACTTCCTGGGAATACTGTGAGAGGGTTTGTTGTTGTTGTTTTTTTTAACTAAGATACCCAAACACCTTTGGGCAAAACCTTGAGGGGGCTTGGAGCTCTCTCCTGCGTGGAAGAGAAAGCAGCCGGTGGTGAGCGCGCTCCCGCCGGGGAAGAGACTTGGAGTGAAGGCTTCAGCTTTTCAGAACTCTTCCATTCACTCCAATGGAAGTCTTGTGCACATTAGCAGCTCTTGCTGCATGCTCTTGCTGCAGGCAATGCATGGTGAGAGACTTAACTGCCTGGAGCTAGGAGGGTGGTGGAAGGGACTTGAGAAGTGACAAAGCGTTTGGCAAGCCTTTGGGGGCGGATGCTGATACCCCGAGCCCAAGCTCTGTGCTCTTTGTTTTCCTGTGGTTGTTAAGCACTGCTTTTGTTCTGGATGTGCCTTTTCCCCCCACACTGGATTTTTTGGGTTTTTATTTTCTAGGGAAAAAGAAAAAAATAGAAAAAAAAAAAAGATGTTTTTAAAGCAAAAGTTGCAGATGAATGTTAAAGGTCAGAGGAAGGTCGAGGAGGCTGAGGAGATCTTCTTCTGGCCTGCAGATTAAGGCTAGGGTTAGGGAGTTTGTATTGGAAAGTAGCTGATACTGTACTACTGTCACTATGTAGATTCATTAGCCTAACAAACTTGTAGCCACAATGGACTGATGTGCAATTAACCCTGTAGAAGTACCCAGTACTCTGAGATCTCTAAGTCAGTGCTGTTCCATGTGCAGAGGGAAGGGAGCTGCGGTGAGAGCAGGACCTGCCCCCCCGGGGAGCTCGCAGCGCAGCAGGGGATGAGCTGTGCCCGGTGCCAGGGGCTCCTCCTCGGGGCTGCAGCGGCTGGGTTGGTGCTATCAGCCAGGCAGGTGCACTCCAGGCTCCTTTATTGCCAGCCTGGCAGTGGGAGATGGGACTGGCACATGCCCTTAGAGTGGCTTTGTGTCTTAGTCTGGATGCTGCCTGCACAGCGCAGGGCCGTCGCTCCTTGAGCTTGGGGCTGTTCCTTGTTTGTCCTGTCACAAACAGCTCATTCTCTGGAGGGCTTTAGAGGGCTCTGAAATCCACTTGGGAGTGAGATGGAGAATTCAGCTCCTTCTACAATAAATCCATTGTGGATTTACCAGGTGCCTAGGGAATGCTCTGCTATTCCCTCTCTAGTTGTTCAGCGAGCTACTTAGGACCAAAGCAAATGTTTGAGGAGCTGAGGGAAGATGAAAGCTCAGCACTTGGCTTTTTTGTAAGCAGCACCCAGCACAGTTTATATTTCCAGTCAAGATCAGCATTTTGTTCTCTTAGCCACAAGCCCAGGATGAATGGCTGCCTGTGCTCTGAGCTCTGCAAGAGGGCACTGCTGAGAGAGGGACTGCCAAAGCAGCTCTACCAGCAGCAGAACTTCAGTGGAAAGAGAAGGATGCTGCTGCATTGGCAGCTGTCAGGACTCAGAATGGTTTGGGTTGGAAGGGGACCTTAAAGATCACCCAGTTCCAACCCCCTGCCATGGGCAGGGACACCTCCCACCAGCCCAGCTTGCTCAAGGCCTCATCCAGCCTGGCCTTGAACACCTCCAGGGAGGGGGCAGCCACAGCCTCCCTGGGCAACCTGTGCCAGTGTCTCATCACTGGAGCTTGGCCTGGCCGTGTCTGCTCCCTGGCCACAACAGACTCCATCCTGAAGTTCCCCAGCTGCAGCTCACTTGATGGGCCTGTGCCCAGCTTGTCCTGCTGCAGAGCCTGTTTAGGGGCATCTCCCCAGCCTGTCTGTGGGCATCTCCATCCAAGCTGGTCCTCTTTGCCCCCTTTACATGCTGAGGAGCTGGAGGGTCCAAGCCTTGTGGGGGGCTCCATGGGCTCAGGTAACTCTCACTCCAAATGGATATTTTTGTTCCCCTTTGCCTAGAGGGGCCTGGGGTGAGCTGCTGTGACCTGTCTGGAGCTGGGTGACAATGACAAAGCCAGCATGGCCCCTGCTGTAGCCTGGTGGGTGCTGGTGGCTGGCCAAGCACACTTGAGTGTATTCCTGGAGTACTTCTGTCCTGTCCCAGGAGATGTGCCCAAGGAGCACCCAGCTGTGTGCGTGGGCTCCTGCCCCTCCGCTGCGGAGAGGAACCAGAGTGCTGTAACCTCCCCTGGCTGGGCTTTGTGCTTCTGTTAGGTCAGGATGTGCTGTTCCTCCCTTGACATGTTGACATAAGAAGTTGCTCTCATATCAATAAATTCTAATGATAACCTTGACAAAAGGCAATGGTCTGATGGTGTTTTTTTCTTACCCAGGTGTCTGTGCTGAGCAGCAAGAGGGCAAAAGGGATCCTGGGGTGCAGGAAGAGTCTCCAGCAGCTTGAGGGAGGTTCTCCTCCCCCTCTGCTCTGCCCTGGTGAGGCCACACCTGGAATACTGCATCCACTTGTGGGCTCCCCAGTGCAAGAGGGACAGGGATCTGCTGGAGAGAGTCCAAGGGAGGGCTGCAAGGATGATGAAGGGACTGCAGCACTGCCCGGGGAGGAGAGGCTGAGAGCCCTGGGGCTGATGAGTCTGGAGAGAAGACTGAGAGGGGATCTGATCAGTGGCTGTAAATATCTGAGGGCTGGGGGTCAGGAAGGAAGGGACAGGGACAGGCTCTGCTCACTTGTGCCCTGGCATGGATATAAACTCCAGCACAGGAGGTTCCACCTCAACATGAGGAACTTCTTCACTGTGAGGGTCACAGATCCCTGGAGCAGGCTGCTCAGAGAGTGGAGTCTCCTTCTGTGGAGACTTTCCAGCCCTGTCTGGATGTGTTCCTGTGTGAGCTGTGCTGGATTCTGTGCTCCTGCTCTGGCAGGGAGGTTGGGCTCACAGATCTCCAGAGGTCCCTTCCAACCCCTGCCATCCTGTGAGCCTGTCTTCCTGTGAGTATTTTGATCTCTTAGCCAGTAGCACTTTGGTAAGTGGGGAAGGGGCAGCCACTGGCTGTGGCTGTTTAACAGAGTGAGCTCTGATGGGAAGATCGTAGAATCATGGAGTGGTGTGGGCTGGAAGGGACTCCAAAGCTCATCCAGTCCAACCCCCCTGCAGTCAGCAGGGACATCCTCCACTAGATCAGGTTGCTCAGAGCCTTGTTGAGCCTCACCTTGGATATCTCCAGGGATGGAGCCTCAACCACCTCCCTGGGCAACCTGTACCAGTGTTCCATACCATCATGGTGCAGAGCTTGTTCCTAACATCCAATCTAAATCTCCTCTCATTTCAAACTCCTGCCCTTCATCCTATCACTCCAGGCCTTTGGAAACAATCCCTCTGCAGCCTCCTGGAGATGTCCTGAGCCTCCCCAGGAGGCTGCTGAGGGCTGGAGCAGCTGGGAGTCGTTGCTACATGCTGTGGACACTGTTGCTGGGGCAGGAAGCAGTTTATTTCATGCTCATGTTCAACTGGAAGCTGTAGGCTGGGCTCTCCCAGGCTGTGCCTGGTGAACACAAAGCGCAGCATGAATGGGTCTGTGCTGGGGCTGCTCATGAGGAACACCTGGCACTCGGTGTCCCCAGGGCTGGCAGCCTTCAGGACCCCTGGCAGAGGCCATGAGATCACCGTTGCTCATCCCAGATGCCCAGGTGGGGGATAGAAAAGAGCTGTCCAGAAGCAGCTGCTGAGCTGTGTGCTGCAGCTGGAAGTGCTGCCAGGTACTGGCATTGCTCCTGGCAGCATCACAGAGGTCTCCTGGGTGACCACATCCTTCTGCAGCCCCTTCCACCCCCACCCCACCCCCAGCTGCTGCCCTGCCATGGCAGCCCCCAAGGAGAACAGCCTCTTCCCTCTCCAGCCTTACTACCTCCCTGGGTAAGTTGTGAGGCTCCTGCAAAATGTTTGCTCATTTCCAATGCAAATAAGCTCTGCCTGGGATCAGCACTGGGGGTGATTCATCACCTTTGGGGTGGCTTTTGAAGACACCATTGCATATTCCATGCAGCAGCCCCCTGAGGGAGACAGGGCTCCAGGATGAGCAGCACCACCTTAAAACCAGGGGTAATTAAAGACCACACCACAGCACACTGAGGGGAAAGTCAAAATTGCTCTTTTTGGTTGGTTGGTTGTTTTCCCCCTCCTGTTTTTTTTACTTTCTTTTCATTTGTTTTAAGCTGCCAAATGTTCCCAGGGCTGCTGTGCAGGGTTTGCCTTCCAAAGTGCCACCACTTTGAAGCTCTCCTTTGCATAAGTGTCTCTGCAGACATGATGCCCTCCAGCCAAAAAGGCTTGGAGCCCAGTCCTGCTGCTGGCTCCCAGCTCTTGGAAGCAGTTGGTGACTCTGTGGCCACTGGGGATCTAGGTCATAGGAACACAGAATGGGTTGGGTTGGAAAGGACCAGTTCCAACCCCCTGCCATGGGCAGGGACACCTCCCACCAGCCCAGCTTGCTCAAGGCCTCATCCAACCTGGCCTTCAACACCTCCAGGGAAGGGGCAGCCAGAACCTCCCTGGGCAACCTGTGCCAGAGTCTCCTGACCCTCTCTTTAAAGAATGTCTTCCTCATCTCAGGCACAAAGCCAGGCTGGGCAGGGACTGGCTGGAAAGCAGCCCTGAGGAGAGAGACTTGGGGGTGCTGGGGGAGGAGAAGCTCACCAGGAGCTCTCAGTGTGCACTTGCAGCCCAGAAAGCCAACCAGAGCCTGGGCTGCAGCAGGAGAAGTGTGGCCAGCAGGGCAAGGGAGGTGATTCTCCCCCTCTGCTCAGCTCTGGGGAGACCCCACCTGGAGTACTGTGTCCAGTTCTGGAGCCCCTATGACAGGAGGGATCTGGAGGTGCTGGAAGGTGTCCAGAGGAGGGCCAGGAGGATGAGCAGAGGGCTGGAGCTGCTCTGCTGTGAGGACAGACTGAAGGAGTTGGGGCTGTTCAGTCTGGAGCAGAGAAGGCTCCCAGGTGACCTCATTGTGGCCTTCCAGGATCTGAAGGGGGCTCCAGGAAGGCTGGGGAGGGACTGCTCAGGATCTCAGGCAGTGATAGGACTAGGGGGAATGGAATGAAGCTGGAGGTGGGGAGATTGAGGCTGGAGGGGAGGAGGAAGTTCTTCCCCATGAGAGTGGTGAAGCCCTGGAATGGGTTGTCCAGGGAGGTGGTTGGGGCCCTGTCCCTGGAGGTGTTTAAGGCCAGGCTGGATGAGGCTGTGGCCAGCCTGATCTAGTGTGGGGTGTCCCTGCCCATGGCAGGGGGGTTGGAACTAGATGATCCTTGTGGTCCCTTCCAACCCTGACTGATGCTATGATACTATGATCTCCAGTCTCAATCTCCCTTCCAGCTTCAATCCACCTGCCCTTGTCTATCCCTACAAGCCCTTGTCAGAAGTCCCTTCCTGGCTTTCTTGTAGGCTGCTTCAGGTACTGGGAGTTGGATTTTTCTCAAAGGCTTTTGCAGCACTGCTCTCCAAAGGCTTGGGGGAAAGAAGCCAAGCTGGCATGGGTAGGGTGATGAGTTGTGGGCTGAAAGGTAAGACTCAAACAGAACTGGACAGGTTTTGTGGTGGAGAGAAGTGTCATAGGGTTCTCTGGTGAGCTGCCATGGGAGATGTGGCCCATGACACATCAAATGGCCTTTGAAGGGCTGGATGGCCACAGAGGAAAGCAAGCTTCAGATTAGTCATAGCACAGAGTCATAGAATGGTCTGGGGTGGAAGGGGCCTTGAAGGTCATCCAGGTCCAGCTCCCTTGCCATGGGCAGGGACACCTGAGGGTAATGCTGGAGGGCATCAGGAGGATCTCCCAGGCTGGAGGGGCTGGTGGCAGAGCAGGCTGCAGCCCTTTGTGCAGAGCAAAGCAGCTTGGAGGAGCAGCACACGTCTGGGCAGGAGGAGGCACAGCCTGAGCTGCAGATAAGTGAGGAGCAGGCTCCTTCCTGACCATGCTCCTGTAGTGGTGGTCAGCTCCTTCCTTCCCCCTGCAGCAGCAGGCAGGGATTTCCCCATCACTGCTCTCCCCTAAGCTCTGGGGTCAGAGGCTGTGCCACAGCTTTGCCTTGCTGCAGCTGTCTGGAGGAGCTGATGCTCTGTGTGTCACCCTGTGAAAGCTGTGTGCTGGCAGCTGCTTGGCAAAGATGAGTAACAGCAACGAGGGAGCTGGGGCCAGGCTGGCACCTCCCAAAGCCTCAAAGCCTTCCCTTGCTCACTCCTGCCTGCAGACATTCCCCCTCGGAAGCAGCTTCAAGCCCCAGGAGTGACACAGGAGCTGGGGCTGCTCCTCTCTGGGCTGCTGCTTTGGCCACTGAAGCCAAGAGGAGAAGGAACCCAATCCTGCAGCTGCATTTTGCATGGCCATGCAGGCTCACAGTGTCAGCCCAGGCCCCAGAGGAAGCTTTCACAGGCAGTGAAGGAGCTGCTTTGCCTCTGGTGTGGGTGGCTGAGCAGGAGGAGCTGCCAGAAGGACGGCACTGGAGCCCAGGCTCTGCTGCTGCCAGACTGCACCCTGCCTGGGGTGCTGGTGGCAAGAGGAAGATGTCACACAGTGTCTCACCAGCTGGCCCACAGGCCTCACCTGGCCCTGCTGGTGACCATGTAGCCATGGGGGCACCAACCCTGGTTGCTGTCACTGGGGGGTGGTCTCCAAGGCTTTGGCAATGCCACCACAGCAGCCAGGAGCCTTGCAAAGCCGAACCTGTGTGGGAGGGATTGGGAAGGGCTTGGCACACGGAGGAGTAAATCCCTGCGTGCTGGGCACAGCTCTGGCTGCCTCCTCTTGGCGTGGAGGAGCTGGGGAGGGTGTGGAGCAGGGAGCCTGGGGAGTGGCGATGGGAGAGGCTCGGCTGTGAGCGAGCAAAGTGCAGCAGGTCTGAGGCTGCCTGGGGAAGCTGCTCGGTCCCTGCTCAGCAGCGCGGGGTGGCAGCAGCAGCAGCAGCAGCAGCAGGAGCAGCAGCACCTCGGCTGCAGAAACGGAGGCTGCCTCTGCTTCCCTCAGCAGAAGGACAAACAGCCCTGCTGAGACCGAGCTCTTCCCCGGGCAGCGCGGCTTTTACCGGCAAGGCTTTGAATTCGCTCGGTGGCAGATCCCTGCCCCGCGCCCAGGCTGCCTCGCCCCAGCTCTGCGCATTTAACCGCCCGCGATCGGGATCCCTCCTCAGCCCTGCCGTTTGATCAGGATCCCTCCAGCCATCCTGTAATTATTCAGGCTGTGGCAGCTGTGCTCTTGCTCAGCTTTGTGGTGCTGCTGGAGCTTCCCTGTGTGGCAAGACTCGAGGAAGATCACTGGGGCTGAGCCACCAAAGCTCCTGCAGCAGCTGCTGGGAGAGATCCTGCATGCAAAGCGGGGAGGGCTTGCCAAGGCTGAGTGCAGGGCTCTGCCTGCTGCTGCTTAAAGCATTTGGAAGGGAAAGCACTTACTCATCACCTTCTGATCCTCACTCACCATCCAGCTCTGTCCCCAGCCAGGCACTGGGCTCACTGATGGAGCATTTTTGTCTGTATGTGGCAACTGGCAGCTCTACCTGTGGTGGAGGGACATCAGCCTTAGGAAATCTGGCACTGGGCATTCCTGTCCCATTTGGACAGATGGGCAGAGGCCAACAGGATGGCATTCAACAAGTCCAAGTGCCAGGGGCTGCACTTTGGCTACGGCAATCCCATGCAGAGCTACAGGCTGGGGTCAGAGTGGCTGGAGAGCAGCCAGGCAGAGAGGGACCTGGGGGTGCTGATTGACAGCTGCCTGAATATGAGCCAGCAGTGTGCCCAGCTGGCCAAGAAGGTCAAGGGCATCCTGGCCTGTATTAGGAATAGTGTGGCCAGCAGGAGCAGGGAGGTCATTCTGCCCCTGTACTCTGCTTTGGTTAGGCCACACCTTGAGTCCTGTGTCCAGTTCTGGGCTCCTCAGTTTAAGGAGGACATTGAAACACTTGAAGGTGTCCAGAGAAGGGCAAGAAAGCTGGGGAGGGGTCTGGAGCACAGCCCTGTGAGGAGAGGCTGAGGGAGCTGGGGTTGCTTAGCCTGGAGAAGAGGAGGCTCAGGGGAGACCTCATTGCCTTCTACAACTACCTGAAAGGTGGCTGTAGCCAGGAAGGGGTTGGCCTCTTCTCCCAGGCACCCAGCACCAGAACAAGAGGGCACAGTCTCAAGCTGTGCCAGGGGAGGTTTAGACTCGAGGTGAGGAGAAAGTTCTTCACCGAGCGAGTCATTCGTCATTGGAATGTGCTGCCCAGGGAGGTGGTGGAGTCACCGACCCTGAAGGTGTTCAGGAGGGGATTGGATGTGGCACTTGGTGCCATGGTCTAGGCATGAGGTCTGTGTTGATAGGTTGGACTCGATGATCCTCGAGGTCCTTTCCAACCTAAGTTATACTGTGATACTAACATTCCCTGGCTGTCCTGGGGGGACTCAGAGCCTGAGCTCCAGCACCTGCCCTACCCTGAGCCACCAAGAAGTCAAACTGTTGGACTCCAGGCCCTGGAGATGCAGCCACTTGTTCCACACCCTGCACAAGGGTCCCAAGCAGAGGGGGTGATGCTTGTTGCTGGGGCTGAGTAGCCACCTGCCCAAGCCAGGGTGGGCTTCCTGGTGGAGAGTACAGAGCAGGAGGGTTTGCTGGGTACCAGCAGGGAGTTCTCCTGCTGGTTGAGTTTCAGTATTGACCAAGGGGCACTGGGAAATTCCCAGAAACTCTCCGTGGCTCAGAGCAGGGAGGGCTGGCAGTTAAAACCTGAGGCACATTCCACTGGAAAGAATGTTTGAACTGGGGGCTGCCCAAGTACCTGCAGCCCAAGCTGTGCTGCTGCTGAAAGCTCTCCCCTCTGCAGGTGCTGCCAGACCCTCTGACCTCCTCCTGTGTGCCTCCAGCCTGTGCCTGTGCACACCATGAGCCAGGTTCAGGCTGCCATGTGGACACACCTGTGTGCAAACACACACACCAGGCTCCCTCTCCACCCACCCACCCCTTCTCCAGCCTCCTCTGGTTGAGGATGTCCCTGCTTACTGCAGAGGGGGCTGGACTGGATGACCTTTGGGGGTCCCTTCCCACCCAGACCACTCAGTGATTCTCAGGGCTGCCTTCACTCCAGCAGCAGGAGCAATCCCTTCCCCTGGGCTCTTGCACTCCCAGCCATGTGTGCCCCTGGCCATGTTCCTCCCAGCCTACACCCCCCCTGCAGCAGCTTGTCCTACCCCTGGGCATCCTTGGTGAGTGCTCTCTCGGTCTCCTCCTCAGCTACGAGGGCTTTGTCCCTCAGTACAAGTTCCAGTGTGGGGACACCTACGGCAGGACCACCTACCGCCTGCTGACGGACCCGGGGCTCAGGAGGAGCCCTCGGCCCCTGCTGGCTCCGCTGCACAAGGAGAGGTTCATCGAGGACTTCAGTGGCACCGAGCATGGGCTCCAGGGCTACCTCCCTGGGCGTCCAGGTGAGCAGACCCCAGACCTCATCCCTCTGCCAGAGCAGGCTCTGCTCACCGGCACAGGGCAGCCACGAGGGGCAGGGGCTGTGCCCACCCTCCCGAGGCTGCTGGCAGGACCTGGGATGTGTTCCATGGGGCAGGCATGGCTCTGGTGTAGGACACCTGGAGAGCAACACTGGGGAGGAGCTGGAGCACTTGGCCTTGGGGGCTTCTCACTTGGGTGTCTGTCTGGTGGGGTGGAGGGAAGAATTTCAGCTCCCAGGTTGTCTTCATAGATTCATAGGATGGTTTGGGATGGAAGGGACCTTGAAGGTAAACCCCCTTCTTCCTTCCCCCCTCTGCTTTCTTCCTTCCCCCCTCTGCTTTCTTCCTTTCCCCCCTCTGCTTTCTTCCTTCCCCCCTCTGCTTGCTTTCTTCCTTCCCCCCTCTGCTTCCTTGCTCCCTTCCCCCCTCTGCTTCCTTGCTTCCTTCCCCCCTCTGCTTCCTTGCTCCCTTCCCCCCTCTGCTTCCTTGCTTCCTTCCCCCCTCTGCTTCCTTGCTTCCTTCCCCCCTCTGCTTCCTTGCTTCCTTCCCCCCTCTGCTTGCTTTCTTCCCCCCCCTGCTTTCTTCCTTCCCCCCCTGCTTTCTTCCTTCCCCCCTCTGCTTGCTTTCTTCCCCCCTCTGCTTTCTTCCTTCCCCCCTCTGCTTTCTTCCTTCCTCCCTCTGCTTTCTTCCTTCCCCCCTCTGCTTGCTTTCTTCCCCCCCCTGCTTTCTTCCTTCCCCCCCTGCTTTCTTCCTTCCTCCCCTGCTTTCTTCCTTCCTCCCCTGCTTTCTTCCTTCCCCCCTCTGCTTGCTTTCTTCCCCCCTCTGCTTTCTTTCTTCCCCCCTCTGCTTTCTTCCTTCCCCCCTCTGCTTGCTTTCTTCCCCCCTCTGCTTTCTTCCTTCCTCCCTCTGCTTTCTTCCTTCCCCCCTCTGCTTTCTTCCTTCCCCCCTCTGCTTTCTTCCTTCCTCCCTCTGCTTTCTTCCTTCCCCCCTCTGCTGGCTTCCTTCCCCCCTCTGCTTTCTTCCTTCCCCCCCTGCTTTCTTCCTTCCTCCCCTGCTTTCTTCCTTCCTCCCCTGCTTTCTTCCTTCCTCCCCTGCTTTCTTCCTTCCCCCCTCTGCTTGCTTTCTTCCTTCCCCCCTCTGCTTGCTTTCTTCCCCCCTCTGCTTTCTTCCTTCCCCCCTCTGCTTTCTTCCTTCCTCCCTCTGCTTTCTTTCTTCCCCCCCCTGCTTTCTTCCTTCCCCCCCTGCTTTCTTCCTTCCTCCCCTGCTTTCTTCCTTCCTCCCCTGCTTTCTTCCTTCCCCCCTCTGCTTTCTTCCTTCCCCCCCCGCTTTCTTCCTTCCCCCCTCTGCTTGCTTTCTTCCCCCCTCTGCTTGCTTTCTTCCCCCCTCTGCTTTCTTCCTTCCCCCCTCTGCTTTCTTCCTTCCCCCCTCTGCTTGCTTTCTTCCCCCCTCTGCTTTCTTCCTTCCCCTCTCTGCTTTCTTCCTTCCTCCCTCTGCTTTCTTCCTTCCCCCCTCTGCTTGCTTCCTTCCCCCCTCTGCTTTCTTCCTTCCCCCCCTGCTTTCTTCCTTCCTCCCCTGCTTTCTTCCTTCCTCCCCTGCTTTCTTCCTTCCCCCCTCTGCTTGCTTTCTTCCCCCCTCTGCTTTCTTCCTTCCCCCCTCTGCTTGCTTCCTTCCCCCCTCTGCTTGCTTCCTTCCCCCCTCTGCAGCAATGACCACGGGGTGAGGGTGGGGGGTAAGAACCTCTGAGAACAGCAGTGGAATGAACTTGGCTGGGTCAAGACTGATGCAGTAACAGTTTTCCAGTGAGGAGAAGGTGGTTGTGGGGCATAAAAGCAACCATTCTCCATACCAGCTGTGGAAGGTGGATGTTAGGAAGAAGTTCTTCCCAGCAGGAGAGATTGGCCATGGGGATGTGCTGCCCAGGGAGGTGGTGGAGTCCCCATCCCTGGAGGTGTTTAGGAAGAGCCTGGATGAGGCACTTGGTGCCATGGTTGAGTTGATCAGATGGTGCTGGGTGATAGGTTGGACTGGATGATCTCAAAGGTCTTTTCCAACCTGGTTAATCCTGTTCTACTCTAAGGTACATGGACTTCACTCCTGGTCCAGAGCACAAGGGCCTGGAGGTGTCCTTCAGGGCTGGGGCAGCTGGGGAGCCATATCCTGAGGTAGTTTGAGGGGAAGTCTGGTGAAAGTCACCAGGCTCAGCTGTGCCTGTGCAGTGTCCAGCCACAGGGCTCTGTCCTGAGGTTACAGCAGGGAGATTTTACACACCCTGGGTGCTACAGCTGCTTTTTGGTGCTTTTTTTCCAGCCCACCTCACAGCAGATCCTTTCCCCAACAGGCAGCAATGATCCTGTGCAGGAGCTCCTCAGAAGGTTGTCCCTGGAGTGTGCAAAGCCCATGGCTGGGCTGTGTCCTTTGCTTGCATTTGGACTTGGTTTTGTGCAGTCTTTCACAGAGTCAACCAGGTTGGAAGAGACCTCCAAGGTCATCAAGTCCAACTGATCACCAACCCCTAACTAACCAACCAGACCATGGCACAACGTGCCTCATCCAGGCTTTTCCATGCAGGCTGATGGGACTTGCAGGGCCCATCTGTGCCCCATGGGATGCTGCTGACCTGCAGGCTCCTGTTCTTTGCTCCAGAGGGGTTGTGAGGGCTGAGCTCCAACATGATGTGGTCTACCTGGACTTCAGCAAGGCCTTTGCCACCATCCCCCACAGAAAACTCATGGCCAAGCTGTCAGCCCCTGGCTTGGACAGCAGCTCTCTGAGCTGGGTTAGGAACTGGCTGGAGGCTGAGCCCAGAGAGTGGTGGTGAATGGTGCCACAGCCAGCTGGCAGCCAGGCACCAGTGGTGTGCCCCAGGGATCAGTGCTGGGCCCTGTGCTCTTTAACATCTTCATTGATGATCTGGATGAGGGGATGGAGTACATCAGCAGTAAATGTGCAGATGACAGCAAGCTGGGGGCAGGAGTTGATCTGCTGGAGGGTAGAGAGGCTCTGCAGAGGGACCTGGACAGGCTGGACAGATGGGCAGAGTCCAAGGGCAGGAGATTGAACACATCCAAGTGCCAGGTGCTGCACATTGGCCACAGCAACCCCAGGCAGTGCTACAGGCTAGGGTCAGAGTGGCTGAGAGCAGCCAGGCAGAGAGGGACCTGGGGGTGCTGGGTGATGGTAAGCTGAACGTGAGCCAGCAGTGTGCCCAGGTAGCCAAGAGGGCCAATGGCATCCTGGCCTGCATCAGGAAGAGTGTGGCCAGCAGGAACAGGGAGGTCATTCTGCCCCTGTACACTGCACTGCTTAGGCCACACCTTGAGTCCTGTGTCCAGTTCTGGGCTCCTCAGGTTAGGAAGGAGGTTGACTTGCTGGAAGGTGTCCAGAGAAGGTCAACAAAGCTGGGGAGGGGTCTGGAGCACAGCCCTGTGAGGAGAGGCTGAGGGAGCTGGGGTTGCTTAGCCTGGAGAAGAGGAGGCTCAGGGGAGACCTTCTTGCTCTCTCCAACTCCCTGAAGGGAGGTTGTAGCCAGGTGGGGGTTGGTCTCTTCTCCCAGGCACCCAGCACCAGAACAAGAGGACACAGTCTCAGACTGTGCCAGGGGAGGTTCAGGTTGGATGTCAGGAAGAAGTTCTACACAGAGAGAGAGATTGCCCATTGGGATGTGCTGCCCAGGGTGGTGGTGGAGTCACCATCACTGGAGGTGTTCAGGAGGAGACTTGCTGGGGTGCTTGGTGCCATAGGTTAGTTGTTTAGGTGGTGTTGGATTGGTTGATGGGTTGGACACCATGATCTTGAAGGTCTCTTCCAACCTGGTTTATTCTATGTAACTTCTATGTGATGAGAATCCCTCATGCTCCCCTGGCTGCTCCCACTCCTTAACTCAGTCCTTGTCCCACAGGCTACTTCCCTTATGAGAAATCTGGGGCTGCAGCAAGCATTCCTGAACAAATCCTTGGGCCAAAACCTCTCCAGCCATGGCCAGGGCTAGCAGAGGAAGAGCTGGTGCTGAGGCACATGGACCCTGTGCCCCAGCACCACCCCGGCCAGTACATGCCAAGGACACCGAAGCCTCAGAGGATTTCCCAACCTCCTGACCCAGAGGGGGCAGAGCTGCAGCTGCCTGAGCTAACCTCAGCCTGGGCACAGGGGAGAAGGGGTGGACCTGGCCAGCTCGATGGTGCCTTGGCAGGCTGCAGACTGGTAGGTGCTGGTGGCTGGAAGGGACACCTGGTGCTGCTGTGGAGGGATGAGGTCTGGGCACTGGGGGGCATGGAAAGGAGCCCCTGGGCCTGGGGTGTGCAGAGGGAGGCTGCTGTGGGTGTAGGTGGCAAGGATGGAAGGCTCAGAGTGCTGTGTAGAGAACCACAGGCACTCAACCATCCCAGCAGTGGCAAATCCTCACACCTTCAGGAAGCTGCTGTGTCACTCACTGCTCTTCCAATCAGAAAAGCTTAGTTGCTTATTAGCTTCAGTCACTAGGTCTGGTGCTGCCCTGTGCTGCAGCCAGGCCTGTGGTTCCTTCAGCTGACCTGCTGGCCCTGCCACTGGCCCCCCCTCCTCCAGAAGAAAGCTCTTCTGGCACCTGTGTTTGCCTGCTGGCTTCCTGATCCCTTCGCTGTGCTGCCAGCTGCCTCCCACCCTCCTCCTCCCTAGCTGGGACCCAGGCACTGGGATTTGCCCACGGAGCTGGGTGCTACCTTGCATGGCACTGCTGGTCTCACCCAGGACTAATGTGCTTGAGCTTCTCAGTTCTCCTGGAGCCAGAGCCAGCACTGCTCACAGCCTGCCCAGGGCTCTGCAAATCCCCTGAGGCAGAGATTAGAGGTTTGACGTGGGGAGTCAAAAGCTGGCTTGGATCTAAATCCCAGGAAGGATCAATCCTGCTCCTTGCTCTGAGAAACAGGTTTATGAAGGAGCTCAGTGCCCAAAGCTGCCTTGTGCTCCTGGGGGGTTCTATAGACCCCCTGTGTGCAGGGCTCCCCTCTGGTCTGCCTGCCAGCAGCTCTTGCAGCAGCTCTTAGAGCAAAGCCAGGAAGAAGTGGAAGTGGTTGCTGCCCTCCACGGGTGCTGGCAGCTGCCATCCACAGGTCCTGGCAGAGGTTTAAGCACTGGAGCCAGGGGAGGAAAGTGGCTTTAGAGGTGTTGATTGTCTTTCTGTTTTCATTTTGAGCCTGTGGGAGTGGAAGGTGGGCCTCTGCCCAGGCTGGCTGGAGCTGTGGATGTGGAGCAAGACCTTTGCTCACCCACACTGGATATACCCAGTGTGATCCTGCAGAAAGTCATTCCAGGTAACAAGACAGGGAGGGGATGCACAGCAGGAGTGCAGCAGCAGCAGCATCTCCTGCTGGGGAAACCTCAGAGCCACTCACTCCGGCTCCTTTGAGCCCCTTGGGGTGGAAAGTGCCCCCACTCCTCCCCATTGTGAGGTGGTTCTTTGGGGTGGAAAGTGCCCCCACTCCCCCCCTGTGAGGATGTTTCTTTGGGGTGGAAAATGCCCCCACTGCCCCCCCTTGTGAGGGTGTTTCTTTGGGGTGCTGCCACCCTGCTGGATCTCACACTGAGGGACACATGGCAATGGGCAGCTGGAAGGGATGCAGGAGCCACCTCAGTTCCCCACAGCTGTGGGGCCAGGCTAGAAAATGCTCCAGAAAGGGAGGAGAGATGTGTCATGGGCTCTGCACCAGCTCCAGGAGTGTCTGGAACTGTTGAGGTGGTTGTTTAGCTTCTAACCACATGAAGCTCTCCTGAACCCTCAGATCCACACAGAGGGATGCATTGCACCATCATTAGAGCAGAAAACTCTGCCTTACAAGGAGCTGCACTCTGTGGTGTCTCCACTTGCACTGGACAAGGGTTCCTCTGCAATCAGGACCATCATAGACTCAGCACAGAATGGGCTGGGCTGGAAGGGTCCTCCAAAGCTCACCCAGTCCAACCCCTCTGCAGTCAGCAGGGACATCCCCAGCTAGATCAGGCTGAGCATCACCTTGAGAATCTCCAGGGATGGAGCCCCAACCACCTCCCTGGGCAACCTCTTGCAGTGTTCCACCACCCTCATGGTAAAGAACTTGTTCAATTGGAGTTGTGGAATCATTTTGGTTGGAAAAGACCTTCAAGATCATCAAGTCCAAGCATTACCCCAGTACTGCCAGGTCACCACTAACCCATGGCCCTCAGCAGCACATCGACACAGCTTTAAACCCATTCACTGATGGAGACTCCACCTCTGCCTGAGGCAGCCTGCTCCAGGGCTTGACAATGCTTTTGGGGAAGAAATTGCTCCTGAAGCCCAACCTAAACCCCTCCTGGTTCAATTTCAGGCGATTTCCTCTCCTTCTCCAACCTGATACTAGAGAGAAGAGACCAACCCCCACCTCACTGCAACCTCCTTTCAGGTTGCTGTAGAGAGTGAAGAAGTCTCCCCTCAGCCTCCTTTTCTCCAGGATGAACAAACCTCAGCTGCTCCTCCCCAGCCCTGTTCTCCAGACCCTTCCCCAGCTTCATTGCCCTTCTCTGGGCATGCTGCAGCTTTTCAGTGTCCTTCTTCTACTGAGGGCCCCAAAACCGAACCCAGTATTCGAGGTGCAGCCACACCATTGCTGAGCACAGGGGCACAACTACTGCCCTGGCCATGTTCCTGACATCCAGCAATGAAAGGAGACTGGAGCCAGGTGAGGGTTGGTCTCTTCTCCCAAGGAACAAGAGAGAGGACAAGAGGAAATGGCCTCAGGTTGCACCAGGGGATGTTTAGGTCAGACTTGAGGAACAATTTCCACTCCAAAGGGGTTGTGAAGCCCTGCAAGAGGCTGCCCAGGGCACTGGCTGAATCCCCATCCCTGGAGGGGTTTCAAAGCTGTGTAGATGTGGTGCTGAGGGCCACAGGTTAGTGGAGGACCTGGCAGTGTCAGGTTAATGACTGGAGTCAAAGATCTTGGAGGTCTTTTCCAAGCTGCATAGTGCTATGATTCCAGCCTGGGTGATGCTCCCATGGGAGCTGTGTTCTCAGGCAGAAGATGTTCTCTTCTCTCCCTCTGAAGGATATACTGGATTCATCCCTCGCTTCTGCTGGGTTCTTGGTGTCAACTACATCCAGGCTGTGAAGGAAGCCATGAGGGAATTTGACCAGCTGCAGGTAAATGATACCCACAAATCTTCTGTCACACAATCACCAAGGTTGGAAGAGACCTCAAAGATCATGAAGTCCAACCTGTCACCACAGACCTCATGACTAAACCATGGCACCAAGTGCCACATCCAATCCCCTCCTGAACACCTCCAGGGATGGGGACTCCACCACCTCCCTGGGCAGCACATCCCAATGGCTATCAACTCTCTCTGGGAAGAACTTTCTCCTCACCTCCAGCCTAAACTTCCTCTGGCACAGCTTGAGACTGTGTCCTCTTGTTCCAGTGCTGGTTGCTTGGGAGAAGAGACCAACCCCCTCAACATCTGTTGCAGCAAGGGTGGAGAGGCACTGGAATAGGCTGCCCAGGGGCTACAGGAGAGACTTTTTACAAGGGCTCATAGAGAGTGGACGAGGGAGGATGGATTGAAGCTGGGAGAGGGGAGATTGAGACTGGAGATGAGGAAGGAATTCTTCCCAGTGAGGGTGGGGAGACTCTGGCACAGGTTGCCCAGGGAGGCTGTGGCTGCCCCCTCCCTGGAGGTGTTGAAGGCCAGGCTGGATGAGGCCCTGGGCAAGCTGGGCTGGTGGGAGGTGTCCCTGCCCATGGCTGGGGCTTGGAACTGGAAGATCTTTGAGGTCCCTTCCAACCCAACCCATCCTGTGAAGCTCTGATGTTGGTGTTGACTCACCTGTGGCACCACCAGCAGCTCTGCCTTGCAGCAGCAGCGTTAGCACTGGGGGTGTAGGTACAAGGCAAACCAAATGCTCTTAGGAAACACACTGGGGGGGGAAAGAAAAGTCATGAGCAATTAAATTCTGCAATTTGTTTCCTTGGGACATTAAGGGAGGGTAAATGAGGTTTATAAAAGGATTAAGCAAATCTCTGGAGGGTTGGGTCAAGGCTGGTGATTAAAAGTGTTGCTCTGAGTGCAGACTAACAGGATGCCACTCTCTCTGCTTCCCTGCTGCAATGTCTCCTCTGCCTGGATGGCAGTGCTGGGTGGCTCCCTGCCTGCTTGCCTCTTGTCATCTGTTGTAAAGGCTTTTTCCTTTACTAACAGAGTTTGTCTTAGAGAGAGCTGGATCTTCCTCCTCCTCCTCCTCCTCCTTTTGGGAAGGAAGCAGAAATGCCCCTACTGAAAAATCTCTGTTGTGCTCTTGCTTGTAAGAGCTCCCATATAATCCCCTCCTATATAATGCTGTATAATCCTCCTACACGGGCAGAGGAGATCCCTCCCACAGCAGTCAAGAGTTTGCATCCAAATCTATGCCCTTCTCCCTGCTGCCAGGCTGGAGGGAAGCCCCTGGGGTGCATCCCTGGGATGCAGCCATTAGCTGGTCCGGATGAGGGCTGATGCGACACGGCTCATTCAGAGCAGGTTACAGCATTCCTGGTCACCAGGATTCACTGCAGTGCCTTTGTGCACTGATGTAGAGACAAGTGCAAGAGTGAGGATCCCCGGCTCAGAGGAAGGCAGCTGGGGAGCAGTGACTCAGCGTTGGAGAGCAGCAGGGCTGCCGGCGCTTGTGGCACCCTCCTGCCTCGGCTGAGATGGGCTTCCCTCTGCTGCCTTCCTCACCCTCTCCTCCTGCTGTTAATTGGGATTGAAACGAAGCAAACCGAACAAACCCCAGGTGCTATCAAAGCTTGGACGTGCTGCTTCTGCCCCTGAATCCTCAGGGAAGCTCTGCCGTGCAGGACGTGGCGGGGGGGAGGCGTTTCTCCGCCGCAGGCTTCAGCAGAACGCCGGCTCCCCGAGGTCGGCTGCAGCACGTCAGGAGGCGGAAGGATGCTAAAAGCCTGCTAAAAAAAGCCACTACACAGCAGTTCTCTCTAAGATGGCTTCTGACTTCAAGCCACTAATCTTCTGCCCTCAATCTCTGTTGCCGTAGGTTACAGAGGGGGATGTGCCATGGATCGTTGCTTGCTGCCCGCGGCAGGCAGCACCGTGCAACCCTCTCGCTCCGGCGCTGCGCGCAGCGAGGGCAGCAGCCGCTCCAGGCGCAAAATGCTGCTGTGGCCTCGTAGTTTGCTCAGCTCCATGAGCCTGGTCCCTTCCACACCGAGCAGGGTGTGTGCTGAGGAGGGTGGCACAGCTTCAGGGACACCTCGAGGGGTTTGGTCACCGTGGAGACGTGCAGAGCTGCGGCATCCATCCTCCAGCACAGCCCTTGTCTGGGTCTGACCGTGGAGGGCAGGGACACCTTCAGGAGCTGATTTATAGCTTCCCCTCAGTGAATGCTCCCTGAACCTTCCTGTTCCTCCTACCTTGGTGACTTCTAATGGCCAGTCACTGTCTGTGGGATGCATGGCAAACCAAAACCACCCAAAGAGGGCAAACCAAACCAGAGATGTGCCGAGTCACAGTGCAGCAGCAGCAGCAGAGGCACAGCCCCAGCCCCTGCAGATGCTGCTGGCTCACCGTGCCTCACACGCAGGAGCACCTGGGGATGGTGCCCAGAGGTGATGGACACAACCCAGGCTGTAGAGATCCTGACCACTGTGCCCAGGCCGGGAGCTGCTCTGTGCAGGGGAGCAGTGCTGCCAACCTGCCATCTCCAAAGCAGAAGAAAGCAGGGCTGGGAGGAGAGCTGCTGCTCCCTGCCTTGGGTGGTTCCTTTAATGCAGAGTCAAAGCACACGACCTGGGAGCCAGCAACACAGTTTTAAATTAACTCTGCTGTGGTGTTTGGGCTTCTTTGTTTTCCAGCTGTCCCAGAAAAACCCAGCCTGCAGCTTTGGCAAGAGATTTCCCCACACCTACTGGCCTGAGAACAGGATCTACACCAGTGCTGGGCTGATACCTTTCTACACAGGCTTTGTACCAAGTGAGTGTATCAGCTGAGAGAAAATGAGAGTCACTGATGCTGGTCAGTGAGGAGGCCATGGGGATGCTCAGAGGGCAGGAGAACCTTGCCTGTGGGGACAGGCTGAGAGAGATGGGGATGAGGGAGCTGGGGTTGCTTAGCCTGGAGAAGAGGAGGCCCAGGGGAGACCTTCTTGCTCTCTACAACTCCCTGAAGGGAGGTTGTAGGCAAATAGGGATTGGTCTCTTCATGCAGAACAAGAGGACACAGTGTCAAGCTGTGCCAGGGGAAGTTTAGGCTTGAGGTGAGGAGAAAGTTCTTCCCAGAGAGAGTTGTTAGCCATTGCAATGTGCTGCCCAGGGAGGTGTTCAAGAGGGGATTGGATGTGGCACTTGGAGCCATGGTTTAGTTGTCAGGAGGTGCTGGGTGCCAGCTTGGACTTGATGATCTCTGAGGTCTTTTCCAACCTTATTGATTCTATGATTCTATGTTCAGCCTGGAGAAGGCTCCAGGAAGTCCTTAGAGCAGCCTTCCAGTACCTGAAGGGGCTACAGGGGAGCTGGGGAGGGACTTTGGACAAGGGCTGGGAGTGACAGGACAAGGGCTGATGGCTCCAGACTGGTAGAAGCTGGATTTAGATTTGACATTAGGAAGAATTTCTTCCCCATGGGGGCGGGGGGGGTGTGTGTGAAGCCCTGGAACAGGTTGCCCAGAAGAGTAGTGTAGACTCCAACCTCAGAAGTGTTCAAGGCCAGGCTGGATGAGGCCTTGAGCAAGCTGGGCTAGTGTGAGGTGTCCCTGCCCATGGCAGGGGGCTGGAACTGGATGATCTTGAAGGTCTCTTCCAACCCAAGGCAGTCCATGATTCTCTAACCACTGCCTTTAAGCAGTGCTGGTTTTGGCTGTGGTGTCACAGTACTGAATGCTACTGAAATGCTCCACAGGGGCAGTGAACTTTCTCCTGATCTGTGCCAAGGTGCTGGAGCTGTGCCAGCCCCTGCCCTGCTGCAGGAGCCCATCATCCTCCTCCTGGCCTGGACTTGTGTAGGCCATTCCTCTGGCTGCCAGTCACCACTGCCTGCTAAAGCAGAGGAGGCTCAGTAACACCTACCCTCTAAAGGGCTGTGTTACACTGTCTTCACTGGGAAGATTCTGTTCTGAAGAGCTGACATTCTGACAGAAAGGAAAAGGCTTCACCTGCCAAGAAGATCACCTACTGTGTGGTGAGGCCACAGCTGCAGTGCTGTGCCCAGCTCTGGGCTTCCCAGCTCAAGACACAGGGAACTACTGGGGAGGGTCCAGCAGAGGCAACAGAGATGCTGAGGGCCTGGAGCAGCTCTGTGAGGAGCAAAGGCTGAGAGCCCTGGGGGTGTTGAGCCTGGAGAAGAGCAGCCCCAGAGGGGAGCTGAGCAATGCTCAGCAAGAGCTAAAGGACCTGTGGGGGGCAAGAGGCTGGGGCCAGACTCTGCTCAGTGGTGCCCAGGGCCAGGACAAGGGGCAATGGGCACAAGCTGGAACCCAGAGGGTTGCATCTGAACAGGAGGAGAAACTTCTTTGGTGTGAGGCTGCTGGAGGCCTGGAGCAGGCTGCCCAGAGAGGTTGTGGAGTCTCCTTCTCTGGAGGGATTCCAACCCCCCCTGGCCATTGTGGTCCTGGGCAAGCTGCTGTGGGTGCCCTGCTGGAGCAGGGGGTTGGACTGGATGGTCTCCAGAGGTCCCTTCCAACCACACCATGCTGGGATTCTGTGATACAAAGGGGTTGGGAAAGCACAAAAGAGCAGTGACATGGTGGTAGCCAGGCAGTGGCTGCCCCTGAGCCTTGCCAGGTGGTGGTGGTGTCCAAAAGGAGAGGTCTGAAGAGATGTGCAGTAAGCAGTGTTGTGCTGAAGGGCATCAGGCTAAAATGGCAACAAACCAGCAACTCACCTTGCTGTCTCTGGCCACAGCAAAGCCAAGAGCCCACAGCTCAGGCACAGGGCAAGGGAAATAAGCAATGGTTTGGGTGGAAGGGACCTTAAAGACCATCTAGTCCAGCCTCCCTGCAGGCAGCAGGGACATCTGCAACTAGAGCAGGTTGCTCAGTGCCCCAACCAACCTCACCTGGAATGGCTCCAGGGCTGGGGCAGCTCTCACCTCTGTGGGCAGCCTGTTCCAGTGTTTCAGCACCATCACACTGAAGAGTTTCTTCCTAGTGTCTAATGTAAATCTCCTTCAGCTTAAAACCATCACCCCTCATCCTCTCACTACACTCCCTGAGGCAGGGTCCCTCCCCAGCTAGCCCCTTCAGTAGTTTAGTCTGGAGCTAAGCTAGGAAGAACCAAACTCCCATCCTGTACTTCAGGCAATGCAGAGGAGAAAAATGGTGGAAGGCACAAAATGAGTTAGAAATGGTGGCAGAGACAAGCACCCTGCCAGGGCTGGGCTGCAGCTGGGGTCAAAGCTGAGGACAGTGAGGCAGTGAGCAAGGCTTGTTCCAGGGGCATGGGAATGCCATGAGGTGGAACCAAAGCCTGGCACACAGCTGCTCAGCAGGAGCTTGAGGGCTGGGCCACAGGAGATGGAGAAAGGTGAGGCTGGATGTGCCTTCCCATCACACGTGGAAAGAAGTTCATGTTGGATGCTGTGCCCACACTGCAGCTCTGGGCACAGGGCAAGGAAGGGCTGTGGTCACAGAGGTGTAACCTACAAGCTCAAGGCCCCAGGAGAGAGCTGTGAACCTGAGGCTAAGCTGAGCCCTGGTGTGGTGGTCACAGAGGTGTAACCTACAAGCTCAAGGCCCCTGGAGAGCTGTGAACCTGAGGCTAAGCTGAGCCCTGGTGTGGTGGCCTCTCTCCCTGAGCCCACAGCATGCAGGGAGAGCAGTCAGGGCTCTTCAGGGCAGCTGTGCCCAAAAGGCTGCTGGGGGGACAGGATTGTCCTGCCCCTGGTGACTGGCACATGCCACACCAGCTTCAGTGTAAGGAAAAGAACCTCCCCCAAAACCACCCTAAAATCAGGGCCAAGAATCTACTGCTAAAGTCTTACCTCACTTGCAGTCATCCCTTCACCTCCTGAAGTGTAGGTTTGGGAATCAGTCCCAACTGATTCTTCCTGCCCCACGAGCCCCCAGTTGGTGCAGTCTGACCTGCTCCAACCAGGCCGAGTCTGGAAGGAGAAGCTCACTTTTGAGACAGCAGAAATAACCAAAGCAGTTAGAACCAAGAGCACCAAGCAGCCTTTCCCCAGCAGGAACACAGCCTGGGGGCTCCTGCCCAGGCACAGCTTTGTCACTTCAGGTACGACTCAGCATAGTCACTGTTTTCCCAGCAAAAAACTTGCTGAGAGAGGGTTTTCATGAGGTAAAGAAGTGTAGTTTGGCAGGGGGTGTTCAGCTCAGCTGCACTAACACCCAGCTGAGTGATTTGAAAACCTCCAAGCACTGACTTCAATCAGTGACTCCAGCAAGGCCCCACACATGGGAGTGCCACTTGTCCTCAGCAGCAGGCAAGAGTGCAGCTTGTCACAGCTGTCCCCAAAGCTCCTGTGACAGGCCACAGCTCCCTGCTGGGCTCACACTGCTGAGAGGCTGCAGCAGACCAGGCAGGGTGAGCCCAGCTCCCCTTCTGGCAAACACCTGCCCGCACCAGCAAGGCTCCCTGCCTGCACCAGCACAGCCCAGGCAGCTGGGTGAGGCCACAGGTCAGACACCCACACTTGAACCATTTCTCTCACAGCCAGGAGAGCTGCTCAGCCCCTGCCTGTGAAGCCTGTAACAGGAGTCCCCAGGCAGGTACCTAAATTTAGCCCAGCTGAGAGCTGGATTCCACACGAGGTGTATCCCCTCCCCAGCCCACCACCGCCCTTGCTCACAAAGCCATGCCAGAGGATTTCTTCCATCCCCACACCACCAGGACTGCAAGCAACAGGCATCCACCACGCTGGCAGGCAGAGGGAGAAGCGTGGCTGCCCCGGGTGGGCTGCAGGGCTCGCACCAAGCCCCCTGCCCCCTCTTCTTTTGCAGAGCTCCGCGACATCCACGCCCTGACCTTCGGGGACAGCACCCGAGCAGCTTACCACACGCAATAAAGGAGACGAGCTTGTTGTGCACTGTGAAAAATGCTTTAATGGTGCCTGTACAGCATCTGAAGTGACTTTGAAACAGGAAGAAGGAACACAACACAGACAGAGAAGTTTTTGAATGAAAGAGTTCATACAGCTTTAAACAAAATTTACAGGTGTTCATCTGCATAGCTCTTACTCTGCCTCCTCCTCTGCCTCCTCCTCAAACTCCCCCTCCTCCTCAGCTGTAGCATCCTGGTACTGCTGATACTCAGACACCAGGTCGTTCATGTTGCTCTCAGCCTCTGTGAACTCCATCTCGTCCATGCCCTCGCCGGTGTACCAGTGCAGGAAAGCCTTCCGGCGGAACATGGCCGTGAACTGCTCAGAAATGCGTTTGAACAGCTCCTGGATGGCTGTGCTGTTGCCAATGAAGGTGGCAGACATTTTGAGGCCGCGAGGTGGAATGTCACAGACGGCCGTCTTAACGTTATTGGGGATCCACTCAACAAAATAGCTGCTGTTTTTGTTCTGCACGTTGAGCATTTGCTCGTCCACCTCCTTCATGGACATGCGGCCCCGGAAGACGGCGGCCACGGTCAGGTAGCGGCCGTGGCGGGGGTCGCAGGCAGCCATCATGTTCTTGGCATCGAACATCTGCTGCGTGAGCTCCGGCACGGTCAGGGCGCGGTACTGCTGGCTGCCGCGGCTCGTCAGCGGGGCGAAGCCGGGCATGAAAAAGTGCAAGCGGGGGAAGGGGACCATGTTCACCGCCAGCTTCCGCAGGTCAGCGTTGAGCTGGCCCGGGAACCGCAGGCAGGTGGTGACACCGCTCATGGTGGCCGACACCAAATGGTTCAGATCACCGTAGGTTGGGGTGGTTAATTTCAGTGTTCTGAAGCATATGTCGTAGAGGGCTTCGTTATCAATGCAGTAGGTCTCGTCTGTGTTCTCCACGAGCTGGTGCACCGAGAGGGTGGCGTTGTAGGGCTCTACTACGGTGTCTGACACTTTAGGGGAGGGCACAACGCTGAAGGTATTCATGATCCGGTCTGGGTACTCCTCACGGATTTTGCTGATGAGGAGGGTGCCCATGCCGGAGCCCGTGCCACCACCCAGGGAGTGAGTGAGCTGAAAGCCCTGCAGGCAATCACAGCTTTCTGCCTCCTTCCTCACAACATCTAACACAGAATCAACCAATTCAGCACCCTCTGTATAATGGCCCTTTGCCCAGTTGTTTCCTGCTCCGCTCTGACCTGGAAAAGAGCCATTTTCGCGTTAGATTACGGTCACTGCTTCCTGCTCGCTGCCGGCAAGCGAAGCTCAGGGGGGCATCAGGCTACACAGAAGCGCGCCCCCTCCCCCCAAAAAGCTTTCGTTTTGCCGAGCGCATACCGACGGACGCAGGCAGGCAGGCAGGCGCCTCCGCATCGGCTCGGCAGACCCGCAGCCAGCGTTCGCCACCACCACCACCGACCCGCAGCCATTTCATCCCTCCCCACAGCACGGGGTGTGTGTGTGTGGAGGGGGGCTAATGAGAGTCGCAAGCGCCACGGCGCTCCTGTGCCCGCCCGGCCCGGCCCTGCCCTGCTGCACCATCCGCAGCGCCCCGCCGCTGCACGCCCCTGCGCCCATTAACCCTTCCCGGGGCCGCGCTCGCCCCCGGAGCGTGTGCGGCGGCAGCGCGCGGCGGAGCCCGCAGTGCAGCGGCGCGGCGCTGCCCTGCCCGGCCCTGCCCTGCTCTGCCCGGCCCTGCCCTGCTGTACCATCCGCAGCGCCCCGCCGCTGCACGCCCCTGCGCCCATTAACCCTTCCCGGAGCCGCGCTCGCCCCCGGAGCATGTGCGGCGGTGCGGCGGCAGCGCGCGGCGCAGCCCGCAGTGCAGCGGCGCTGCCCTGCCCTGCCCGGCCCGGCCCGGCCCTGCCCGCCCCGCCCCGAGCCGGTCCCGCCGCCGCCCCCGCCCCCGGCGCACTCACCGAACACGAAGTTGTCCGGCCTGAATATCTGGCCGAAGGGCCCGGAGCGCACCGAGTCCATGGTGCCGGGCTCCAGGTCCACCAGCACGGCGCGGGGCACGTACTTGCCACCTGTAAGACAGCGAGAGGCCGTGACTGCGGCGGCGGCGGCCCGGGGCAGCGCGGGGGCGGGCGGCGCGCCGGGCCCTACCTGTGGCCTCGTTGTAGTAGACGTTAATGCGCTCCAGCTGCAGGTCGCTGTCGCCATGGTAGGTGCCGGTGGGGTCGATGCCGTGCTCGTCGCTGATCACCTCCCAGAACTGCCGGAGAGAATCGCGTCAGGGGCGGCGGGGTCCCTTCGTCCCGGTTCCTCCCCTCCCCCCGCAAAATCGCACCCCGCCGACCCCTGGCCACCGCCCCAACCTTGGCCCCGATCTGGTTCCCGCACTGCCCGGCCTGCAGGTGCACGATCTCCCTCATGATGGCGGCGGCACGAATCGCTCTCAACCCGCTGCAGTTCTGCCCCAACCGACTCTGTCTGCGTGAGGCACCCGCCAAGCTTTATATAGCAGCGGAATGCGCGCGCAGCTCGCCTGTCCCTGCCGGAGCGGCCGTCTGCAGTCGTTACTGGGTGCCTACAACGAGGCTCTACAAACGAGGGGACCTGGTTGGCCGCCTCGCTGTCACTCAAACCGTCGGCTCCTCTTTGCTCCGCCCCTCTGTCTGTTGATTTTACTGTTAGGGCAACCGGAGCTCACCAATGCCCGCCCTACTCGCTCAGGGCGCACCCGGTTGGTCTAATTGAATGATTGATGTCGAGCGCGATTGGCTGTCGGGCCCAGGGATGAGCTAACGTCATTTGATTGGACGAAAACAAAGTGTCCTAGTAACCGTCGCAATGACTCCGCAGCGGGCCCTGGGCGGTGTCCCGCGCAGCCGCCTATTCCCCAAGCCTGGGTGCGCAGTTTGCGCAGCGTAGGCGGCAGCTCCGCCTTACTGCGGGAGAAGGGGAGGGCGGTTTCCAGGAGAAGCCTAGCCGGGCCGTTTTCCCCCGCGGGGCTCGAGCACCCCTCTGCCTCCGCTCCTTCGGGACGGCCTCCCTCGCCCGTCCCCACCGCCGCCCTTCCGCCGTCCGTTAGCCCCGGGGCGCCGCAGCGGAGGCAGGCAGCCGGGCCGCGCATGCGCGGGCCGCTGCGCCTTTCTAGCACTTTCTGGCGCGCAGCCGCCCGCGGCAGCGGGGCCAGGCGGCCGCTGCCATGGCAACCGCGCGGCGGGAAGGGGTTAGGTCGGGGCACGGCCTCCGCCTCGGGGAGCCTGCATGTGGTCGGGAGAGCTGCCTGGCGCGAAGCGTTGGGGCGTGGTGGGGTCTGCTGGGGTGGGGGCCTGGAGGTGGGTGGCTGCACACCGAGCCCGTGCTGGGGTCAGCAGAGCAGTGCTGGACGCTGCAGCAGCCCTGCTGGTGGCTCACCCCAGCATCCCCGGCTGGAGCAGCCTCTCCCTTGCATACCTGCTGTCTCTCTCTCGTGTGGCCACACTGTGCCTGTCTCCTGCACGGCTCGTGGCACGTCCTGCACACACAGCTCCCCGCTTGCTCCCAGCCTCTGCTGAGCATACTGGGATGGCTCTTGCATTATCACAGAATCAGAGATGGCTCTGGGTGGGAAGGGACCTCCAAAGGTCATCTAGGCCACCCCCCTCTGCAGTAAGCAGGGACATAGAATCATAGAATTGGGGTCCAGGCCAGAAGGGAGCTCCGAAGCTCATCCAGTCCACCTTCCCTGCACTCAGCAGGGACATCCCTGACTAGATCAGGCTGCCCAGGGCCCTGTTAAGCCTCATCTTGACTATCTCCAGGGATGTGGCCTCAACCACCTCCCTGGGCCACCTGTTGCAGTGTTCCACCACCCTCATGGTAAAGAACTTGTTCCTCACATCCAATCTGTATCTGGTCTAGTTTGAAGCCATTGCCCCTCACTGCAGGTCTTTCACAGGATCACAGAATGTTAGGGGTTGGAAAGGACCTCTGGAGATCTTTGGGTCCAATGCCCCTGCCAGAGCAGGAGCACAGAACCCAGCACAGGTCACACAGGAGCACATCCAGATGGGGCTGGAAAGGCTCCAGAGAAGGAGACTCCACAACCTCTCTGGGGAGAGCTCTGTGACCCTCACAGTGAAGAAGATCCTCCTGATGTTGATGTGGAACCTCCTGTGCTGGAGTTTCCATCCATTGCTCCTTGTCCTACCCCAGGGCACAGCTGAGCAGAGCCTGTCCCCTCCCTCTTCACCCCCAGCCCTAAGATATTTATCAACATTGATTAAATCCCCTCTCAGTCTTCTCCTCTCCAGACTAACCAGCCCCAGGGCTCTCAGCCTCTCTTCACAGGGCAGTGCTCCAGTCCCTTCAGCATCCTTGTAGCCATCCTTTGAAAACAGTCTCTCCCCATCCTTCAGGTACTGGAAAGCTGCTACTAGGTCTTCCTGGAGCCTCCTCTTCTCCAGGCTGAACACCCCCAGCTCCCTCAGCCTGTCCTTGTAACAGAGGTGCTCCAGCCCCCTAATCATTTTCATGGCCTTTGCTCCATCAGGTCCATGTCCAGCTTGGACTCAATGATCTCTCAGGTCTTTTCCAACCTTATTGATTCTATGATTCTATGTCCTTCCTGTATTGAGGGCTCCAGACCTGCACACAGTACTCCAGGTGAGGTCTCACTAGAGTGAAGTGGCAGAATCAGCTCTCTGGATCTGCTGGCAGTGCATCTCAACTAGATCAAGTTGCCCAGAGCCCTGTTGAGCCTCACCTTGAATATCTCCAGGGATGGGTCCCAGCCTATTTAGAATCATAGAATCAATGAGGTTGGAAAAGACCTCAAGGATCATCAAGTCCAACCTGTCACCCAAGACCTCCTGACAACTAAACCATGGCACCAGGTGCCACATCCAATCCCCTCTTGAACACCTATTTGTTAGGCTGCCAGCAAGGCCTGCAGGCTCTGGTGTTGAAGATGCTGTGGGAATCTGAACTTTGAGCCAAAGAAGTGTGCATGTTCTGGCTCAAACTGTTCTCTTAGATGACACACTGAAACAATGAAGAAAGGGACTTCTGCTTGGGGTGTCCTTGACAGCTGAAACATCCTCAATAAGTATGTGAAACGTGCTGCTAAACACTGTAGTCAGCTTTTGGCTCCAGCTTTTGGTCCAGACTAAACTGGCCCCATTGTGATGTTCAAACCCACACTCCTAGCTGGAAGACCCCTGCCTGAAACAAGCCCCTTGCCCTCTAAGCATGGAATGGAAAAGAAGCAGGCAGGATGTGCACTTGATGGAGAGGATCCTGAGAAGGGCCACAAAAATGATCAGGGGGTTGGAGCAGCTCTGCTGTGAGGACAGGCTGAGGGAGCTGGGGGTGTTCAGCCTGGAGAGGAGGAGGCTCTGGGGAGACCTTAGAGCAGCCTTCCAGTACCTGAAGGGGGCTACAGGAAGGGTGGGGAGAGACTGTTTACAAAGGCCTGCAGTGACAGAACAAGGGACAATGGCTTCAAGCTGGAGAAGAACAGATTTAGCCTGGGTGTTAGGAACAAGTTCTTTACTATGAGGGTGGTGGAACACTGGCACAGGTTGCCCAGGGAGCTATTCAAGGCCCCATCCCTGGAGGTATTCAAGGTGAGGCTGGACAAGGCCCTGGGCAACCTGATCTAGTTGGAGACGTCCCTGCTGACTGCAGGGAGGTCAGACTGGCTGACCTTTGGAGGTCCCTTCTGGCCTGGACCCCAGTTCTCTGATTCTAATGTTCTACAATGTGAAGCGAGCAAGACACTAATTAATAGGTGCTGACGTGAGGCATAGCTAATGCATTTCACTGTATAAATATCCCCTGCAATTTCAGCTGGGGTGCCAGCCTCCTGGGGATACCCTCTGGCACCCAGGCTTGTGCAGCTCTGAAACAAATAAGCAGTGTCTCCCCTCTGTGTGTGACTCGGGGCTTATTGCACTGCAGGCTCTCTAAAGCTCCCCGAAAGGAGGCTGCAGCAAGGTGGGGGTTGGGCTCCTCTGCCCAGTGTCAGGTGACAGAATGAGAGGAAATGGCCTGGAGTTGTGCCAGGAGAGGTTGAGGTTGGAGATTAGGAAAAATGTCTTAACCTGCAAGAATGGTCAGCAGTTGGAGCAGGCAGTGGTGGAGTTCCTGGGGGGTGTTGAAGAAGCGTGTGGCATGACACTTGGGGACATGGTTTGATGGTGGTGGGGGGGCAGTGGTTGGACTTAGTGACCTTAGAGATCTTTTCCAACCAAAACAATTCCATGATTCTAAATCCCTGGGGTTTTTTTTGGGGGGGGAACAGCACAAGCATTTCTTCTCTTTGATCACATAGCTAAACCTTGAACCAGGCTCCAAACTGGGCTCTCCAAACTGCTGCCTTGATGTGGGGGGTGGACTGAGGAAAATGCAGCAGGTGACCTCAATTCTTTCTACACAAGCAGAGCACATCAGGCCAGCACTCAGTGTCCTTCCAGGCATTCATGGGTACATTCTGGCTTGTGTACATATCATGGTTTATGCTTGAATAACCATGAACCCACTGCTGCTGTGGCTGGGTCGGGTGGGGAGGTGGGCAGGAGAAGAATAGCACTGTGAAGAGTTTTGCAGGAGATTGAATAGCCTCTGGTAGTTGGCTTAATGCAAAGCTTGTGGTGATTGATATTCCTGGCATGCAAACAACATACTGCCTCAGAGATGCTGGAAGGAGCCCATGAGCACTTGGAGGAGCTCCAGAGATCCTGGGAGGATCCCCAGAGCATCAGGACTGGCCTGAGAGAACCCTGGGCAGCTTCAGGAGGCCCTAGGAAAGACCTTCACCAGCCCCAGGGGTGCCCAGATGTGACCATGAAGAGGCTCATATGGCTCACCCTACACTGTTGAAACCAGAATGCAAGAGGTTTATGCAGTTTGCTTCGAGGTAGCTGAGACATGCAAAGGCATCAGGGTCCAGGTTCCTGCCACCTAATTGCAGACATTGATTGGAGTAATGAGCTCTGGGCTGGGTTCACACCAGAGTCAGTGGGAAGAGGTGGCTCCCTCCACCTTTCCATTCTCTGTACAGGTGTTGGAGGTGCCCAAATCCCAAATCTCTGTATCCTTTAAGCATCAGAGGCAGCTGAGATAAATCTGGATCAGACTGGCCTAAGATTTCACACAAGGCTGTAATAATCTGTGAAGGCAGCTTTTCCTCCAGGATGTGATGCCATCTCTTCAGAGCAGCATTAAATGAAGGAACAGTGTCTTCATTCTGCTTTAAAGGAGGATGTGGAATGTCTTGCCCGTGCTCTGCTGTCTAGGAAAGCACATTCAGCATCAATTCTCACTGGGGCATGCACAGAGCAAGCTCCAGTGCTTGTGAAGCCCTATTAAAACAGCCCTGAAATGGAGCAGGAGGAACCACTGCAAGGCTGGTGGGAGGTTTGCTGTAGAACCTGCTGCTCTATTTAATGCAGGAGCAGGGATTGGTGCAGCCAGGGCCAGCAAGAGAAGGATTCTGCACCAGTGACACAGATCCCTTCCCTGGCTTTGTTAGGAAGCACCGAGCTGCTGCTTCTCACAGCTTGTGCTGCAGCCTGCACTGTCATTAATGCTGGGGAAGCTGCTCAGTAATGTGTAGCCTGGGAAATGGTTGCCACTCCCCTTGTCCCCAGGGGCAGCAAGGAAGTGGAAATGCTCCACTCGGGTATGACTTCCAACACCTCTCCTCCCAAGCACAGGAGGATCACACCCAGCAGAGCAGGGGCAGCACCCGACAGGGCAGCTCAAGTGCTCCTTTGCTTGGGCCTCCAGAGGTTTCCCTGGGAGATCACAGAGTCGTAGAATGGCTTAGGTGGGAAGGGAGCTTAAAGGTCATCCAGTTCCAACCCTCCTGCCGTGGGCAGGGGCACCTCCCACCGGCCCAGCTTGCTCAAGGCCTCATCCATCCAGGGAGGGGGCATGCTGTTCCCCACCCTCACTATCAAGGATTTCTTCATCATCTCTAGTCTCAGCCTTCCCCCTCCCAGCTCAGAGCCATTGTCCCTCATCTTGGCACTCCCAGCCCTTGTCCAAAGTCCCTCCCCAGCTCTCCTGGAGTCCCTTCAGGTACTGGAAGGCTGCTCTGAGGTATCCCTGGAGCCTTCTCTTCTCCAGACTGAACAGCCACAACTCTCCCAGCCTGGCCCCACAGGGGAGGTTCTGCAGCTCTCTGATCATCTCTGTGGCCTCTTCTGGAGCCTCTCCAGCAGCTCCAGGTCCTTCTTGTGCTGGGGGCCCCAGAGCTGGAGGCAGTGCTGCAGGTGGGGGCTGAGCAGAGCAGAGCAGAGGGGCAGAATCCCCTCCCTGTGCTGCTGCTCTCCCTGCTCTGGCTGCAGCTCAGCACTCAGCTGGCTCTGGGCTGCCAGGGACCACTGTTGATTCACGTTGAGTTTGTCATCAGCTGACACCCCCAGGCACCTGGGGATCCACAGGTGAGGAGGCATTTCAGGTTATTTGTGCTCATTCTCTCCTCGTCGCTGGGGCTTCTGTTCTTAGCTTCACGCAGATCTGCAGGACATGCCAATTCTAACTATTTTTGAACTGAAAGTAAAATGTCAGTTCTTGTAGGCTCTCTGTGAGGAGGAGCATAACCAGACTGCCAGGAATCTCCATGGAGAGCCATTTCTAAGCCTGTGGCAGCTCAGCAACCTAATTAGTGTGTACCAGAAGGTGAGCTGGCAAGTAACGAGGCAGGCTCCTGCCAGAGCCTTGTCTCACACCAGGCATTCCTTCAGAGGCAAAACCTTTGCACCAAACACTAACAACTGGCCAAATTCTGGGAGAAAAACAAGAGCTCTGCCTCCCCTGGTCCTGCCTGAGCAGAATGCTTCAATGTGTTTGTGATTGTCCTTGGCTGAATGGGCAGCCTGCAGGGACGCTGCTGCAGATCCCCAGGGCAGGGAAGGGGTTGGGGGGGCAGAGAAGGGAAGGGAACAGCTTGCCCAAGGGACGTGGCTCCCACATCACACTTTCAGTGTTACCTGGTGCTTGGTTTCTTGGAAAGCTCTCCCCAAACCCTGCTGCCATGGCAAGTGCTACAGGCTGGGGTCGGAGTGGCTGGAGAGCTGCCAAACAGAAAGGGACCTGTGGGTGCTGATTGACAGCCGCCTAAACATGAGCCAGCAGTGTGCCCAGGGGGCCAAGAAGGCCAAGGGCATCCTGGCCTGCATCAGGAACAGTGTGGCCAGCAGGAGCAGGGAAGTCCTTGTGCCCTGTGCTCAGCACTGGTTAGGCCACACCTTGAGTCCTGTGTCCAGTTCTGGGCTCCTCAGTTTAAGAAGGACATTGAGAGACTTGAAGGTGTCCAGAGAAGGGCAAGAAAGCTGGGGAGGGGTCTGGAGCACAGCCCTATGAGGAGAGGCTGAGGGAGCTGGGGTTGCTTAGCCTGCAGACGAGGAGGCTCAGGGGAGACCTTCTTGCTCTCCCCAACTCCCTGCAGGGAGGTTGTAGCCAGGTGTTGTCAAGTGAGGTGGTCGAGGCCCCGTCCCTGGAGGTGTTTAAGCCCAGGCTGGATGAGGCTCTGTCCAGCCTGATCTAGCGTGGGGTGTCCCTGCCCATGGCAGGGGGGTTGGAACTAGATGATCCGTGTGGTCCCTTCCAACCCTGAATGAAACTATGAAACTATGAAACAGGTGTGGGCTGGTCTCTTCTCCCAGGCAAGCAGCCCCAGAACAAGAGGACACAGTCTCAAGCTGTGCCAGGGGAGGTTTAGGCTGGAGGTGAGGAGAAAGTTCTTCCCAGAGAGTTGTTAGTCATTGGAATGTGCTGCCCAGGGAGGTGGTGGAGTCTCTAACCCTGGAGGTGTTCAAGAGGGGATTGGATGTGGCACTTGGTGCCATGGTTTAGTAGTCATGAGGTGTTGAGTGACAGGTTGGACTTTATGATCTCTGAGGTCTTTTCCAACCTTGTTGATTCTATGATTCTATGATTCACAAGGAGCAGCTGAAGGAACTGGGGTGGAGCAGCTGAGGAGAGACCTTCTGGCTCTCTACAACTCCCTGAGAGGAGGCTGGAGCCAGGTGGGGGTTGGGCTCTTCTCCTAAGTAACAAGCCATAGGACAAGAGGAAATGGCCTCAAGTTGCACCAGGCGAGGTTTAGGGTGGACATGAGAAGAAACTTCTTCACTGAAAGGCTTCACTGAGACACTGGCACAGGCTGCCCAGGGAGGTGGCTGAATCCCCATCCCTGGAGGGCTTTCAAAGACACAGGGATGTGGTGCTGAGGGACATAGTTTAGCAACAGCCTTGGCCTTGGATGTGCCACTTGGTGCCATGGTCTAGTCATGAGGTCTGTGGTGACAGGTTGGGCTTGATGATCTTAAAGGTCTCTTCCAACCTTGGTGAGTCTGTGGTTCTGTTTCACCCCACGGTGTCTCTAAAGCTCCCATCTGTATGTTTGCTGTGTCAGCTAAGGGACACTCAGAAACATCAGGGGCCAGCATTAGGAGGCCAGAATCCCTGGGTGTAATCCAAAGAAAGGCATGGCACTGAAATGAAAACTAAGTTGGCAGCTGCAGCTCTGTTTTGTTGAGCCAGGCATTAGTTCTTCTGGACCTTTATCTTGTCACCACTTTCTGGCTGCTTTGTTTTATCTCTCTCCGGTGCTTTGGGCACAGAAACACGTTTTACTGCGAGTGCAATCTGAGCAGAGTGGGCAGCTGAGTTCTTTTAGCTTCTGAGCACTGCATCCCCCTTGCACTGAAGCAAAGTTCTTTGTGTGCTGTGGGTACACACAGGCCATCCCTCCCCTTGGCAGGCAGACAGACAGACAATGGCTGTAATTCTTCTCTGGGTGCTTAACCAGCACACTAGCAGTCGGTGTCTGTGAACTAGCATCCCAGACTGAACTGAGCCCAGTACCTGGGGCTGGGATGATGTTGGGGCTGGGATGATGTTGGGGCTGGGGTGATGTTGGGGCTGGCAGAAGCCCAGACAGAAATCACAGAGCTAATCCTGTTTATGGTGGTAAAAACCTGAAGGCCTGAGTTCAAGAGGGGGACACTGCAGAAGGAATGTGGATGGAAAGTTGCCTCTGGAACTGCAGAGCCTTTGGTGTTGGGGTTGTTCCAGGTTTATGGCAGCACTGCAGATGGATGTGGGGATGTGCAGAGCTCTTCTCATGCTTGTCTTCCTGGTTGTTACTTCTGAGGATAAACAATAATTTGTTCTCTAGAAATTATTGCACCTGAGAGACTGAAGGGATTGAAAGGGGAGAGGCTGTGTCCAGAGGCTGGTGAGGGAGATGTGCAGTTGTGGGATACCTGCTTGAGAGAAACAGAGGGATGGGGTCAAGGGCCAGGTCCATCCAGGCCAGTATCTGGTCTGTAGCAGTCATAGTATCACAGAATAGTTTGGGTTGGAAGGGACCTTAAAGATGGTTCAGTTCCAACCCCCTGCCATGGGCAGGGACACCTCCCACCAGCCCAGCTTGCTCAAGGCCTCATCCAGCCTGGCCTTCAACCCCTCCAGGGAGGGGGCAGCCACAACCTCCCTGGGCAACCTGTGCCAGTGTCTCACCACCCTCACTGGAAAGAATTCCTTCCTCATCTCCAGTCTCAATCTCCCCATCCAGCAGCTTTAAGCCGTTGCCCCTCTTCCTATCACAACAACCAGCAGCAGTTGCCAAAGAAGACCAGGGTCAAACACACAGAGAATGTGGCAAGTGGGTCAGGCAATTCTTCAGCCACAAATGAGTCACTTTTGGTTCAATAGCCCCAGGGGATTATTAGGAATTTTTCTAATCATCTTTTGCAGTCCTGGGAACTTTTGCCACAAACAGCCCCCTGGCCAGATTAGCCTCACAGTTTAACCCCAAGCTGTGTGCAAGAAGAGCTCCTGCCTTTTGCTTTGAGGTGTGCAGCTCAGAAGAAGGCTGTCAGCCTCTCACTTCAAGGCCTTGCATTCAGCAGACTCTTAAACATTGTCAAGTGAGCACCATGAATCAGAAAGTAAAGCTAGGCCAGATCTGCTTGAGCTAAGGTTCAGCATTAGCTGGCAGCTTACATCACCTTTGTGTTTAAAACCAGTGAACTTTGAACACTGATCCAGTAAATTCCCTTCAGCTCCACAGCTGCTCTGCTGCACATTGTCCAGAGATAAGCCCCAGAGCTATCTAGGGTTGGAAAAGACCTTTAAGATCATCAAGCCCAACCTGTCACCACAGACCTCATGACTACTAGATCATGGCACCAAGTGGCACATCCTAGGCCAAGGCTGTTGCTAAACTATGTCCCTCAGCACCACATCCCTGTGTCTTTGAAACCCCTCCAGGGATGAGGATTCAGCCACCTCCCTGGGCAGCCTGTGCCAGTGTCTCAGAAGCCTTTCAGTGAAGAAGTTTCTTCTCATGTTCACCCTAAACCTCCCCTGGTGCAACTTGAGGCCATTTCCTCTTGTCCTATGGCTTGTTACTGATGAGAAGAGCCCAACCCCCACCTGGCTCCAGCCTCCTCTCAGGGAGTTGTAGAGAGCCAGAAGGTCTCTCCTCAGCTGCTCCACCCCAGTTCCTCCAGCTGCTCCTTGTGAGACTTCATAGAATCATAGAATCAACAAGGTTGGAAAAGACCTCAGAGATCATAAAGTCCAACCTTTCACCCAAGACCTCATGGCTACTAGACCATGGCCCCAAGTGCCACATCCAATCCCCTCTTGAACACCTCCAGGGATGGGGACTCCACCACCTCCCTGGGCAGCACATCCCAATGGCTAACAACTCTCTCTGGGAAGAACTTTCTCCTCACCTCCAGCCTAAACTTCCCCTGGCACAGCTTGAGACTGTGTCCTCTTGTTCTAGTGCTGGTTGGCTGGGAGAAGAGACCAACCCCCTCCTGGCTCCAACCTCCCTGCAGGGAGTTGGAGAGAGCAAGAAGGTCTCCCCTGAGCCTCCTCTTCTCCAGGCTAAGCAACCCCAGCTCCCTCAGCCTCTCCTCACAGGGCTGTACTCCAGACCCCTCCCCAGCCTCATTGTCCTTCTCTGGACTCATTCAAGTCTCTCAATGTCCTTCTTAAATTGAGGAGCCCAGAACTGGACTCCTGCTCTAGAACCCTTCACCACCTTTGTTACCCTTCTCTGGACATGTTCCAGCACTTCAATGTCTTTCTTGGTGTAAGGGGCCCAACTGTAAACCCAGCACTCAAGGTGTGCTCTCAGCAGTGCCTTCTTTCTCTTGTCAGATCTGTTTCTCCAGAGATCTTTGCACCAAGAAGTGACTAATTCAGTCACGGGGTGTGCATATGGTGACACCCCTGCTGTGAACAAAAATAAGCTTTCCTTCACACACAAGTTGCTTTTATCATTCCTCTGTCTCTCTCAGGCCTCCCCTTCTTCATTGCCAGTGCAGTGCCCTTCCTGTCAGGGACTCCTCCTCCTCACTTCCAAGCCCTTCACCCATCCTCCTTGCTCGTCTGCCAGCATCCAGACCTTTTGAATGCCACGGCTTTGAGTCGCTGTTTGGAGCTGCTTTCACATCCCACACGTGGAGAGCTTCCATCCTGCTGTGTGTCTTTCATCTGTGCCCACATCAGGAGGCTCCTGGAGGAGATTCCAGACAAGCCTGCTTGCTGCTTTGATTTGTGGTGGGACCAGCCCTGGTGGAGCTTTGCTGAGGCTGAAGGCAGCGTCCTGCCAGCCTCCCTCTTGTGCCTGGTGGCTGTCACTGCACGCTCAGGGGAGCAGCAGCTTCACCTCCTGGGTTCCTCTGGGACAGGGGATCTGAAGGCACTCTGCTGGGGGACTCTGAATATCTCCCCTTGAGGGCATGGTGGAAAGCAGTCTCTTCTGCCTGGCTCCCACTGTTTATGAGAACACAGCCATGTGTGCACTTGCAAAGCATCAGAGAAGGGTCTGGGTTGGAAGGGACCTCTAAAGCTCATCCAGTCCAACCCCCTCTGCTGTCAGCAGAGACATCCTCCACTAGATCAGGTTGCCCAGGGCCCTGTCCAGCCTCACCTTGAATATCTCCAGGGATGGGGCCCCAACCACCTCCCAGGGCAACCTGTTGCAGGGTGCCACTACCCTCATGGTGCAGAACCTGTTCCTCACATCCAATCTAAATCTGCTCTGTTCTGCTTTGAAGCCATTGCCTCTGGTCCTGTCCCTGCAGGCCTTTGCAAACAATCTCCATCCTTCTTGTAGGTCCCTTCAGGTACTGCAATGCTGCTCTGGAGCCTCCTCCTCTCCAGGCTGAACACCCCCAGCTCCCTCAGCCTGTCCTTGTAGCAGAGGTGCTCCAGCCCCCTGACCTTTTTCATGGCCTTCCTCTGGACCTGCTCCATCAGGTTCATGTCCTGAAACTGCACCAGTGAAGGTTTAGGTTGGACATGAGGAGAAGAGTCTTTGCTTCAAGGGTGGTCAGGGATTGGATCAGCCTCCCCAGGGAGGTGGTGGAGTCCCCACCCCTGGAGGTGGTGTTCAGGAAATGGCCATGGCACCTGGGGCCATGGTTTAGTGGCCATGGTGGGGTTGGGTTGATGGTTGGACTGGATGATCTTAGAAGGCTTTCCCAAGCCAAACAATTGTATGATTCTTTGGGGAGAGCAGCAACTTTTAGCCCAAGAGTTTAGGATCTGCCCTAAATCAAGTGGTCATGGGCTGTCTTTGCCTGACAGGTGTTTAAGACCAGGCTGGATGAGGCTCTGGCCAGGCTGATCTAGTGTGGGGTGTCCCTGCCCATGGCAGGGGGTTTGGAACTAGATGATCCTTGTGGTCCCTTCCAACCCTGAGTGATACTATGATATGACAGAGCAGCAGCTCCTTGTGCCATGGATTTGATGGGGAAGTTAGGGCCCTCTGCATGTGCCATTAGTACAGCTTGGTGGCATGTGCAAGGCCAAAGTGAAGTGTCAGAGGGACATACTGAGCTTCTTGCCTAGGTGCTCACTTGTTATCTCCATGGAAGTCCCAAAACTTCTGAACAAGAGCTTGGGGAAGTTCCAGCCAATATCTTCTTGTCCTGGGCCCTGTGATCTAGTATTGGAAATGAAGACTGGGTAGTGACCAAGCAGGCCACAGCTCCTGGAGTCCTGGAGCTGCTGGCATCTCCCTGGCTGGTTTCCATTTCTGACAGTGGTGGGGTTCTTCTTGGGTAGGCTGCAAATCTCAGGCAGGAATCCCACAGCTCTCCAGGTGGACAGATGATGGTAGAGCTGTGGATGTGGTCTGTCTTGATTTCAGTAAGGTGTTTGCCACTGTACAGCTCCCACAGCATCCTTGCAATTAAACTGAGGCAGTGTGGTCTGGATGATCAGGTAGTGAGGTGGATGTGAACTGGTTGAAAGAAAGGCTTCAAAGAGTCATGGTCCATGGGATGGAGTCTAGCTGGAGGCCTGTGTCTAGTGGAGTCCCTCAGGGGTCAGTACTGGGACCAGTACTGTTCAGTATATTCATCAATGACCTGGATGAGGGCACAGAGGGCACTGCCAGCAAGTTTGCTGATGACACCAAGCTGGCTGAGACACCAGAAGTGGTGCTGCCATTCAGCCAGACTTGGACAGGCTGGAGAAATTTGATGGTGCTCAGCAAGGGCAAGTGTAGAGTCTTGCCCCTGGGAAGGAACAACTCCATGCACCAGGATAGGCTGGGCACTGACCTGCTGGAGAGCAGAGAAAGGGAAAGGGACCTGGGGGTCCTGGTGCATGGAAGGATGACCATGAGCCAGCAGTGTGCTCTTGTGGCCAGGAAGGCCAATGCCATTCTGGGGTGGATTAGAAAGGCTGTGACCAGTAGGGCAGAGAGGTTCTCCTCCCTCTCTACTCTGCCCTGGGGAAGCCACATCTGGAATATTGTGTCCAGTTCTGGGCCACTCAGGTTAAGACAGACAGTGAGCTGCTTGAGAGAGTCCAGCACAGAGCCATGAGGATGATGAAGGCAGTGGAACATCTTCCTCATGAGGAGAGCCTGAGGGAGCTGAGGGCTCTGGAGCTTGGCAAGGAGGAGCCTGAGGGTGACCTCATTGCTGTTGCTAAAGCTGTGCAGGGTGAGTGCCCAGAGGCTGGAGCCAGGCTCTGCTGGGGGATGCCCAATGCCAGCACAAGGGGCAGTGGTGGAAGCTGAGCCAGAGGAAGTGCCATGGAAATATGAGGGAAAAAAATTTCCCTGTGAAGATGACAGAGCCCTGGAGCAGGCTGCCCAGGGGGGTTGTGGAGTCTCCCTCTCTGGAGCTATTCATGACCCTCCTGGCTGTGTTCCTGTGTGAGGTGCCCTGGGTGCTGCTGCTCTGGCAGGGGGTTGGACTGGCTGAGCTTTGGAGGTCCCTTCCAGCCCCTCACATTCTGTGATTCTCCTCTGTGCTGACAGGTCCCACAGGCAGAGCTCTGCTGAAGACTTTATTTCCAGCTGCAGGAGGAATGAAGGCTCAGGAATTTCCCTGCTGTCACTGACTCCTTGATAACCTCCTGTTTACAAGGTATTTGTTCTGGAGGCTTGCCTGAATCCCTCCTACCTCTTTCAGGTGGTTTGAGCAAAGAACACATCAAAGAGCTAGACACATCTCTCATCAACTAAGCACCAGCAGCCAGATCATCTGCAGCCATTTTTTGCCTGCCTGCCACTGGGAAGAAAGTGCCTTTAGGTTGGTTTTTTGTTGTGTGTACCCCCCAGAAACACACACATCCCAACCAGCTCCTGAGTAAGCAGAGGTGAGGTCAGCATCCCCCATCCTCCTCACTGGAACACTCTGCAGCCACCACAAGCCCCCTGCTTTCATCTCCTGCCAAGGGTAACACAGACAGTCCATGAAAAGCTCTTTAATAACATGATACAATTACAAATCTCTAATGTGCAGCTCAAAGAGATGAATATGAAGCTTGTTGACATCTATTTCCACACCCCTCCCAACCTGAGTGACAGGTTCCAAAACCTTCATTCATTAGCCTGAGACATTCATGACTGCTCCGATCTTGTGGGGAGGAGCTGTGCCCTACATCTGAGTTGTTGGGACCACAAGGGATTAAAAAGTCAGCTTTGCAAGGATTTGGGTGCCCTGGTAGCTTTTAAAAGAGCCCTGCAAGGCACAGCCCTGCATCTGTGAGCATTTCCATGTCTGTTTCAAGTGGCCTGAGATGAGCTGCAGGCGCTTGGCCCTTGGGCTTTTAACAGCCTCCTCGGTTAATCCTCTGAAGAAATCCGAGAAGGGAGCTCTCAGTGCTGCTAGTCAAGGGCCAGGGTTTGTCTGGATCCATCCCTTCACATCAGCACAGAGAACTTGTACAGCAGCTCATCTTTCAGACAAGCAGAGCAAAGGAGCTGGAGCCATTGCCAAGTCCCAGTGGAATCCTGAGTGTTGGACTATAAAGTAACTCTGGTCACAGGCGAATAGGAAAGTGTGCTCGTGGCCAGGAAGGTCAATGCCATTCTGGGCTGGATTAGAAGGGCTGTGACCAGTAGGGCAAAGAGGTTCTCCTCCCCCTCTACTCTGCCCTGCTGAGGCCACAGCTGGAATATTGTGTCCAGTTCTGGGCCCCTCAGGTCAAGAGGGAAAGGGAACTGCTTGAGAGAGTCCAGCACAGAGCTACAAAATTAATTAAGGGAGTGGAGCATCTTCCTCATGAGCAGAGCCTGAGGGAGCTGAGGGCTCTGGAGCTTGGAGAGCAGGAGCCTGAGGGTGACCTCACTGCTGGTGATAAAGCTGTGCAGGGTGAGTGCCCAGAGGCTGGAGCCAGGCTCTGCTGGGGGATGCCCAATGCCAGCACAAGGGGCAGTGGTGGGAGCTGAGGCAGAGGAAGTGCCATGGAAACAGGAGGAAGAATTTTGTCACTGTGAGGGTGCCAGAGCCCTGGAGCAGGCTGCCCAGGGGGGTTGTGGAGTCTCCCTCTCTGGAGATGTTCCAAACCCTCCTGGCTGTGTTCCTGTGTGAGCTGCTCTGGGTGCTCCTGCTCTGGCAGGGGGTTGGACTGGCTGAGCTTTGGAGGTCCCTTCCAGCCCCTAACTGTCTGTGACTCTGTAAAGCCATGGGGCTGGCAATTAGAAAGCTCCTGTTCCTGGCTCTGCTCTTGTCTAAAGGACAATGTTAGCTGAGATGGCTTCATCTTCAGAGCCAAGGAGACAGGCAGCTCAGTGCAACTGAGCAAAGTGGTGAAGCTCAGCCCAGCACACACCTTGCTTTGGCAGGTGGGACATAAAATGTGTTATTAAGTCCTGGTTAAAGAGTTGCCTTTGATAGTTTTACCCCTGAGTTGCCATGAGTTAGCTGAGGGACAGGAACTCAGCTGTGTGGCTGTGTCCTTGGTTTCTCCTTGGATGCTCTCCACATCTTGCAGGGACCAAGCCTTGCTTTTGAGGGCTCCAGGAGCACTGGCTGGAAGGGATGCATGGGCAGGGGGACATGGACAGACAGATCAGCAGCAGCAGGCAGAAAACCTCTGCTTTTTCCCTAGAACATGGAAGCAACTTGGCTGTTGAATGCTGTTCCAATCTTCACTAGTGGCAATGCTGCATGTACCTTCTCTCACATGGGCACAGGGGAGGACAGAGCTCCTCCTTTGGGCACCAGCTCTCCTGGTGAACAGCACTGCCCAATATTCACTTCCAACAGCTCAGGGCCTGCCTGATCAGAGGCACCTTTTCATTAGGTTGACATGAGGAACCTCAGCTGCAGCCTGAGCAGGATCTGTGCAGGCTGCTCTCATCTGGAGAACAAGGAGCTTGCCATCCCCAGGGAATCACAGGCTTCCTGCAGAGCAGGACCTCTTGTCTCAAGGCAGAGCAGTGCAGGTGCCAGTCATGGGAAACAGGGCTCGGAGGCTTTGGCAGCCCTGCGGGAAAATCACTTTCATCCTCCAGTGACTTAGACCTGCCTGAGTTCTGTGTTCAGTTCAGTAACTGCCCTCTGGCAAGAGCCCCAGGGTGGCTGTCAGTGGTCAGCAAAAACACTGCTGGTCCTGTTGCTGAAGCTGCTCTCCTTCACCATCACTCGGTAGGAGATGCGCATGAAGGAGCCGGTGAGCAGCACGACGAAGAGGATGAGGAGCAGAGACCAAACTCCTGAGTCAATCCCCTTGAGGAAGCTTGGGCTGTCCTGAGGGGTGCTGCTGCTCACACTCAGCAGGTACCCAAGTGTCCAGCCAGATGATGTGTCACCCATCTGCTGAAACAGAAAGGAAGCAGAGGTCAGGAGGGGAGGCAGCCTGCACCTCGGCTGTGTTTCTGTGTACTTGATTGGAGGCTGATCCCAGGTTAGGTTTGAAATGAAGAACTCTCCCACTCCCAGTCCCCTGAGGACACTAATAGGCCTCCATTACCCTGACCAATCTCACCTGGCACTTCTTCCCACTCTTCTGTCCATGGGCCTGGGAACTCTATTTAAGCTCTGACCTGGGCAGCTACCTTTCTCCTGAGCTGTGGGTGTGTGCTGCTCCTTCTCTTGCTTACTGCCTGGTTTTCCCAGCTCTCCATTGTGAGCAGTTCTATCTCTGGCCCTGCTGCCTGTTTGAACCTCAGCCCTATGTTGTAGGTTGCTTGTCTCTGGCTTTCCAGGCTGAGCTCCCTGGCTGGACCTTGGACCTGCCTCATTATCTTGCCTGGATCTGATGGCCACCACGTGGCTGACCAACCTGCTGCCATGGCCCTGCTCAGTGGCACTATGCCTTTGCTGGGGTGATGAGAAGCCAGGGAACAGGCTTTCCTTTCTTTTGTGAAGGGGAGGACCTGAACCAAGTCCTCCTTCCCTGGGAACAGCCTTTCCTTTCTTTTATGAAGGGGAAGACCTGAACCAAGTCCTCCTTCCCTGGGAACAGGCTTTGCCTTCTTTTGTGAAGGGGAAGACCTGAACCAAGTCCTCCTGCCCTGGGAACAGGCTTTCCTTCCTTTTGTGAAGGGGAAGACCTGAAGCAAGTCCTCCTTCCCTAGGAACAGGCTTTCCCTTCTTTTGTGAAGGGGAGGACCTGAACCAAGTCCTCCTTCCCTTAGAGGCTCCAGATCCTGAAGCTATTTCAGACCCTCACCAGGATGAGGGTGATTGGAAAGAGGTTGGGCAGCATCTTTCAGCTTAGGGAATATTATCAGCAGTTTGCCCTTAGCATGAAGTGGTGACCAAGCAATCCTGGGTGTAGACACTTACAGGTGAGGTTGTTCCAGCTCAGAGTTTTCACCCATTTGGACTGCAGGGGGGGAAAGTGCTGTCTCTAGCTCCCTGACACTGGGTTTGCTTCCTCATCATGATTGTGAATTTATTTTGCAAGAGCAGCTTGCTGGAGAAACTCAGCTGATTAAGGCTTGTAGGAGTGGGGACAGGCTGGCTGGTGTGAAACCAGCTCTCCTTTGTAGCTGGAAATACCACACTGTGGCTAACTGACCTTCTGGAATGCAGTCCAGACAGACCCATCCAAGTCCAAGGTGTAGCCCTTTGTACTGAGTTGAAAGATGAAGGCAGAGGTGAGGCAGTAGTCAGCAAGTGAATCCAGGCTTCTCTGGGACTCCCTAGCCAGCTGGTGCCACTGCCAAAGGAATATGGGGAAGAAAGAAAAGGAGTAAATATGTTGCTGGGAATGGTAACTGAGAAAACTTTGCCAGGCTGTGCTGGGGCAATCCCAACACACTCCAATCTCTGGCAGATCCAGGCTGGACAGAGAATGGCTCCAGAGCAGCCCTGAGGAGAAGGCCTTGGGGGTGTCAGTTGGTGACAAACTCCCCAGGAGCCAGCAGTGGTCCCTGGCAGCCCAGAGCCAGCTGAGTGCTGAGCTGCAGCCAGAGCAGGGAGAGCAGCAGCACAGGGAGGGGATTCTGCCCCTCTGCTCTGCTCTGCTCAGACCCCACCTGCAGCACTGCCTCCAGCTCTGGGGCCCCCAGCACAAGAAGGACCTGGAGCTGATGGAGAGGCTCCAGAGGAGGCCACAAAGATGATCAGAGGGCTGCAGAACCTCCCCTGTGGGGCCAGACTGGGAGAGTTGTGGCTGTTCAGCCTGGAGAAGAGAAGGCTCCAGGGAGACCTCAGAGCAGCCTCCCAGTACCTGAAGGGGCTGGGGAGGGACTTTGGACAAGGGCTGGGAGTGCCAGGGTGAGGAACAATGGCTTTGGGCTGGGAGAGGGGAGATTGACACAGGAGGTGAGGAAGAAAGTCTTCCCAGTGAGGTGGGGAGACCCTGGCACAGGTTGCCCAGGGAGGTGGTGGAGGGAAGTTGGATGAGGCCTTGAGCAGCCTGCTGTAGTGGGAGGTGTCCCTGCCCATGGCAGGGGGATTGGAACTGGATGATCAAGGCCTTGTTTCTCCAGAATGTCACTGCTGAAGGATACTAAATATCAGCTCTTCTGAGGAGAAGTGCAACATCTTGCCTTCATGCAATGGTAGCTGCTTCAGAGTCAGCCTCCTCAACAAGGGCTGAATTGTGTTAGGTCTCTGGTATCAAATCAGTAGCTGAACAGCAGGCTTGCTGTGACATCTCCTTTCCTGCTCTGGGACTGGCAGTGGGGCTGGAGGAGGGATTTGTGTCCTGTGCAGACTGAATCCCTGTTTCCTGCTCCCCCTGGACTGTGGTCTAGGAACCAGTGTCATCTCTGAATGCCTTTGTTCCCATCTTGTTAAGTCCCAGGCAGATCCAGGAGCAGCAGGACTGGCAGTCAGGCCTCCTAAAGCTGCTCTCTAAGTTGAGCTCATGATGCAGCCTTTCTCTCAACAGGGACATCACCAAGATCTTCTCTCCAGAAGAGAAAGCTTTGGGGAGCTGCTTATGAGCTTTGCTACCCCATTAGCAAACCCTGTTGAAGTTGTCCTCTTTGAATGCTGTTGTGGATGGTCAGGGTAGGTGCAGATGAGGGTGACCTCATCAGCTCCCAAATGAGGGAAAAGAACTTAGAGGTTCCCCCTGGCTTGGTCTCTGTGTGCCCAGGTGAATTGGGAAAGCCCCTAGAGCCTAAGCAGATGTGTTCCTTGCACTTAAGGAGGGGAGGAAGAGCAAGGTGATTTACAGAATGAGTGGACAGCCTTCCTGTTTGCTCCTTCCTAGGCAGTGAAAGGTACTTAGGGCTTAACATTCAGTTGAGGCCAGTTGCTACCAGCAGCAGCTGAAGGAAAAGAAGTGGAGTCTGTTTCCTTCCAGTAAAACCAAATCCCCAAACCCAGGCAAATCCAAGTTTATCCCTGAGGGAGCCAGCCAATTATGGCTCTCTGTCTGAGCCCAGACTTTGCCTTGTTCCCCACTCTCTGTGCACACCAAATTATTCCACAGTTACCTCTTTGATGGACATCCCACAAAGCCTGTCGACTGCCTGTCCCAGGTCAGGGGAAGGGCCAGTTTCTCTCATGAAGTCCATGGCCTCAGAAATCACCTACAACAGCAGCAGCAAGAATCATCAGGCTGGACTGTGCTCTGCCTCCCCTGGGTGCCTACAGAGCCCATGGGAAAGCAAGGGGCAGCAGCTGTGGGTTCATTGCCAGGGGGTCCTTGCTGTGTGCCTGTGGGGGTGGTTACAGCTCTGGTGGGTGCAAGGAAGACAAGCAGATCTGTTCTTGTCTGGAGATGGCAACAGGACTGTTTCTACCTCAGGTAGTGATAGGACTAGGAGGAATGGAGTGAAGCTGGAGGTGGGGAGATTGAGGCTGGAGGGGAGGAGGAAGTTCTTCCCCATGAGAGTGGTGAAGCCCTGGAATGGGTTGTCCAGGGAGGTGGTTGGGGCCCTGTCCCTGGAGGTGTTTAAGGCCAGGCTGGCTGAGGCTTTGGCCAGGCTGATCTAGTGTGGGGTGTCCCTGCCCATGGCAGGGGGGTTGGAACTGGCTGATCCTTGTGGTCCCTTCCAACCCTGACTGATACTACGGTACTATTCCAAGTTCTGATTGCTCTGGACTGTTACCTTGCATGCAGCAGCCTTCCTGGCCCTGCCTGGGTGAGTAGACTAATCCTAATCTCCTTGGAGGCCTTGGCAGCAGGGAGCTGGGGGAATTTCTGCAGTTCCTCCCTCTAAAATACATCCAGTTTGTCCTAGGATCTTCACCTGGTCCTAGCTTCACAGCCACATGATTTGGGACACTAGATCCAGGGGCTCAGATGTCAGCATGCCTGTGCTGGAGTGTGCCCAGGGGTTTGCTAAGGGAGTGGGAAAAGGTTTTCAGCTTCACCACAGACTTGGTGTGGGAAAACCTGCTCAGCATGCAGCTGCAGGCTGTCCTATCCCTGCTGGCTCTGTGGAGCCCCACAGCTTCTCTCTCAAGCAGACACTGGTGAGATGTGGATGAAGAAAGCCCACCACAGGCATTGGTGGGAAGCCCAAGGACTGTGTTCCTGGATCCAGCATCACCAAGTGACATTGCTCAAGCTGTAGGCTTCTAATGGGCAAAATGACAACCCCTGGCTTTAACAGAGGAGGGTTGATATATGTAAGAAAGCTCAGGGCACTGTGAACATGCTCTGCATGCCTGCATCAATGCTCTCCAAGAGACACACAAGCACCATGGAAGGGCTTCCTGCTTGCAGGCTCTGTTTGGCTCCTTACTGCATACACATGCACAAAATTGCTGTCCAGAGGTGCTAAGATCACCTTCAGGGTGAAGGGAGACAAAAGCTTTCCTTGGCCCCTCTGAATGGCTCCTCCAGCCCAGCAGGGGAGCCAAAAGAGCAGCACCTGGGAATCAGCTGGGACCTTCCCCCTGGGGTATTTGCTTTGCTGACTGCAGTGGTGAAGCCTCTTGAAAAGCACATCCTCAATGCTTCCTTTGAAAGCAGGCAGGTGCTTTGCTTCTGCCACATTTGCTTTCACTTGGAGGGGGACAGGATCTGAGGCTAACTCAGGAACCATTTTAAGTCTCCACCAGAAGTGATTTGTTTGTTTTCAGAAATAAACTACTCTCTCTAGCATGGGCAGCAGGTGGAGGGAGGGGATTCTGCCCCTCTGCTCTGCTGAGAGCCCCCCTGCATTGCTGGGGCCAGCTCTTGAGATCCCAGCACAAGAAGGACACAGAACTGGCAGAGCAGATCCAGAGGAGGCCACAGCAATGATGCAAGGGCTGGAAGCCCTCTGCTGTGGATAGAATAGAATTGAATTAACCAGGTTGGAAAAGACCTTTGAGATCATCAAGTCCAACCTATCACCCAACACCATCTGATCAACTAAACTAAGTGTCCCATCCAGTCTCTTGTGTGGGGACAGGCTGGGAGAGTTGGGGCTGCTCAGCCTGGAGAAGAGAAGGCTCCAGGGAGCAGCAACCTGAAGGGGTGCACAGGGGAGCTGGAGAGGGACTTGTCACAAAGGCAGGGAGTGACAGGACAAGGCTGTCCTATCCCTGCTATTCCTCTCTCAAGCAGACATTGTTGAGCTGGGGATGAAGAAAGCCCACCCCAGGCATTGGTGGGATGCCCTGGTCCACATTTGAGCACCTGTGTGCCAGTGCTGGGCAGAGGACAGGAGTGCATGTGAGCAGCATTAGCCAGGGCAGTGCCCCCTGGCTGGCAGAGGGCACGGTGTGGCTGCTGCCTCTCTATTCAGCAGTGCTCAAACTGGTCCCATTGCACGTGTTCTCCACACCAGCTGCCTGCCCCAGTGGAAACGAGAACTTACCAGAAACCTGGTCCTGGGCTTGCTGGGGGAATGCATGAGGAAGCTGCAGGAGGAGGAAGAGTTGAGCAGGCCTTGCACTAGCCCCACGCAGGCAGTGGCGTTGCTGGAGCCGCTGATGTTGAAGACCTCCTCAGGGCCAGGGCTGTGCCTTGTGTCACCCCCGGCAGCACAGGGTCCTGCCTGCACGGACTGCCACTGCACCTCCTGGGAGTAGGTGAGGGGCCAGCAAGGGTTCCACACAGTCTGAGCACTTCTCTGATCCTGGAGGCAGAATAAAACAAGGCCAGAGGCAGCAGGAGATGTGGCTTGCATCCCAGGGTTTCACAGGGGCAACAAAGCTGGGGAGGGGTCTGGAGCACAGCCCTGGGAGGAGAGGCTGAGGGAGCTGGGGTTGCTTAGCCTGGAGAAGAGGAGGCTCAGGGGAGACCTCATTGCTCTCTCCAACTCCCTGAAGGGAGGTTGTAGCCAGGTGGGGGTTGGTCTCTTCTCCCAGGCAAGTAGCACCAGAACAAGAGGACACAGTCTCAAGCTGTGCCAGGGGAAGTTTAGGCTGGAGGTGAGGAGAAAGTTCTTCCCTGAGAGAGTCATTTATCATTGGGATGTGCTGCCCAGGGAGGTGGTGGAGTCCCCATCCCTGGAGGGGTTTAAGAGGGGATTGGATGTGGCACTTGGAGCCATGGTCTAGTCATGAGCTCTGTGGTGACAGGTTGGACTCTTTGAGGTCTCTTCCAACCTTAGTGATACTGTGTGATACAAAAATCTAGCAGTGAAGGAGTTTTCCTCTGGCCCCACAATGTTGTGACCACAGGGGCAGGCTGCAAAAGCTTTGCCAAAACTTATCTCAGCCAGGGAACTGCAAGGCCCAGACTGTTCCAGCAGGATCCCAGTTCCTCCCCAGCTCAGGACAAGCTGCAGTGACTGGACCTGCTGTGGGAGGCTGAGGGGCTCCAGCCCTCCCTGCTCTCCCTGAGGCCAGAGATAGAATTCCAAGGCATCCTGTACTCACTGTAGTTGGAAGAAAGAGGCTGCCTTAACAATGGCTAAACCCATCAGGGATCAGTTTCTTATCTGTAGAAATCCCCCAACATAACTGGGGTGAACTGGGTCTCCATGTGGGAAATTCAGGTCTCAAATGGAATCACAGAATGGTTTGGGTTGGAGGGGACCTTAAAAATCATCCAGTTCCCAGCCCCATGCCATGGGCAGGGACACCTCACACTAGACCAAGTCCATCCAGGTCTCATCCAGCCTGGCCTTGCACACTTCCAGGGACAAGGCTTCCACAGCTTCTCTGGGTAACCTGTGCCAGTGCCTCACCCCTGTCATGGGCAAGGATTTCTTCCTAATGTCTGATCTCAATCCAGCTTCTTCTACTTTGAAGCCATTGTCCCTTGTCCTGCCACTCCCTGCCTCTGTAACAAGTCCCTCTCCAGCTCCCCTGTGCACCCCTTCAGGTACTGGAAGGCTGCTCCCTGGAGCCTTCTCTTCTCCAGGCTGAGCAGCCCCAACTCTCCCAGCCTGTCCCCACACAAGAGACTGGATGGGACACTTAGTTTAGTTGATCAGATGGTGTTGGGTGATAGGTTGGACTTGATGATCTCAAAGGTCTTTTCCAACCTGGTTAATTCAATTCTATTCTATCCACAGCAGAGGGCTTCCAGCCCTTGCATCATTGCTGTGGCCTCCTCTGGATCTGCTCTGCCAGTTCTGTGTCCTTCTTGTGCTGGGATCTCAAGAGCTGGCCCCAGCAATGCAGGGGGGCTCTCAGCAGAGCAGAGGGGCAGAATCCCCTCCCTCCACCTGCTGCCCATGCTAGAGAGAGTAGTTTATTTCTGAAAACAAACAAATCACTTCTGGTGGAGACTTAAAATGATTCCTGAGTTTGCCTCAGATCCTGCCCCCCTCCAAGTGAAAGCAAATGTGGCAGAAGCAGAGCACCTGCCTGCTTTCAAAGGAAGCATTGAGGATGTGCTTTTCAAGAGGCTTCACCACTGCAGTCAGCAAAGCAAATACCCCAGGGGGAAGGTCCCAGCTGATTCCCAGGTGCTGCTCTTTTGGCTCCCCTGCTGGGATGGAGGAGCCAAGGAAAGCTTTTGTCTCCCTTCACCCTGAAGGTGATCTTAGCACCTCTGGACAGCAATTTTGTGCATGTGTATGCAGTAAGGAGCCAAACAGAGCCTGCAAGTAGGAAGCCCTTCAATGGTGCTTGTGTGTCTCTTGGAGAGCATTGATGCAGGCATGGAGAGCATGTTCACAGTGCCCTGAGCTTTCTTAGATGTATCATCCCTCCTCTGTTAAAGCCAGGGGTTGCCATTTTGCCCATTAGAAGCCTACAGGTTGAGCAATGTCACTTAGTGATGCTGGATCCAGGAACACAGTCCTTGGGCTTCCCACCAATGCCTGTGGTGGGCTTTCTTTATCCACATCTCACCAGTGTCTGCTTGAGAGAGAAGCTGTGGGGCTCCACAGAGCCAGCAGGGATAGGACAGCCTGCAGCTGCATGCTGAGCAGGTTTTCCCACACCAAGCCTGTGGTGAAGCTGAAAACCTTTTCCCACTCCCTTAGCAAACCCCTGGGTGCACTCCAGCACAGGCATGCTGACATCTGAGCCCCTGGATCTAGTGTCCAAAATCATGTGGCTGTGAAGCTAGGACCAGGTGAAGATCCTAGGACAAACTGAATGTATTTTAGAGGGAGGAACTACAGAAATTGCCCCAGCTCCCTGCTCCCCAGTGAGGGTGGTGAGATCCTGGAACAGCTTGCCCAAGGAGGTCATGGATGCTCTCTTCCTGGAAGTGCTCACAGCCAGGTTGGATGAGGCCTTGAGCAACCTGGTCTAGTGTGAGGTGTCCTTGTCCATGGCAGGGGGGTTGGAACTGGATGATCTGTGGGTCTCTCCCTACCTAAACCATTCTGTGTATCTAGGAACCTTGCAAATGTCCTGTGGCTGGCACTCACCTGGATGAGTGTGGCGAGCAGCCTGCTGCGGAGCTGGTCCGTGCCGTGGCAGGGGCAGTGGTGAGTGTACACCTTGTGTGTCTGCCCGTACAGCTGCAGCCTCACTCCATCTTCTGGTGCCTGGCTCTCTTCTTCCACCTTGTAAGTGAGCTGTGTTGAGGTTCCTCCCACAGACAGGACTCCTGCCATCCCCTTCCCAGAGGGGACCAACTGTCCTCGCCAGTCGTACTGATCCAAAGAGAACCAGAGAGGTCACTTCTCAAGACCTGCACCTGGGTTACAGTCAGATGCAAGCATGAGTGCACACAGAGAGAAAGCAGCTTTCTGCTACAGCCTAACACTTTTCTTTTGCCCACAGGACACAAGGATGCTGAACTATGGCTTTGGAGGGGACAGAAGAGCCATTGTACAGACATTGCCATCTGCACGGAGAGAGACCAGCGAGGCTGAGAGCCCTGGGGGTGTTGAGCCTGGAGAAGAGCAGCCCCAGAGGGGAGCTGAGCACGGCTCAGCAAGAGCTAAAAGGTGGGGGGCAAGAGGATGGGGCCAGGCTCTTGTCAGTGATGCCCAGGGACAGGGCAAGGGGCACAAACTGGAATGCATGAGGTTCCATCTGAAGCAAAGAAGAAACTTCTTTGTTGTGAAGGTGCTGGAGGCCTGGAGCAGGCTGCCCAGAGAGGTTGTGAAGCCTCCTTCTCTGGAGAGCTTCCAACCCCACCTGGCCACTGTGATCCTGGGCAAGCTGCTGTGGCTTTAGCAGGGGGTTGGACTGGATATCTCCAAAGGTTCCTTCCAACCTCCACCACGATGGGATTCTGATGTGAGCATCCTGGATGTCCAGAAAGCCTCACATCTGTTATGGCAACTTCATGAACAGGTCTGTGAAAGGCCACGTGAGAGATCTTGTCCTTCAGCCTAGCTATAACCATCTCAGACTATGCCCCCCACCATCAGGTGTTGGATATAACCTTCTCCTCTGGCAGGCAGTGAGAGCTGTGCCTAAGCAGTGTTTAAAGTACAGGACTTTGATGATCCCTATGTTGCTAACAGGAGTTGCTCAGGGCTGTGCTCTCCAGGCAGGATTGTTCCTTACCTTGAAGAAATTCTGCAGGACATAGTTAACAGCAACCCAATTGAATGCTTCCTTGTTTGGACTGGGCAGAATTTGTGCCCCCTGAAAGTCAAAGGGGGATGACTTCAGGGCCACAGTGAGGTCTGCAAGGGCAGTGTCAGAGAGGATGGGATGGGTGAGGCTGAACAGAAGAGAAAAAGAAGGCACATTTATCATAGTATCATAGTATCAGTCAGGGTTGGAAGGGACCACAAGGATCATCTAGTTCCAACCCCTCTGCCATAGGCAGGGACACCCCACATTTATGGTTGCATGGCCCTGCCAGAAGCAGCTTGCAGTGGGGGCACAGCTGCAGGACTTCTGCTCTGCTCCTCATTTTGGGTAGTAGTGCAGAGACACAAGGTCCCACTCCTGCTGCTACTTCTCTCTCCCCTTGCATGGCACTGGGGCCAAGAACAGCAGAGGGATGATCTGAGAAATTGTGCCACCATTCAAGAACCTGGGAGTTTAATACCCTCTGCCACTAAGGGAATCCTTTGGCCTTGCCCCACTGATGTGGTCCTGTCCAGACCTTTCTTTAACCCAGCATCTAAAAGGAGATAAAGGTCCCATTAATGAGGTGACTGAGAACAGGGTCCCCAAAAGTGTGCATGCTAAGCTGGATCTTCCCCCTCTGCACACATTCCAGGTCAGGTTGGACAGAGCTTTGAGCAACCTTGTCTAGTCAAAGATGTCTCTGTTCACTGAAGAGGGGTGGACTAGGTGACCTTTAAAGGTCCTTGCCAACCCAGAGCATTCTATGATCTTCCCACCACCATTCCCACCCTGTTAACAAGAAGCCCCTCTGCAAGCCCCTGTGGGTTGTCAGATAAACTGAAAGCCCTTTAGCTGCCAGACCTTTCCCCAGGCACTCACTGTGAAGCCTTGATTGTGAAGGAGACTTTAGACAGACTGGTAGCAGCAGCAAGGCTGTCACCTTCATGGCTGCTTGGGGGAACAGGATGGAGACACAGCCATGCTGTGCTCCCCTTGAGTACATCAGCACCTCACCAGCAGGTTAGGGATGGAACCCAGTACAGAGCAGAAAGGGTTAGGTGCATTTACAGGATGGTCTGGGTGACAAGGGCTGATCTCTGGCTGGGGGGCTGCAATGTTCACTCACTTCAGCTCCCTCATGCTGGTGGTTGCTCCCAGGTAGAGGGGGGTTTGGCTGTGCTGCTCTGCTGGGATCTCCTTCTGGGCCCACTTCAAGCATGGCTCCAAGCTCTTCCCTGCTTTCTGAGGAGAATCTGAGTAGCTGGAGAGTCCTAGACCTGAGGACCAGAAGAAGGAATTAATCTTTCTAAGGAGAGGTATGAGAGAGGTGTGAGAGTTGTTACCCAGAGGTTGCTGTCCTAGGGCATGGTTAATGACAGGACCTGTCACAGGCAGAAGGAAGGACTTGGAATCATAGAATTGCCAGAGTTGGAAGGGACCTCAAGGATCAGCCAGTTCCAACCCCCCTGCCATGGGCAGGGACACCTCACACTACAGCAGGTTGCTCACAGCCACATCCAGCCTGGCTGCAAACACCTCCAGGCAGGAGGCTTCCACTACCTCCCTGGGCAACCTGTGCCAGGCTCTCACCACCCTCATGGGGAACAACTTCTTCCTCACATCCAATCTCAATCTCCCCATTTCCAGTTCTGCTCCATCCCCCCCAGTCCTATCCCCTCCCTGGGGAGGGACCCTCAAAAGCCCCTCCCCAGCTTTCTTGTAGCCCCCTTCAGATACTGGAAGGTCACAATTAGGTTTCCTCAGAGCCTTCTCCTCTCCAGACTGAACAACCCCAACTCTCTCAGTCTGTCCTCACAGCAGAGCAGCTCCAGCCCTCTGCTCCTCCTCGTGGCCCTTCTCTGGACACCTTCCAGCACCTCCAGATCCTTTCTGGAACAGAGGCTCCAGAATTGGACCCAGAGCTCCAGGTGTGGTCTGAGCAGAGGGGGAGAATCACCTCCCTTGACCTGCTGGCTATGCTTCCCCCAGGCAGCTCTTGTACCAAAATATGGTACTGGGAGCACAAGTCATCTGCATGGAAGTCCCAAACTGCACTAAGAGAACCTTAGCTCTGCTGCTGAGACATCCCATACCTAGCACACACTGTCTGCTGCAACAGCTGGGGCTGTCTCAGCCCACAGAGGAGGAAATGTGGCTTTAGCCACTCTCACAGATGAAGTCCACGCTGCCATGCAGACAGAGATGAGACTGATGTGTCACCTCCCTCTTCCACCCACTTCCTCCTGTGTTGGCAGGGCTGGCTTCCGAGCCCCCCACCTGCAACTCTGCTCCAGGGGAAGCTGCATGCAAGCTTTGAGTCATCCTCTTTCCAGCAGGGCTCAGTGGGGTGTGAAGTGCTGGGTTTGAGCTACCCAGCAGAACCTCACTTCCCCATCCTCTGGCCCACTCATCTTCCTGGCTGCATGACTCCCTCACCACATGCTTTGCCCTCCCAAGCCCTGTGCAGGGCTGAGCTGCAGTTTGCCTGCAGCTGCTCCATGGGTCTGGCTGCTGAGCCATGCAGACAGAGGACTTCTTCTCTCAGCTGAGCAAGAGAACTTCCTGGACCCCTCACTGCTGCTGCTGCCAAGCTGCTGCACCAAGCTAGAGCTGCTATTTTTAGCCAAGGCAGTGAACATGGCAGAAGTCAAGGGACACCTTGACTTCCAGTATCTGAAGAGGGGCTACAGAAAGCTGCTGAGGGACTTCTTAGGGTGGCAGGTAGCGATAGGACTGGGTGGAGGAGGGGGGGAATAGATCCAAGCTAGAGGAGGAGAGATTTAGATTAGGCATTAGGAAGAAGTTCTTCCCCATGAGGGTGGTGAGAGCCTGGCACAGGTTGCCCAGGGAGGTGGTGGAAGCCTCATCCCTGGAGGTTTTTAAGGCCATTCTGGATCTGGCTCTGAGCAACCTGATCTAGTGGAAAGTGTCCCAGCCTATGGCAGTGGGGTTGGAACTGGATGATCCTTAGGGTCCCTTCCAACCCTGGCAATTCTGTGACACACACAAGGTCCCCAAGATGATGACAGAACATCTACCTCACCAAGAAAGGCTGAGAGCTGGGGCTGGTTAGCCTGGAGAAGAGGAGACTGAGGGGGGATCTCATGAATGCTGATCAATATCTAAAGGCTGTGTGTCAGGAGGATGGAGCCAGACTCTTCCCAGGGGTGTCCAGTGACAGGACAGGAGGCATTGGCCACAATCTGCAACACAGGAGGCTCCACATAAACAAAATGAAAATATCTTCACTTAGAGGGTGGCAGAGCACTGGAACAGGCTGCCCAGAGAGGTGGTGGAGTCCCCATCAAAGCCTGCCTGGGCCTGTTCCTGTGTGTTTTACTCTGAGTGACCCTGCTGTAGCAGTGGGGTTGGACTAGAGGATCCCCAGAGGGCTCTTCCAACCCCTACCATCCTGGGAATCTTCTGTGTGTGGTTTGCATTGCTTACAGTCTGCAGGGGCACCAACCCTCTTCTCTGCTTGTTGGGCAGCTGCCCTCCCACAGCAGACTGCTACAGAATCCTGCCCCCCCCCCCAGCATCCTGCTGCCATCAGGCTTCAACATCAAAGCAAGACTCAGTGATAGGGAAGGGAAACCCCAAGCACTAATGTGTGAAATCCTTCCAGCTTTGGCAGGGCCAAACTGCTTCAAACCAGCAAAGAAGCCTCCAGTAGTTTCCAAAATGTGACACCCAGGACCATGCTGAACTCGTGCTGGCAGCCCCCACATGGAGGACTGGAGCCTTGGAACCTCTGTGGTGCTGGAGCTACAGCACTTACTGCCCAGAATCAGTCAGCAGGAGTCACCATGCAGCCAGATTTGTCTCTGTTGCTGTTGGCTCTCATGCCTGGCTGAGAAGCTCAGCAACCTTGGCCCTGCTACTGATCCACGAGGACATCAGAACAAGCCCCATCCTCTCTGTGAGCTGCCTTGCCTGCAGCAGGCCAAACACCTGCCACCTGCTGCTGCCAAGTGCTCTGCTGCCCACGTCCAGAAGACCCCTGGTGAGATGCAGCTTGTGCTTCACTGGCACCATTCTGTCAATTAACAGCTAAGTGATGCAGGAGCCAAGGGAACTGCAACAATGGTGCATGCACACATCCTAGAAGCATAGAATCAATCACAGAAGCATAGAATCACAGAGTCAGACACACGGTCATAGAATCACAGAGCCATAGAATCACAGAGCCAAAGAGCCATAGAATCACAGAGCCATAGAATCACAGAGTCACAGAGCCATAGAATCACAGAGTCACAGAGCCATAGAGTCACAGAATCACAGTATCACAGTCATAGAATCAGAGAGCCATAGAATCACAGAGTCATAGAATCAGAATCACAGAGTCATAGAATCACAGTCATAGAGTCACAGAGTCACAGAGCCATAGAATCAGAGTCACAGAGTCAGAGAATCACAGAGCCACAGAATCACAGAGCCATAGAGTCACAGAGCCATAGAGTCACATAGAGTCATAGAGTCAGTCACAGAGTCATAGAATCACAGAATCACAGTATCACAGTCATAGAATCAGAGAGCCATAGAATCACAGAATCACATAATCATAGAATCAGAATCAGAGTCACAGAATCACAGAATCATATAATCACAGAGTCACAGAATCACAGAGTCATAGAATCAGAGAGTCATAGAATAGTCTGGGCCAGAAGGGACCTCCAAAAGTCATCCAGTCCAACCTCCCCAAAGTCAACAGGGACATCCTCCACTAGATCAGGTTGCTCAGAGCCCTGTTCAGCCTCACCTTGCATACCTCTAGGCATGGGGCCTCCCTGGGCAACCTGTGCCAGTGTTCCACCGCCCTCATAGTAAAGAACTTGTTCCTAACACCCAGTCTAAATCTGTTCTTCTCCAGATTGAAGCCATTGCTCCTTGTCCTGTCCCTGCAGGCCTTTGTAAACAGTCTCTCCCCACCCTTCCTGTAGCCCCCTTCAGGTACTGGAAGGCTGCTCTAAGGTCTCCCCAGAGCCTCCTCCTCTCCAGGCTGAACACCCCCAGCTCCCTCAGCCTGTCCTCACAGCAGAGCTGCTCCAACCCCCTGATCATTTTTGTGGCCCTCCTCGGGATCCTCTCCATCAGGTCCACATCCTTCCTGCTTCTCTTCCATTCCATGCTTAGAGGGCAAGAGGCTTGTTTCAGGCAGGGGTCTTCCAGCTAGGAGTGTGGGTTTGAACATTACAATGGGGCCAGTTTAGTCTGGACCAAAAGCTGGAGCCAAAAGCTGACTACAGTGTTTAGCAGCACGTTTCACATACTTATTGAGGATGTTTCAGCTGTCAAGGACACCCCAAGAAGAAGTCATTGAATTGGATTGGATTGGATTGGATTGGATTGGATTGGATGGGATTGCATTGGATGGGATTGCATTGGATTGCATTGAATTGAATTGCATTGAATTGAATTGAATTGAATTGAATTGAATTGAATTGAAATGAAATGTGCTGCCCAGGGAGGTGGTGGAGTCACCATCCCTGGAGTTGTTCAAGAGGGGATTGGATGTGGCACTTGGAGCCATGGTTTAGTTGTCAGGAGGTGTTGGGGGACAGGTTGGACTTGATGATCTCTGAGGTCTCCAACCTTATTGATTCTATGATCTATGATTCCATGATCTATGAATTGAATTGAATCAAAGCCATTGCCCCTCATCCTGTCACTGCAGGTCTTTAGGAACAGTCTCTCTCCATCCTTCTTGTAGCCCCCTTCAGGTACTGGAAGGCTGCTATTAGGTCTGCCCAGAGATCTTTGTGTTCCCATCCATTCCACACCAGTCCCACAGACCACCAAGCATGCACCAGGCACCTTACCTTGCACAGCACAGGAACTGCATTCCCTGATCACCCCAGTCCTGTTGGCCTTGGTGGTGCTCCACTGGTAGATGAAGAGGATGGTGTGGGATGGGCCAGCATCCAGAACAAGGCCATACTGGAAAACCCCAAAAGCATTCTAGATGAGCACCCCTGAGTGCATGCTGCTTGGCACTGTAGGGCTACTCAGCGTCACGTAGGTGTTTGTGGGGAACCCAAGGGCCTGACTGCACTCTCTGAGCTGGCTTTGCATGTTCAAAGAAAAGGGTGAGGCCAGGTGCTGATGTGCATTTGCAAGGAGCCATCTGCATTTCTGAATATACATGAGGAGCAGCAGGAGTGGAGAGACAGCCAGAAATACCCCAGACCTACAGGAGCGTGCTCTGTAGCTGCTCCTGAAACCAGGCAGAGAGCTGCCACTGAGAGCTGAGCCACCTGGAGCTCAGGAAAAACAGGTCCTAAAGCAGTGAGGGATGGCACTGTGCAGGCTCTTGACCAATTCTGGGACTGAAACTGGGACTGATTAGTTTGCTAAGGCCTCCGTGCAGGAATCAAAGGCTGTGGCTTGCTCCTACTTCTAAGTCTCCCACATCTGTTTGATGCTCCACTGCAGAGCTGGTGTGACACAGGCTGGCTTTGCTTGGATGTGTGCCAGACCTGTCAGAGGTGCAGCACACTGGGATCAGCCAGCACAGAGACACAGAATCAGTTTGGTTGGGAAAGGCCTTTAAAATCATCAGTCCAACCATTCTGTGACTCTGCTGAGGCTGGTGCTAAACCATGGCCCTCAGCACCACACCTACACATCTTTTAAACCCCTCCAGGGAGGGGGATTCAACCACCTCCCTGAGGAGCCTGTTGCAGTGTTTAAGAACCCTTTCAGTGAAGAAGTTTCTTCTGATGTCCAGCATAAACCTTCCCTGGTACAACCTGAGGCCATTCCTTTTTGTCCTGTCACTTAGTTCCTTGGAGAAGAGGCCAACTCCCACCTCACTCCATGCTCCTTTCAGGCAGCTGTAGAGAGCCAGAATATCCCCCTCAGCCTCCTTCTCTCCAGCTGAAGAACCCCAAGTCCCTCAGCTGCTCCTCCCCAGCCCTCTTCTCCAGACCCTTCACCAGCTTTGTTGCCCTTCTCTGGATCATTGTCCAGCAGCCCCACAGAGATGCAGATCCTGTCTTGGCAGAAATGGCAGCAGTGAACATGAGATTTCTCCACACCTTGCCCACTGACAGTTCTCCACCTACCTAGCAGTCAGGCCAAAGGCTTTCCCCATCTCTTTGCAGCCCAGCCTCTGCTCTACTTGCTGCTGACCAAGCCTTGCAGAGCTGCACCTCAAGTGTGAGGGTTAAGAAATGAGAGGCCTACAGCACAGCTCTGTGGCTGTTCTGGATATCCCCACACTCAAAATAGCCCTGGTGCTAGCCTAGGGTACTAGCCTGGGGTTTCCTGCTCTCCCTGCTATTGCATGACCCCAAACTTCTCCTACACAGATAGGAAAGAAGCTCCTGAGATGTGGGAGGTGTGTGGTAGTGCTGTAGCTGTGACAGACTGGGAGGAGAAGCCTCCTGAGAGGTCAAAAGGATTTCAGCACAAGCCAGAGCCTGGCTGCAGCCTCTGAGTGACTCTGGCTGCCTGCTGCCTTCCTGGGAGCTCCCAGCTGCACCAAGCACAGCACCCGGGCTGGGAACTGGTGGGACTGGAGCTGGAGCAGAAAGGCGGAAGGAAGCTGGAACTTCCCTGCCCAAGCCTGCTGGCATCCTCCCACATGAGTGACAGCTCATCTCTCTCTCAGGGACACGTTGCCTGCTGCAGAAGAGGAAGAAGGGAATGGTATTGGCGGAGAAACCTGCATTTCTTTCCCCTCTCCTTCACAAAATGAGAGGCTGCTGGTGGGAGCACACGGGAGGAGAACTGGTCACCACATTTCTACCCCAGCTCTGCAGTAAGGAGGGACAGAGCATGCAGCAGTAAGGGTTGAGGGGTTATTTTAATTCCAATTCTGTCTGAGAGGAAAGTGGAGGCAGGGTAGAGTCTCTAAACACAGAGGTTAACCTACTTCTGTTTGATTCAACCATGGCGTGCCACTCGCCTCACCTCAGTGGCTGCAAGAGGCAGAGCAGATGGGCACTTAACCCCCCAGTCACCAGGCAGGTCTGACCCTGCTGTGCAGAGCAAGTTGGGCTCCTCAGCTGAAGCCAAGAGAGGACAGAAGAGGAGAAGGCATGGAAGACAATTTGCTTTTTAAAGACAGAAGCATCACTTCAGAGCCAAATTTCGGCTGACTTTCAAGAGGAGCTTAGCTCTTTCCCTCCACTGACACTACCTCCTAGCATGAGCTTTCTCCTCAGCCTGTGGTGAGCATCTCTGGACCACATCCAGCCTGTGTTGCCCCTGCCCAGCCAAAGGGTTTGGCTGGAAAAGCTACAGCACGTTGAAGGATGCCAACCCCTCCTTCGCAATCCTGTTCCAGTCCCCTCCTCAGCTGGTTGGTTGGGGCTGCTCAGGAGAGCAATGAATGCCAAAAGCAAGGAACCACAGCAGCTCAGATGCTCAGCTTGCATCTGACAGGAAGGTTCTCCTCAACAGGAAGGTTCTCTTCAAGAAGAAGAAGAAAGCTCTCATGAAGAAGGAGAAGGTCCTATGCTTGTTGTCCCGCTTGGCCACCGAAGGGTGGCCAAGCGGGACAACAAGCATAGGACCTTCTCCCTGCCTGTAGGGCTGCTTCTGGATGCCCTTACCTTGGTCCCAAGAGGGGTGAGAGGCACATCTTTAGTGGAGACACAAAGCAGCACGATGCCAGTCAGGCCTGCCAGGATCACCAGCCAGGGGGGAAGGAGCTCGCGCCAAGACATGAAGCACTTTCCCCTTGCGCCGGGAGCCAGAGGAGGAAGCCAGGGGAAGGGAGAGCTGACTGTGGCTGCTTTTAACCAGCCTTCAAAGAGGGCAGGAAGGCGGAGCCGGGGCCAGGCTGTGACTTCAGCCCTGCCCCAAGCCACAGGGACCACAGGCAGCGCGTGGGCCAAGCTGTGATGTGTCAGGCAGGGCTGCCTTCCACGCAGCACAGGCAGCGCTGCCTTCGCCAAGGTGCAGCCTCGAAACTGCCCCAGGGCGATGGGCTTGAGGTAAGCAGAAATGTGGGGCTCGCTCAGCTGTGCAGTGAGCAGGCAGGCAGCAGGGGGAAACTCATCCCGTTGGTATTCTGCGCCAGGCAGCGCCAGCTGCCGAGGATCGGAAGCAGGGGAGGCTCCGGGGCGCTGGGTTTGCTTCGTACCTGAGAGCTCCAGGCTGGACCCGGGGTGTTTCCCTGCCAACACGAGTTCAGCTGGTTGAGGCAGAGTGTGGGCACTCTGCCTGCTTCCTCCAGACTGCTCCTGCCTCCTTGGGCACTTTCAGGTGGCACCTGGGACAGGAAAACGTCAGGAGCTTTGGAATTCCACCCACTGGAGGCCCTGGCTGGTTTGGTCTCTGCGTGGGTAGGAGATTCCAGGCAGCCTGTACCAGAACAAGAGGACACAGTCTCAGGCTGCACCAGGGGAGGTTTAGGTTGGATGTTAGGAAGAAGCTCTACACAGAGAGAGTGATTGCCCATTGGGATGTGCTGCCTGGGGAGGTGGTGGAGTCACCATCACTGGAGGTGTTCAGGAGGAGACTTGATGGGGTGCTTGGTGCCATGGGTTAGTTGATCAGGTGGTGTTGGCTGATAGGTTGGACTGGATGATCACAAAGGCCTTTTCCAACCTGATTAATTTCATTTCTCCTCCCTTCTCTTCTCTTCTCTTCTCTTCTCTTCTCTTCTCTTCTCTTCTCTTCTCTTCTCTTCTCTTCTCTTCTCTTCTCTTCTCTTCTCTTCTCTTCTCTTCTCTTCTCTTCTCTTCTCTTCTCTTCTCTTCTCCCTTCCCTTCCCTTCCCTTCCCTTCCCTTCCCTTCCCTTCCCTTCCCTTCCCTTCCCTTCCCTTCCCTTCCCTTCCCTTCCCTTCCCTTCCCTTCCCTTCCCTTCCCTTCCCTTCCCTTCCCTTCCCTTCCCTTCCCTTCCCTTCCCTTCCCTTCCCTTCCCTTCCCTTCCCTTCCCTTCCCTTCCCTTCCCTTCCCTTCCCTTCCCTTCCCTTCCCTTCCCTTCCCTTCCCCAAACCTCTCCCAGGAGGAGAGGCTCACCAGGGCTGCTTTTGCAGCTGGGACATAGAGAGGGAACATGATGCCATCCCCTTGGCCATTGTCCTGGCACTAGGAGCTGTTCTCCCTAATAACAAGTGATAGGACAAGAGCAAATGGCCTCAGGTAGCACCAGGGCAGGTTTAGGTTGGATGTTAGAAGAATGTTCCTCACTTAAAGGGGTCTCAAACACTGGTACAGGCTGCCCAGGGAGGTGGTTGAATCACCATCCCTGGAGGAGTTTAAAAGATGCAGAGATGTGGTGCTGAGGGACATGGCTCAGCACCAGACTTGGAAGAATTAGAGGATGGTTGGGATTCAATGACCTCAGAGGTCTTTTCCAACCAAAACAGTTCATGGCTGGGAATGGTGGAGTGCACCACTCTGTTCTCTGGATGTTGGGGTTCATGGGGGTCTATCAACAGGCCTGAATGTTTTGGGGGGCTCTAGATCACAGAGGGTTTGCCTCAATAGTTACAGCAACTGGAGAGCAACAGCCAAAGAGCTTTCTGTGATGCACTGTGATCCACTGGTTCCTAAGCTGCACATCCCACACAAGACAAATCAGGGGGGCTCTCATCACTCTGTAACAGCTGTCCTGAATGTCCATGCCTACAGAAGCCAAACCAAGAAGGGGGAAGGGCCACTTCTCCTTCCTGAAGCTATTCTTGGTCGTTTCCACCAGTGTGCACCAGGGGTCAGCCATGTAGTTGAGGGATTCCTCACGGACTTCCAGGACCCCTGACACAGAATCATGGAGTCACAGAACTGTCAGGGCTGGAAGGGACCTCAAGGCTCAGCCAGTTCCCATCCCCCTGCCATGGCCAGGGACACCTCAGACTGCAGCAGGTTGCTCACAGCCACATCCAGCCTGGCTGCAAACACCTCCAGGGATGAGGCTGCCACCACCTCCCTGGGCAGCCTGTGCCAGGCTCTCACCACCCTCATGGGGAAGAATCATGGAATCATAGAATCAGTAAGGTTGGAGGAGACCTCAGAGCTCATCCAGTCCAACCTATAGTTTCATAGTTTCATAGTTTCATTCAGGGTTGGAAGGGACCACAAGGATCATCTAGTTCCAACCCCCCTGCCATGGGCAGGGACACCCCACACTAGATCAGGCTGGACAGAGCCTCATCCAGCCTGCTCTTAAACACCCCCAGGGACGGGGCCTCGACCACCTCCCTGGACAACCCATTCCAGGGTTTCACCACTCTCATGGTGAAGAACCTCCTCCTCACATCCAGCCTGAATCTCCCCACCTCCAGCTTCATTCCATTCCCCCTAGTCCTATCACTACCTGATATCCTGAGAAGTCCTTCCCCTGCCTTCCTGTAGGCCCCCTTCAGATACTGGAAGGCGACAATGAGGTCACCTCGGAGCCTTCTCTTCTGCAGACTGTACAGCCCCAACTCCTTCAGTCTGTCCTCATAGGAGAGGTGCTCCAGCCCTCTGATCATCCTCGTGGCCCTTCTCTGGACACGTTCCAGCACCTCCACATCCCTCTTGTAATAGGGGCTCCAGAACTGGACACAGTACTCCAGGTGGGGTCTCACCAGGGCTGAGTAGAGGGGGAGGATCACCTCCCTCGACCTGCTAGCCACACTTCTCCTGCTGCAGCCCAGGATCTGATTGGCTTTGCGGGCTGCAAGTGCACACTGAGAGCTCATGTTGAGCTTTTTGTCCACCAGCACCCCCAAGTCTCTCTCCTCAGGGCTACCCTCCAGCCAGTCACTGCCTAAAAAAAAAAAAACCTGACACCCAGCACCTCCTGACTACCAAACCATGGCTCCAAGTGCCACATCCAATCCCCTCCTGAACACCTGCAGCACTCCTTCCTGCTGCCGCATCGCCCTGGTGCTGGCAGGGGGGCCCCGAGCCGCGGCGGCGCCCGCCGGAACCTCGCTGCGGCGGAACCCTCGTGCCCCGGCGCGCGCGGCGCGGGAGCGCGGGGAGCCGTGGGCGGAGCCGGCAGCGGGGCGGGGCGGGGCGCGGAGCCGCGGAGCCGTGGCGGGAGCGGGCCCGGCGGGGCCCGGCCAGGCCAGCATGTACGCGGGGCTGCAGGAGCTGGGGGTGGCCAACGGCGAGGACCTGAAGGAGACGCTGACCAACTGCACCGAGCCGCTGAAGGCCATCGAGCAGTTCCAGGTGGGGCCGTGGAGGCGGGGCTGGGGCCGCAGGGTGCAGCGGCTGCAGGGTGCAGCGGCTGCGGGAAGGCCCGAGGTGGGGTCTGCTCTGTGGAGTCCTAAGCTCTTTTTGGCGTGCTTAGCCAGCACACGTCCGCAGGGCGAGGGCAGGGATCGGCCTCCCTGTACTCGGCACTAGTGAGGCCAGCCCTCAGCGGGTTCAGTTTCGGGGCCTCCACTAGAAGAAGGGCACTGAGGGGCTGGAGCGTGTCTAGGGGTGGCCAACAGAGCTGCGGAAGGCAGTGGGAAGCAGGGCTTGTAAGGGGCAGCAGAGGGGACTGAGGTTGCTTATTGTGGGGAAAGGAGGCTGAGGGAAGACCTCATTGCTCTCTACAGCTCCCTGAAAGGAGCCTGGGGCCAGGGTGAAGTTGGTCTCTTCTGCCAAAGAACAAGCGATGGGGCAAGAGGAAAATCCCAGGGGAGGTTTAGGTTGGGCATCCAGAGCAATCCTTCCCAAGAGGGGTTGTCAAGTCCTGGACAGGCTGCCCATGGCAGTGGTTGAATCCCCATCCCTAGAGGGGTTTCAGAGCTGTGTAGCTGAGGGATATGGTTTGGTGGTGACCTGGCAGTGCTGGGTTGGTAGTTCACAGGGTCGCAGGATGTCAGGGGTTGGAAGGGACCCAAAGACACCATCGAGTCCAAGCCCCTGCCAGAGCAGGACCGTACAGTCTAGCTCAGGTCATGCAGGAACACATCCAGATGGGGCTTGAAAGTCTCCAGAGAAGGAGACTGCACAACCTCTCTGGGGAGCCTGCTCCAGGGCTCTGTGACCCTTACAGTAAAGAACTTCCCCTTGTGTTGAGGTGGAACCTCCTGTGCTGCAGCTTGCATCCATTGCTCCTTGTCCTATCCCAGGGAGCAAGTGAGCAGAGCCTGTCCCCTTGCTCCTGCCCCCCAGCCCTCAGCTAGGGGGGTATTAAATCCCCTTTCAGTCTTCTCTTTCCCAAACTAAAAAGCCCCAGGCCCCTCAGCGTCTCCTCATAGGGCACATGCTCCAGTCCCCTAATGCTCCTCTTTGAACTCCATGATCTGAAAGGTCTCTTCCATCCCAAATGGTTCTGTGATTCTATGCCTTCAGCAGTCCCTGCTGTTGTTCACGAGCTGTTGGGGCTGGGTAACCTCACAGGCCTGTCCCTGCCTGCTCTTTGTGTTGGCAGACAGAGAATGGAGTCCTGCTGCCCTCGCTGCAGTCGGCCCTGCCCTTCCTGGACCTGCACGGCACGCCCCGGCTGGAGTTCCACCAGTCGGTCTTTGACGAGCTGAGGGAGAAGCTGCTGGAGAGGGTCTCTGCCATTGCCTTGGAAGGGAAGGTTGAGGAGAGGTTTGTTAGCAACTCTCTTGCTTGCTTGGGGTGACCTGGGAGCTTTGTGTGGAAGTTCATTGCAGTGGACAAGTGACTCCTGCAAAGGAAAGGGAGGTCCCTGGGAGATGAAGTGCCGCTGGCTTTGGGATGAGGCACTCTGGTGCTTCACTGTAACATGAGTCCTTGTGCCCTGTGCTCAGCACTGGTTAGGCCACACCTTGAGTCCTGTGTCCAGTTCTGGGCTCCTCAGTTTAAGAAGGACATTGAGACTCTTGTGTCTCACTTTCAAGTGAAGGACACTTCCAGAGAAGGACAACAAGGCTGGGGAGGGGGCTGGAGCACAGCCCTGTGAGGAGAGGCTGAGGGAGCTGGGGTTGCTTAGCCTGGAGAAGAGGAGGCTCGGGGGAGACCTTCTTGCTCTCTCCAACTCCCTGAAGGGAGGCTGTAGCCAGGTGGGGGTTGGTCTCTTCTCTCAGGTAACTAGCGCCAGAACAAGAGGACACAGTCTCAAGCTGTGCCAGGGGGAGGTTTAGGCTGGAGGTGAGGAGAAAGTTCTTCCCAGCAAGATACTGGCCATTGGAATGTGCTGCCCAGGGAGGTGGTGGAGTCCCCATCCCTGGAGGTGTTCAAGAGGGGATTGGATGTGGCACTTGGTGCCATGGTCTAGTAGTCATGAGGTGTTGGGTGACAGGTTGGACTTGATGATCTCTGAGGTCTTTTCCAACCTTGTTGATTCTGTGATTCTATGGCACTTAGTCTCTTGCTCTTAAATGTTCTCAGATACAAGAAGCTGGAAGATCTCCTGGAGAAGAGCTTTTCCCTGGTCAAGATGCCTTCCATACAGCCTGTGGTGATGTGTGTCATGAAGCACTTGCCCAAGGTAAAGCACTCCACTGGCTGGCCTGTTCCTTGACATCTCCTTTGTAGGCCTTCTCTTGGCTGTGCTGTCAGCTGGCTGCATGCTCCATCTGCAGATCTTCTGCCAGTTTATCCTTCACTGTTGGGAGCTGGCTGAGGATTCACTACACTCTTGTATCTGGTGACAACTTAGTAGACTAATTGAGAAAGCATTTTCACAATCAGCTGAGACTCTTTCCCTGTGGTATTCAATCCCTGCAGCTTCCTAAAAGCAGCCAAGCTCACCACAGCTGGTTTCAAACAGCCTATGACAAGTGGAAAATAAGAGTTGAAGAATGGAACTAGCAGTAGACAGGAGTGAAATTCAACCCTGTGAAACAAAACATCTCTAGGAGCAGCTCTTTTAAAGGCAGCACGTTGTGCTTTGGAGCCTCAGAGCAGCTGCTGGAATTTCTCTAAGCTACTGAGGTTTGAAACATCATCTCACATCTTAGCCTTATAGGTTTAAAGGGGGTTTAAAGGCAGTCTTAGGACTGGAACAGGTTGCCCAGGGAGGTGGTTGAGGCTCCATCCCTGGAGATGTTCAAGGTAAGACTGGATGAGGCCCTGGGCAGCCTGGGAGGATGTCCCTGCTGACTGCGGGGAGGTCAGACTGGATGACCTTTGGAGGTCCCTTCTGGCCTGGACCCTTCTATGACTCATGCCATGAGGCTGTGGTGCTGCCTGCTGGTTATGATTTAGAAGGTTTCTGTAGTCAGTTGTCATTACTTGGACAGGCAGGCAGCTGAGCTGCTCTTCACTACCCTGTTGGCCACAGGTCCCTGAGAAGAAGCTGAAGTTGGTGATGGCTGATAAGGATTTGTACAAAGCCTGTGCGGTGGAGGTGAAGCGCCAGATCTGGCAGGACAACCAGGCCCTCTTTGGTGATGAGGTATCTCCCCTGCTGAAGCAGTATATCCTGGAGAAAGAAAACATCCTCTTCAGCAATGACATTTCTGTCCTGCACAATTTCTTCAGCCCATCTCCCAAAACACGACGGCAAGGAGAGGTAAGGATGCGGCAGCCTCCTACAGCACGCTCGGGAGTGGAACTCACCAGCTGCCAGCCAGCAGCAGTGTCCACTTCCCCCACCCAGCTTGAGCTCTGGAGTTTGTTTGGCTACAGAAAGTGCTTGCAAGAAAGCACAGAATCATAGAGTTGTTTGGGTTGGAAGAGACCTCTAAGATCACAGAGTCCACCTGTCAACCCGACACCACCAGGGCCACTAAACCATGCCCCAAGGTGCTGTGGCCACATTTCTTGAACACCTCCAGGGATGGGGACTCCATCCTCTCCCTGGGCAGCCTGTGCCAATCACTGACCACTCTTGCAGCAATAATCTCCAACCTAACCCTCCCCTGGCACAATTTCAGTTTGCAGATGACACCAAGTTAGGAGCAGATGTTGGTCAGTTAGAGGATAGAAAGGCTCTGCAGAGGGACCTCGACAGACTGGACAGATGGACAGAGGCCAACAGGATGGCATTCAACAAGTCCAAGTGCCAGGGGCTGCACTTTGGCTATGGCAATCCCATGCAGAGCTACAGGCTGGGGTCAGAGTGGCTGAGAGCAGCCAGGCAGAGAGGGACCTGGGGGTGCTGATTGACAGCTGCCTGAACATGAGCCAGCAGTGTGCCCAGGTGGCCAAGAGGGCCAATGGCATCCTGGCCTGCATCAGGAACAGTGTGGCCAGCAGGAGCAGGGAAGTCATTGTGCCCTGTGCTCAGCACTGCTTAGGCCACACCTTGAGTCCTGTGTCCAGTTCTGAGCCCCTCAGTTTAGGAAGGACATTGAGAGACTTGAAGGTGTCCAGAGAAGGGCAAGAAAGCTGAGGAGGGGTCTGGAGCACAGCCCTGTGAGGAGAGGCTGAGGGAGCTGGGGTTGCTTAGCCTGGAGAAGAGGAGGCTCAGGGGAGACCTTCTTGCTCTCTCCAACTCCCTGCAGGGAGGTTGTAGCCAGGTGGGGGTTGGTCTCTTCTCCCAGGCAAGAAGCAGCAGAGCAAGAGGACACAATCTCAAGCTGTGCCAGGGGAGGTTTAGGCTGGAGGTGAGGAGAAAGTTCTTCACCGAGCGAGTCGTTCGTCATTGGGATGTGCTGCCCAGGGAGGTGGTGGAGTCCCCATCCCTGGAGGTGTTCCAGAGGGCATTGGATGTGGCACTTGGTGCCATGGTCTAGTCATGGGGTCTGTGTTGGTAGGTTGGACTCGATGATCTTTGAGGTCCTTTCCAACCTTAGTGATACTGTGAGACTCTGGTGCTGTGGGTTTCAGTGCTGGGTAGAGGTGGTGCTGAGGGCCATGGTTTGGCAGGAGGCTTGGTTGATGGTTGGATTTGATGATTTTAAAAGGCCTTTTCCAACCTAAACTATTGTGTGATTCTGGTGTCTGGTGTCCAGCAGGTCTAGGGAGGTTCTTCTCCCTCTCTACTCTGCCCTGGTGAGACCACATCTGGAATACTGTGTCCAGTTTTGGGCTCCCCAGTTCAAGAGAGACAGGGATCTGGTGGAGAGAGTCCAACAGAGAGCCACAAGGATGACTGGGGGACTTGTGCATCCCTGCTGTATAGAGAGACTGAGAGCCCTGGGGCTGTTTAGTCTGGAGAGGGGAAGGCTGAGAGGGGATCTGATCAATGGCTATCAATATCTGAGGGGTGGGGGGCAAGTGGAAGAGGCCAAGCTCTTTTGGGTGGTGCACAGGAATAAGCTATGGAACAATGGAGACAAACTTGAAGAGAGAAGGTTCCACCTCAACATGAGGAGAAACATCTTCACAGTGAAGGTGACAGAGCCCTGGAGCAGGCTGCCCAGAGAGGTTGGGGAGTCTCCTCTGGAGACTTTTCAAGAGCCATCTGGGTGTGTTCCTGTGTGACCTGCCCTGGGTGACCCTACTTTGGCTGGGAGTTGGACTCAATGATCTCTGGAGGTCCCTTCCAACCTCTCACATTCTGTGACTCTAAGAGAGCCTTTTGTTGCCATTTCTTCCTCTCTCATGATGACTGTGAAGGGTTTGGTGAGCACCTCCTGGTGCTGCTCTGGGGGAGCATCTCCTGGTGCTGCTCTGGGGGGGCATCTCCTGGTGCTGCTCTGGGGGAGCATCTCCTGGTGCTGCTCTGGGGGGGCATCTCTTGGTGCTGCTCTGGGGGGGCATCTCCTGGTGCTGCTCTGGGGGGGCATCTCCTGGTGCTGCTCTGGGGGGGCATCTCCTGGTGCTGCTCTGGGGGAGCACCTCTTGGGTCTTGCTCTGGGGGAGCACCTCTTGGGTCTTGCTCTGGGGGAGCATCTCTTGGTGCTGCTTTGGGGGAGCACCTCTTGGGTCTTGCTCTGGGGGAGCATCTCCTGGTGCTGCTCTGGGGGAGCATCTCCTGGTGCTGCTCTGGAGGAGCACCTCTTGGTGCTGCTCTGGGGGGGCATCTCCTGGTGCTGCTCTGGGGGAGCACCTCTTGGGTCTTCCTCTGGGGGAGCATCTCTTGGGTGTTGCTCTGGGGGAGCAGGAGTTCTCTTTTGGTGCTGACTGTGCTGTTTTTTTTCCCCCACTTGGGGGTTTAGGTGGTGCAGAAGCTGACCCAGATGATAGGGAAGAATGTGAAGCTGTATGACATGGTGCTGCAGTTCCTCAGGACCTTGTTCCTCCGCACCAGGAACGTTCACTACTGCACGCTGCGGGCGGAGCTCCTGATGTCGCTGCACGACCTGGAGATCAGTGAAATCTGCAATGTTGACCCCTGTCACAAGGTAGGAATCCTGTGGCACCCATGGGAGTCTTACTGGAGAATGGTTTGACCACTCCTCTGCATACCTCTGCCCTGCAGGCTCACAGGATGTTAGCTCTGCAGAGCTTCGGATCCAACCCCCCTGCCAGAGCAGGACCATAGGATCCAGCACAGGGCACACAGGAACACATCCAGATGGGGCTGGAAAGGCTCCAGAGAAGGAGACTCCACAACCTCTCTGAACAGCCTGCTTCAGGGCTCTGTGACCCTCACAGTAAAGTTCTTCCTCATGCTGAGATAGAACTGTAGTTTCCATTCATTGTCCCTTGTCGATGATCTTTGAGGTCTCTTCCACCCTTAGTGATACTGTGATACTATCACAGGGCACAAGGGAGCAGAGGCTGTCCCTGTCCCTTCAGTATTCAGTATTCCTAAGGTTGGAAGAGACCTCAAAGATCTCCTTCCTGACCCCCATCCCATAGATATTGATAGCCATTGATCAGATCCCCTCTCAGTCTTCTCCTCTCCAGACTAAACCCCAGGTCTCTCAGCCTTTCCTCATCAGGCAGTGCTCCAATCCCTTCGTCACCCTGGAAGCCCTCCCTTGGACTCTCTCAAGTAGATCCCTGTCCCTCTTGAACTGGGGAGCCCAGAACTGGACACAGGACTCAAGGTGTGGCCTAACCAAAGCAGAGTACAGGGCACAATGACCTCCCTGCTCCTGCTGGCCACACTCTTCCTGATGCAGGCCAGGATGCCCTTGGCCTTCTTGGCCACCAGGGCACACTGCTGGCTCATATTCAGGCAGCTGTCAATCAGCACCCCCAGGTCCCTCTCTGTTTGGCAGCTCTCAGCCACTCTGTCCCCAGCCTGTAGCTCTGCCTGGGGTTGCTGTGGCCAAAGTGCAGCTCCTGGCACTTGGACTTGTTGAATGCCATCCTGTTGGCCTCTGCCCATCTGTCCAGTCGGTTGAGGTCCCTCTGCAGAGCCTTTCTATCCTCTAACTGACCAACATCTGCTTCTAACTTGGTGATATGGCACCATTCACCACCACTCTCTGGGCTCAGCCTCCAGCCAGTTCCTAACCCAGCACAGAGAGCTGCTGTCCAAGCCTGGGGCTGACAGCTTGGCCAGGAGTTTGCTGTGTGGGACGGTGTCAAAGGCCTTGCTGAAGTCCAGGCAGATCTCTCTGTGAAGAGAGCAAAGACCTTGAATCCAAAACTCTTCTTACATCCCTTGGATCTTCAGGTGAAAACTTGACCTTGGTTAACCAGCAGCTTGTGTTCATTTCACAAGCCATAAGTCAGTGAAATTTAGGCTACCTGTGCAGTGTTAAAAACATCTCTGACCTGTGGAGAGGCTGAAAAACCTGCAGAGCATCAGCTAGCTCCAGGCTCTTAATCAAAGCTTCCCTCCCTGTTGTGCCTGGTCTGAGAAGCTCCAGCTGTCTGCAGACTGTGGGTAGCATTAAATCCTTCAGAGCTGGAATGAGAGATTCATGGATTCATAGAATGGTTTGGGTTGGAAGGGGACCTTAAAGAGCATCCAGTTCCACCCCCCTGCCATGGGCAGGGACACCTCCCACCAGCCCAGCTTGCTCAAGGCCTCATCCAGCCTGGCCTTGCACACCTCTAGGGAGGGGGTATCCATAGCATCCCTGGGCAGCCTGTGCCAGAGTCTCCCCACCCTCACTCTCAAGAATTTCTTCTTCATCTCCAGTCTAAATTTGCTTTCTTCCAGCTTCATAGAATCAATAAGGTTGGAAAAGACCTCAGAGATCATCAAGTCCAACCTGTCACCCAACACCTCCTGACAACTAAACCATAGCTCCAAGTGCCACATCCAATCCCCTCTTGAACACCTCCAGGGATGGGGACTCCACCACCTCCCTGGGCAGCACATTCCTGTGGCTAACAACTCTCTCTGGGCAGAACTTTCTCCTCACCTCCAGCCTAAACTTCAGTCCATTCCCTCTCATCCTCTCTATCACTTCTTCACTGTAAGAAAGCAAACTGTTTAAGTATGGAGTGGTGACAGATGTGCTGTCAATGTCACTCCAGCATCCTGTTACTGCTCCTTTTCCTGTGGTCAGCAGCACTCTGATCTGGAAGGAAGCCTTTTTCTCCTGAGTAAGGCTGCTGAGTTGTATGTCTGTTCAGTTTGCAGGGAACATGTCCTTGAGTGGGGATGTCACTGCATGTTTTTTTGATGCCTTTTGATCAAGGGCCCCAAAATAAGCATCCAGACAGTGACTGAATTAAAAAGGGCAGCTCTTCTTCAAGCTGAAAAGTCATTTGCAGCAACCTCCTTTTGCCACTGCAAGCAGTGAGTGCTGCAGGGAAAGGAAGCCAGGATGAAAGCATTTCAGGAACCCCAGCAGCTTGCTCTGGTTCTTTTTGGTAGCTGTTTTGACATGTTGTTTTCTGGAGAGGGAGAATCCTGATTCCAGGTCAGCTGAAACATTCATTTCCCTTCACTGGCTCTTTCCACCCTGATAATACAGCTCTAAGGCAGAAGTGCTTCCACCCTTCATATCCCCTCCTCGAGGGTAGCAGTGGCATTATAGTGGCTGAACTATCCCATAATGTTCTTGCAAAGTGCTTTGTCAGCTTCCTCCTTGTGCAGGTCTCCATGGCCTGGCTGTGCTGGGCAGTGGTGTGTTTGATACAGCTCTTCTTTAACTGCCAGGGAAGGGTGAAAGTGCAATGAGGTTAACTCACACTGGTATCTCTGACCTCCCTTTGGAGAGCTGAGCCCAGGCCAAGTTCATGAAGTCCAACAAGGCCAAGTGCAAGGCCCTGCACCTGGGTCAGGGCAATCCCAAGCACAAATCCAGGCTGGGTGAGGAGTGGCTCAAGAGCAGCCTGGAGGAGAAGGCCTTGGGGGTGTCAGTTGGTGACAAACTCCCCAGGAGCCAGCAGTGGTCCCTGGCAGCCCAGAGCCAGCTGAGTGCTGAGCTGCAGCCAGAGCAGGGAGAGCAGCAGCACAGGGAGGGGATTCTGCCCCTCTGCTCTGCTCTGCTCAGCCCCCACTTGCAGCACTGCCTCCAGCTCTGGGGCCCCCAGCACAAGAAGAACCTGGAGCTGCTGGAGAGGCTCCAGAGGAGGCCACAAAGATGATCAGAGGGCTGAGAACCTCCCCTGTGGGGACAGGCTGGGAGAGTTGGGGCTGTTCAGCCTGGAGAAGGCTCCAGAGAGATCTCAGAGCAGTCTTCCAGTACCTGAAGGGACTCCAGGAGAGCTGGGGAGGGACTTTGGCCAAGGGCTGGGAGTGCCAGGATGAGGCACAATGGCTTTGAGCTGGGAGAGGGGAGTTTGGTGCCATGGTCTAGTCATGAGGTCTGTGGTGCCGGGTTGGACTCGATGATCTTTGAGGTCTCTTCCAACCTTAGTGGTGCTGTGAGACTGTGATGTGGAGCTCCCTGGGGCCTGTTCTCTCGCTGCTGTGTGGTTTGTTGCTGTTTCACCAAGCTGCTCTTGAAGCTTTCTCCTTTCTCCTGGCAGTTCACCTGGTGCCTTGATGCTTGCATCCGGGAGAAGTTTGTGGACAACAAGCGAGCTCGGGAGCTGCAGGGCTTCCTGGATGGAGTGAAGAAAGGGCAGGAGCAAGTCCTGGGGTAAGGCCTTTGGGCTGCTTAGTGAGCAGCTGGGCTCCTGGCAGTCACATCTCCTGGGGGCAGGAGTTGGTCTGTTAGAGGGTGGGAGAGCTCTGCAGAGGGACATTGCCAGGCTGGCCAGAGGCACCCAGTGCCTCATCAGCCGTCCCAGGAGTCAGGCAGGTTGGTGTCCCTGCAGGGGCTAAATGCAGGCAGTGCCAACAGCAAACTCCCAATGCAGAGGGAATCCCACAAACCTTGTGGAGTTTTCATAGAATTACAGAATTCATGAAATCATAGAATTCATGGCTGGAGGCTGAGCCCAGAGAGTGGTGGTGAAAGGTGCCACAGCCAGCTGGCAGCCAGGCACCAGTGGTGTGCCCCAGGGAGCAGTGCTGGGCCTCAGCCTGTTCAATAATCTTCACTGATCATCTGGATGAGGGGATTGAGTCTATCAGCAGTAAATGTGCAGATGACAGCAAGCTGGGGGCAGGAGTTGATCTGTTAGAGGGTAAGAGAGGTGGTTGAGGCCCTGTCCCTGGAGGTGTTTAAGGCCAGGCTGGATGAGGCTCTGGCCAGGCTGACCTAGTGTGGGGTGTCCCTGCCCATGGCAGGGGGGTTGGAACTGGCTGATCCTTGTGGTCCCTTCCAGCCCTGACTGATACTGTGATGCTATGATACACTGCAGCTGGCTGTGGAGCTCTGAGGCAGGGTTGGGTGTCTGACCTCTTTGATTCTTGCCTCTCAGGGACTTGTCCATGATCCTGTGTGATCCCTTTGCCATTAACACCTTAGCCTTGAGTACCATAAGGCACCTGCAAGACCTGGTTGGGCAGGACACCTTACCCAGGGTGAGTGTCACAGCTTGTGTGCCTGATCCCAGCCAATCTGCTGTGCAGAGCCTTCAGCAGCAGAGGGCTGGCCCTGGGACAGGAGTAGGATTAGGTTCCCAAATGCATGTGTAAGTTGAGCTATGGGGAATGTGACACTCCCTTGCCCACTGCAGCACACCCCTTCGAGCTCTGCTGGATGTTCTGGAGCCCTCTGCGTTGCCACCAAAGCCTTTGCCTGGCTCATCCCATCCCAACAGCTCCTCCCAGGGGTTTGCCTGACAGCAGCAGGCACAGGAGGGGCAGGGGATTGGTTTACACCGTTCTGCTCTGTTGGTGCAGCACAATGCAGAGCCTGCAGGCAGTGTCTGCAGGAGGTGCTTGGATGTTCAGCTCACAGGTGAGCTGTTAGCTGCTTTTATCCCTGAGCTGGGTAAAGCTTCTTGATGGGTTGGATAACTTCCTCAGGACAGTTTAAGACTGCAAATGGCTTTGGTTGCAGGCCCTAACATAAACCAAGCCAAACCAGCCCCTCCTTGTCATCCTTACTCTCTTCTCCCTGTACTGAGGTGGCTTGGTCTGCCCTCTCCCACCTTGCATTTCAATGCACTCCTTTCAAACAGCTGCACTCAGCTCAGCTGCTCACTTCTGGCCTCAGCAGAGGGTGTCCCAAACCCCCTAAGCCCTCAGGTGTGTCTGTTACTTGACACCCCCCCCAACCTGAGGAGTCAGTTGTCAGTGAAACTGGAGAGCTGAATTTCTGAGCAGCCTGGGCTAAAGCTGCTTGATCCAGGAGAGCTCTGGACACAGCCCTCCCCTCCCAGCTAAACCTCTCCAAGGTGCAGCTGCTGGAAGATGGAAATAGCTTTGTTTCTTCTCCTCCTCTTCACCCTTGAGGAAAGCCCAGATCTGCTGCTGCTCCTCAGGATGCTGTCCTTGGGCCAGGGGGCCTGGGACATGATTGACAGCCAAGTCTTCAAGGAACCCAAACTGGTGAGTCACTCTCCTTCCCAGAGCCAGGCACAGCTCAGCACCTGCAGGCTGGTTTGGCATTGCACTGCATCCCTGATTCAGTGCTGCTTCTGCACTCCTCTCCTCAGAGGCACTCTGGGAGTGGCCACACAGCAGCAGCTCCAGCAGCTGAGCTGGGAGCTTCCCTTGCCTGCTAGCTGCTTTTATTTTCTCCCTCCTCTTTTCCCCCCTCTCCCTCCTCTTTTCCCCCCTCTCCCTCCTCTTTTCCCCACTCTCCCTCCTCTTTTCCCCCCTCTCCCTCCTCTTTTCCCCCCCTCTCCCTCCTCTTTTCCCCCCTCTCCCTCCTCTTTTCCCCCCTCTCCCTCCTCTTTTCCCCCCTCTCCCTCCTCCTTCCCCCCTCTCCCTCCTCCTTTCCCCCCTCTCCCTCCTCCTTTCCCCCCTCTCCCTCCTCCTTTCCCCCCTCTCCCTCCTCCTTTCCCCCCTCTCCCTCCTCCTTTCCCCCCCTCCCTCCTCCTTTCCCCCCTCTCCCTCCTCCTTTCCCCCCCTCTCCCTCCTCCTTTCCCCCCTCTCCCTCCTCCTTTCCCCCCTCTCCCTCCTCCTTTCCCCCCTCTCCCTCCTCCTTTCCCCCCTCTCCCTCCTCCTTTCCCCCCTCTCCCTCCTCCTTTCCCCCCTCTCCCTCCTCCTTTCCCCCCCTCTCCCTCCTCCTTTCCCCCCTCTCCCTCCTCCTTTCCCCTCCTCTGGAGGTGTTTAGGAAGAGCCTGGATGAGGCACTTGGTGCCATGGTTGAGTTGATCAGCTGGTGCTGGCTGAGAGGTTGCACTTGATGATCTCAAAGGTCTTCTCCAACCTGCTTAACTCTGTGTTCTACTAACTCTGGCAGCAGTGCTGCAGCTTTGCACTGACACAACAAGTGCTTTGCCCTGCCACATTCCTGCTGTGGCCACAGCCAGCTGCAATCCTTCCATGCTTTGGAAATACCTGGCCCAGCATTACCTCAGAACCCCAGTGTGGTGGGGACTGGAAGGGACCTCTGGAGCTCACCCAGTCCAAGCCCTGCTCCAGCAGGGCACCCACAGCAGCTTGCCCAGGGCCACAGTGGCCAGGGGGGGTTGGAAGCTCTCCAGAGAAGGAGACTCCACAACCTGCTCCAAGCCTCCAGCAGCCTCACAGCAAAGTTTTGCCTTGTGCCTGGGTGTAATGTTTCCTGATTGCCAATGGAAAGGAATTATGCAGGAGTTTTAACTAGACCTAGGTGCCTGAAGGTTGGAGATCCCCACTGTGAGCTGAGGCTCCCCATATTGCCTCACCATTTGTTACCTGTGGTGCTCTAGGACCATTCCTGGGCATGCACTGACTGTGGCCTCTCAGTCTAAGAAAGATGCTGAGCTGCTGGAAGGTGTCCAGAGAAGGGCAGCAAGGCTGGGGAGGGGTCTGGAGCACAGCCCTGTGAGGAGAGGCTGAGGGAGCTGGGGTTGCTTAGCTGGAGAAGAGGAGGTTCAGGGGAGACCTTCTTGCTCTCTCCAACTCCCTGCAGGGAGGTTGGAGCCAGGTGGGGGTTGGGCTCTTCTCCCAGGCACCCAGCCCCAGAACAAGAGGACACAGTCTCAAGCTGTGCCAGGGGAGGTTTAGGCTGGAGGTGAGGAGAAAGTTCTTCCCAGCAAGAGAGATTGGCCATGGGAATGTGCTGCCTGGGGAGGTGGTGGAGTCCCCATCCCTGGAGGTGTTTAGCAAGAGCCTGGCTGAGGCCCTTGGTGCCATGGCTGAGTTGATCAGATGGTGCTGGCTGATAGGTTGGACTGGATGATCTCTGAGGTCTTTTCCAGCCTGCTCAATTCTGTGATTCTGTGACTGATGGAAGCATTTTTCTTCTCCCTCTGTTCTTGGATGCCTCTAAGGAAGCTGAGTTGATCACCAGGTTCCTGCCCATGCTGATGTCCTTTGTGGTGGACGACCACACATTCAACGTCGATCAGAAGCTGCCCTCAGAGGAGAAGGGGCCAGTTCCCTACCCCAGCACCATTCCTGAAGCTTTCACCAAGTAGGTGCCTGCCTCCCCACCTCTGTACCTCCAGTCTGCTTGCCAGAGCTACGCAGCCAGGAGCCAGCCAGCACTGACAGGAGGAGCACTGCAGCTGCTAGCATGAAGGCTTAGGCCTGGCTCAGCAAGCCAGAGCTGTGCCTTCAGCAGGAGAGGTTTCCACCATGACTGCTCAGAGCTTATCTGAAGAGAGGTTGTAGCCAGGAAGGGGTTGGTCTCTTCTCCCAGGCAAGCAGCACCAGAACAAGAGGACACAGTCTCAAGCTGTGCCAGGGGAGGTTTAGGCTGGAGGTGAGGAGAAAGTTCTTCCCAGAGAGAGTTGTTAGCCATTGGGATGTGCTGCCCAGGGAGGTGGTGGAGTCCCCATCCCTGGAGGTGTTCAAAAGGGGATTGGATGTGGCACTTGGTGCCATGGTTTAGTTGTCAGGAGGTGTTGGGTGCCAGCTTGGACTTGATGATCTCTGAGGTCCTTTCCAACCTGGTTAATTCTATTCCCTTCTGTTCTATCTGACAGACATTGGAGGTGTTAACTCTTCCCTAGAGCCAGCTGACAGCCAGTAGCTCTGGTGTGTGCTCAGATCCAGTATGTTCCTGGGCATTAATGCCTGTTCAAGAGGGGATTGGATGTGGCACTTGGAGCCATGGTTTAGTTGTCATGAGGTGTTGGGTTATAGGTTGGACTTGATGATCTCTGAGGTCTTTTCCAACCTCATTGACTCTATGATTCTCTATGACTCTTTTCCAACCTTGTTGATTCTATGATTCTACCTTCCAAAGATAATATTTCAGCGGGCTGCAGAACCTCCCCTGTGAGCACAGGCTGAGAGTTGGGGCTGTGCAGCCTGGAGAAGAGAAGGCTCCAGGCAGACCTCAGAGCAGCCTTCCAATATTTGATAGAGGATTACAGGAGAGCTGGGAGGGACAAAGGCAGCTGGTGACAGGACAGAGGGAATGGCTTCAAACTGGATGAAGCTGGATTGAGATTAGACATGAGGAAGATTCCTCCCCATGAGGATGATGAGACTCTGGCACAGGCTGCCCAGGGAGGCTGTGGATGCTCCTTCCCTGGAGGTGTTGAAGGCCAGGCTGGATGAGGCCTGGAGCAAGCTGGGCTGGGGGGAGGTATCACAGTCTCACAGTATAACTGAGGTTGGAAAGGACCTCGAGGATCATCAAGTCCAACCTACCAACACAGACCTCATGACTAGACCATGGCTCCAAGTGCCTCATCCAATCCCCTCTTGAACACCTCCAGGGATGGGGACTCCACCACCTCCCTGGGCAGCACATCCCAATGACGAACGACTCGCTCGGAGAAGAACTTCCTCCTCACCGCGAGTCTAAACTTCCCCTGGCACAGCTTGAGACTGTGTCCTCTTGTTCTGGTGCTGGGTGCCTGGGAGAAGAGACCAACCCCCACCTGGCTACAATCACCTTTCAGGTAGTTGTAGAGGGCAATGAGGTCTCCCCTGAGCCTCCTCTTCTCCAGGCTAAGCAACCCCAGCTCCCTCAGCCTCTCCTCACAGGGCTGTGCTCCAGACCCCTCCCCAGCTTTCTTGCCCTTCTCTGGACACCTTCAAGTCTCTCAATGTCCTTCTTAAACTGAGGAGCTCAGAACTGGACCCAGGACTCAAGGTGTGGCCTCAGCAGTGCTGAGCACAGGGCACAAGGACTTCCCTGCTCCTGCTGGCCACACTGTTCCTGATGCAGGCCAGGATGCCATTGACTTTCTTGGCCCCCTGGGCACACTGCTGGCCCAGGAGATCAGGTTGGTCAGGCAGGACCTGCCCTTCCTAAATCCATGCTGGCTGGGCCTGAGCCCTTGGCCATCCTTCAGGTGCAGTTATTGCCCCCAGGATAATCTGCTCCATCACTTTCCCTGGCACTGAGGTCAGGCTGCCAGGCCTGGAGTTTCCAGGTTCCTCCATCCAGCCCTTCCTGTGGATGGGGACCACACTGGCCAGTTTCAGTCACCTGGGACCTCTCCAGTGAGGCAGGACTGGAGGAAAATGATGGAGAGTGGCCTGGCCAGCTCATCTGCCAGCTCTCTCAGCACCCTAGGGTGGATCCCATCCAGTCCCACGGACTTGTGAGTGTCCAAGTGGCTCAGCCTTTGGGGAAGCAAAAGCACAACAGCCCTGGACTTGGGTTCCTTTTGGGGTGCTTGCCTGCCTTCTAGAACCCATTTTGAGGGAGCACTTCTGTCAGTCATGCTATTAGAAATGCTCAAATCCAACTGTCTGGAGAATAGGAACAGGGCTGGGGAGGAGCAGCTGAGGGAGCTGGGGGTGTTCAGCCTGGAGAAGAGGAGGCTGAGAGAGACCTCCTTGCTCTCTACTGCTCCCTGGAAGGAGGCTGGAGCCAGGTGGGGGTTGGTCTCTTCTCCCTGGTGACAAGCACTAGGACAAGAGGAAATGGCCTCAGGTTGCACCAGAGAAGGTTTAGGTTGGACATGAGAGGAAACTTCTTCACTGAAAGGATTCTCCAGCACTGGAACAGGCTGCCCAGGGAGGGGCTGGGAGGTGTCCAGAGAAGGGCCAGGAGGAGGACAGGCTGAGGGAGTTGGGGCTGTGCAGTCTGGAGAAGAGAAGGCTCTGAGGGGGCTTCAAGAAAGCTGCTGAGGGACTTCTTAGGGGCTTGGGTAGTGATAGAGCTGGGGGGGAGTGGATCCAAGCTAGAGGAGGGGAGATTTAGATTAGATATTAGGAAGGAGTTCTTCCCCAGGAGGGTGGTGAGAGCCTGGCACAGGTTGCCCAGGGAGGTGGTGGAAGCCTCATGCCTGGAGGTGTTTGCAGCCAGGCTGGATGTGGCTGTGAGCAACCTGCTGCAGTGTGAGGTGTCCCTGCAGCCACTGCTGTAGCTGCTTGATTGTGATCCAACTGTGTTTGAAACCCTCTTAAACTGATCAGATCTGCTTGCACTCCCTTGATGCAGTGCCTTTGCTTCTGCCCTGACAGGTTCTTGCAGGAGAACAGAATAGCCTGTGAGATTGGGCTCTACTACATCCTCCACATCACTAAGCAGAGGAACAAAAATGCTTTCCTCAGGCTGCTGCCAGCACTGGGTAAGTTTTGATCTCATCTTCTATGCTGCAGCCTGTACTGGGCACCCAGGGGCAAGTAAAGCCTGGGCTGGACAGTGCTTGCAGAGGCAAAGGTCTAATGTGACAGGGTCACAGAGCCACAGAATTGGTTAGGTTGGAGGAGACCTTTCAGATCATCCAGGCCAAGCCTTAGCCCAGCACTGCCAGCTCACCACAGCATCACATCTGCAGGGCTGTGAAAAGAGGGATGGGGACTCCACCACTGCCCTGGGCAGTCTCTTCCAGGGCTTGACAGCCATTTGGGGAAGAAGTTGTTCCTCATGTCCAACCTAAACCTCCCCTGGGGCACCTGGAGGCTGCTTCCTCTTGTCCTCTCTCTTGTTCCTTGGGAGAGCCCAGCCCCTACCTGGCTCCAGCCTCCTCTCAGGGAGCTGCAGAGAGCAATGAGGTCTCCCTCAGCCTCCTCTTCTCCAGACTAAACACCTCTCCCTCAGCTGCTCCTCCCCAGCCCTCTTCTCCAGACCCTTCCCCAGCTTGGTTGCCCTTTTCTGGGCCTGCTCTAGCACCTCAATAATGTTCTGCCTTTGGATCCTCTGTGACTGAATTGTGAGGCCCTGCAGAAGGGATTGGTTTTGTCTGCCTTCAGGACACTCTTCTGCTGATCTGGGAATGTAGGGACAGTGGCTGCAGGGCAGTAGCTGCCAGGATCAGAGGCTGTCCCAGCAGTGAGTTTGGTTGAGAACTGTCTGGAATGAAGCCCCCTCCCTGGAGGTGTTCAAGGCCAGACTGGATGAGGCCTTGAGCAGCCTGGGCTGGTGGGAGGTGGCTGTGGCTGTGGCAGGAGGCTTGGAACTGGTTGGTCTTTAAGGTCCCTTCCAAGGCAAACCATTGTGTGACTCTCTGAATCCCAGCCAAAACCAGGACACAGTTAGGGAGTGCAGCTCCCAGGAGTGGCAGTGGGAATTCCCTTCCCACTCCCCCCAGCTCCTTGCAGCCTTTGCTGAGTGATCAGCTTATTTCCAGGGGGGAGGCTGCACTGTGAGTGATTTGAGGCTGCTCACTGCAGGGCCTGAGGAGATCTTGGAGCTGGATGTGATCAGGTAGTGATAGGACCAGGGGGAATGGAATGAAGCTGGAGGCCAGCAGGGCAAGGGAGGTGATTCTCCCCCTCTGCTCAGCTCTGGGGAGACCCCACCTGGAGTACTGCCTCCAGTTCTGGAGCCCCTATGACAAGAGGGATCTGGAGGTGCTGGAAGGTGTCCAGAGCAGGGCCAGGAGGATGAGCAGAGGGCTGGAGCTGCTCTGCTGTGAGGACAGACTGAAGGAGTTGGGGCTGTTCAGTCTGCAGAAGAGAAGGCTCCCAGGTGACCTCATTGTGGCCTTCCAGGATCTGAAGGGGGCTACAGGAAGGCTGGGGAGGGACTGCTCAGGATCTCAGGCAGTGATAGGACTAGGGGGAATGGAATGAAGCTGGAGGTGGGGAGATTGAGGCTGGAGGTGAGAAGGAAGTTCTTCCCCATGAGAGTGGTGAAGCCCTGGACTGGGTTGTCCAGGGAGGTGGTTGAGGCCCTGTCCCTGGAGGTGTTTAAGGCCAGGCTGGATGAGGCTCTGGCCAGGCTGATCTAGTGTGGGGTGTCCCTGCCCATGGCAGGGGGGTTGGAACTGGCTGATCCTTGTGGTCCCTTCCAACCCTGACTGATTCTGTGATACTATGTGGATGGTGGAGAAGGATTGTAGGGGGCTTTGTGACCTTGGCAGGAGCAAGCTGCTCTGTGACTTCAGCCTTGGTGGAGCCCTGGGTTTCCTACACACCTTTCTCACCTCTCTGCTCCTAACCTTTTATGTCTGAAAGATCCATGCCCAAGCTCCCTGTTTTAAAGGCAAATCTCACCTGCAGTGTTCAGCTGGAGCATCTGCTGGGTGGGCAGGTTTGGGCCCCTCCTTGTCAGCCTCTTTCCTTTCCATGTTGTGCAGTTGAGACCTTCAGTGACTTGGCCTTCAGTGACATCTTTCTGCACCTGCTTACTGGGAACCTGACCCTGCTGGGGGATGAATTTGCACTGGAGGAGTTCTGCACCAGTCTCTTTGATGGCTTCTTTCTCACTGCTTGCTCAAGGTAAATCTGCTTTTCCTTGGGGGGGGAAAGGAGTTCACAGGATGGCTGGGAGAGGCTTTCCCTGCTTGGAGCTGTAACCTCTTCACACAGAGTGGAACTCTTAACCTCCTGCTGAGTTTTGTTGTCTTCTGTGAGCAAGTAGTTTACAAGCAAAATAACTAGAGGTACATGAGGAATTGTTCCCTGAGCTGTAGGTCATTATTCCTGAGCTGGATGATGAAGAGTGCCAGTTTCATGTTCTTTCAACCACATCTGTAGGTAGAAGCAATTACAGATCCTCAGCAGAAACATGGCTCAGAGCAGCTGCTCTTGGTGCTTCAGCAGCTGCTGGCTCCAAGGAGGCTCAGGAGGGTGCTGACAGAGCCTGCAGAGCTGCAGCTTCCCTTCAAATCCATCTGCATGTCCACTGTGAGGGCTGAAATCTGCTCTGCCCTGGCTCTGTGGTGGCTGCATTGCCACTTGTCACAGCATCACAGAATGCCAGGTTGGGAGGGACCACCCAAGGAGCATCTGCTCCAACCTTTCTAGGTCACAGTCAAGCTGAAATGAGCTGGCCCAGCACCCTGGCCAGATGAGCCTTAAGCTGTCCAGGGGAGGGGACTCCACTGCTTGCAGCTGCCCCAGACAGTCTCCCTCATGCCTTGCAGCAGCTCTGGACATGAAGAGCTGACTGCAGCTCGTGGCAGTGCCAGCTGCACATAGCAAATGGGATTGGATCTGTTCCTTCTGCCCAGTCAGTGTGGCTCAGCTGCTGGCCTGCAGAGCAGACCTGACCTCCCAGGGCTTCCCCAAAAGGGGGGCACCACAGAATGCCAGCCTGGAAGGGACCTCCAAGGAGCATCTGCTCCAACCTATCCTGACTTGGCTCAGTTGGTAGTGCATAAGACCCTTCATGGGAAGGTCCTGAGTTCAAACCTTTCTAGGTCACAGCAGAGTTGCAGTGAGCTGGCTCAGCACCCTGGCAAGATGAGTCTTGAGCTGCCCAGTGGAGAGGACTCCACAGCTGCCCAGTGGAGAGGACTCCACTGCTGCCCTTGGGAGATGATTCCAGTCTCCAGCTGTGCTCAAGGGCAAACATTTCCTTCTGGAGCCCACTGGGACTCTCCCCAGCAGGAGCTTGTCCCCATCTCCCCTTGGCTTCTCCCTGGGACTCCTTGTGGAGAGGGAGTCTCCATCCTCCTGGCAGCCACCCTTGCTGTCCTGCTCCATGGCAGTAAGGTCTCCCCTAAGCCTTCTCCAGGCTGACCAAGCCCAGCTCTCAGGCTGTGCTCAGGAGAGCTGCTGTTCAGGCTCAGCACCATGTTCTACAGCTGCTGCTTCCTCCACACATACAGAGGGACAAACTGCCTCCTGCATGTGCCCAGTGCTTGCCCAGCAGAGCCCAGCTGCTGCCATGTGCTGTGGCCTGCACTTGACATCTCTCCCTCCTTCCTCACACTCTCTGCAGTTAATCCCCAGCCCCTGAGTGATGACATCAGTTCTGCCAAGGCCAAGGCAGGCTGAGCACTTTTGTAGCACCCAGGCTGCAGGCCTCAGGGTGGGTTGGAGAAGGAGAACAAAGCTGAGGGTCTGTGTGTGTGGGACCTGTCCTGGCACTGCTGCTGCAGCCTTCCCCTCCTCAGGCTGCTGCTGGGTCAGAGCAGTTCCCCTGCTTTCACATTGCTCTCCTGCAGGAAGGAGAATGTCCACAGACATGTGCTCAGGCTGCTGCTGCATCTGCATCACAAAGTGGCCCCTGCCAAGCTAGAGTCTCTCCAGAAGGCTTTGGAACCCACCAAGCAGGTAGGGAGGGGAGCCTGAGGGCAGGCACACAAAAGCTGCTTAATGGAACAGGGGCTCTGCTTTCCAGGTGTACCAAGCTGGGTCTTAACTGTCTTGGGGCTTCCTCTTCCTGTGTGAAATCACACAGGGTGATTGGATGGGATCACAGAATCATGGGATGCTGTGGGTTGGAAGGCACCTTCAGAGGTCATTGAGTCCAACCCCCTGGCACAGCAGGGTCACCCAGGGCAGGACACACTTCCAGGTGACTCTTGAAAAGACTCCAGAGAAGGAGACTCCAACAACCTCTCTGGGCAGCCTGCTCCAGGCCTCCAGCAGCCTCACACCAAAGAAGTTCCTCCTCATGCTGAGGTGGAACCTCCTTGGTTCCAGCTTGTACCCCTTGGTCCTTGTCCCATCACTGGGCACCACCCAAAAGAGCCTGGCCCCTTCATCCTGACCCCCAGCCCTCAGCTAGTGATAGACATTGATCAGTTCCCCTCTCAGCCTTCTCTTCTCCAGACTAACCAGCCCCAGGGCTCAGCCTTTCCTCCTCACACAGCTGTTCAGTCCCTTCATCAGTCCCTTCAGCACTGCTCAGGCCACACCTTGAGTCCTGTGTCCAGTTCTGGGCCCCTCAGGTTAGGAAAGAGGTTGAGCTGCTGGAAGGTGTCCAGAGAAGGGCAACAAAGCTGGGGAGGGGTCTGGAGCACAGCCCTGGGAGGAGAGGCTGAGGGAGCTGGGGTTGCTTAGCCTGGAGAAGAGGAGGCTCAGGGGAGACCTTCTTGCTCTCTGCAACTCCCTGAAGGGAGGTTGTAGCCAGGTGGGGGTTGGTCTCTTCTCCCAGGCAAGCAGCAGCAGAACAAGAGGACACAGTCTCAAGCTGTGCCAGGGGAGGTTCAGGCTGGAGGTGAGGAAGAAATTCTTCCCAGCAAGAGAGATTGGCCATGGGAATGTGCTGCCCAGGGAGGTGGTGGAGTCCCCATCCCTGGAGGTGTTTAGGAAGAGCCTGGCTGAGGCCCTTGGTGCCATGGTTGAGTTGATCAGATGGTGCTGGGTGATAGGTTGGACTGGATGATCTCTGAGGTCTCTTCCAGCCTGCTTAATTCTAATTTTAACTCTGCCCTTTCCTATCCCATCCCTATCCCTTTCCTATCCCATCCGTATCCCATCCCTATCCTATCCCATCCCTATCCCATCCCTATCCCTTTCCTATCCCATCCCTATCCCATCCCTATCCCAATCCTACCCTTACCCCACCCTTACCCTACCCTATCCCAATCCCATCCCATCATCCTCGTAGCCTCCTTTGGCTCTCTCCAGCAGATCTCTGTCCTGAGCTGTGGAGCCCAGCCCCAGCCACACCATTCCAGCGGCGGTCTCAGCAGGACAGAGCAGAGGGTGGGGGGCAGAGGCATGGTTGCTAGCAGCAGCTAGCAGGCCTGCAGTCTGACTGTGGTGTTTGTCTCCCCCCTTGTGCAGAGTGGGGAGGCTGTGAAGGAGCTTCACACCCAGCTGAGCGAGAAGCTGGAGCTCCGCAAGCCCAGCCCGGCCCAGCCGCCCGAGCCGCCCTCCATGGAGCTGCCCTTGCCCGCCGTGCCCACCCCGGCCTCACGCTGAGCCCTGCCTGCCCTCTCCAGAGACACACAGGGCTTCACCCGCTGCTCAGCAGCCTGAGGACCCTGCTCTGCCTTCCAAGTGTCTCTGCCTGCCTGCTGGAAGCAGCAGCACAAGCCACTGAAGCTCCTGCAGGGTCGCCCTGCTGGCTGCAGCCGGTTGGCCGGCTCTGGCTGCAGTGCGCTGCGGAGGTTTTGCTTCTCTTGCAGTTAGCTGAGTGTCTCCTTCTGCTGCCACTGAAAATCTGACTGGACTCTGGGGTTGGGTGGGTGGGTTGGTTGGTTTTCCAAAAGAAAATGTGTGTTTCTAAGCTTGGCCTCTTGTGGTTTGATCCTCAAAGAGCTGATCAAGGAGTGCTTGACTCACTGAAGTGGGGAGACACTGGGACAGGCTGTGGCTGCTCCCTCCCTGGAGGTATTCAAGGCCAGGCTGGATGAAGCCTTGGGCAAGCTGGGCTGGTGGGAGGTGTCCCTGCCCATGGCAGGGGGTTGGAACTTGAATGATCTTGAAGGTTCCTTCCCACCCAAAGCATTCTGTGATTCCTTGTGGAACTTCATGCATCACAGACCCCCAGAAACATTCAGGTTGGAAGAGACCTTCAGGTTCACCAACTCCACCCCAGAACCCTACTCCACAAGGCTCACCCCTAAACCATGGCCCCAAGCACCACATCCCAATGACCATCCAGGGTTGGTGGCTCCACCACCTCCCTGGGCAGCACATTCCAGTGACTCTTGCTGGGGAAAAAGTGTTTCCTAGTGTCTAAACCTGCCCTGCTGCAGCTTGAGGCTGTTCCCTCTTGCTCTGTCACTAATCACCTGGGAGAAGAGACCAGCAGCAGCCTCTCCACAGCCTCCTTCCAGGTAGTTGTTGGCAGCAATGAGGTCTCCCCTCAGCCTCCTCTGTTTCACACTAACCATCCCCAGCTCCTTCAGTTGCTCCTCATCAGATTTCTTCTCCAGGCCCTTCCCAGCTTCCTTGCCCTGCTCTGCCCTGGCTCCAGCACCTCCACAGCTCTCTGGCATTGAGGTGCCCAAAACTGGACCCAGCACTCCAGGTGTGGCCTCCCCAGAGCTGAGTCCCAGGGGACAATCCCCTCCCTGCTCCTCTGGACACAGCATTGCTGATCCCAGCCAGGAGGCCTTTGGCTTTCTTGGCCCCCTGGGCACACTGCTGGCTCCTCTTCAGCTGCTTGTCCATCAGCACCCCCAGCTCCCTTTCTGCCAGCAGCTTTCAGCCATACTTCTGTAAGTCTGTATTGCTGTTTGGGGTTGTTGTGACCCAAGGTCTCTTCTGGGCCATTTCTCCAGGCTGTTGATCAGGGTGGGGGTCCCCTGTGAACAGAGCTGCTCAGTGTGCTGGCCATGCCCCCAGCATGGTGCCATGTGCAGCCTTGCTGGGGGCAGGGTTTGTTCTCAGGTGTTAAAGAGGCACTGGAAGTGTTGCCCCTGAGGAGTGCCATGAGTGCTGGGCTGCCAGCTGGACTTTGTGCTGTTGGTCACAACCCTCTGAGTCCTGGGTCCTAGCAGGCTTCCTGCAGGTCTCTGCAGTGCATCAGAGCCTTTGGCCAGGGGGATTCTTCTGCCAGCTCTGCCAAAGGCTGTCCCAGGGCCAGGTGAGCTCCAGCAGTGCTCCCCATGTGCCCCCAGCCAGGCTGCTCTGGGCAGGAGGCTGTGGGGGGGTCAGGCACAGTTAGCTCCTGCAGTTTGCCTGTCCTTGCCCTGCCACTGTGTTGTCCATCCTGTTTCTGATCCAGCATGAGGGGCTCTTTCTCCCCATCACCCCTTGCTTCCTGGGACTTGAGCATCCCCACTGCCAAGTTGTGCTGAGGAGACCTTGCCATTTCCTTGAGATGTGTCCAAACCCCCCCAGGGGAAGCAGACACCAGTGAAGCAGAGGGGAAAATCCCTCCCCACAGCTGCTGACTCCCTCTGCATGGCTTTCTGAGTTCTCAAGTACTACAGGAGGAATCTGAGTGTCACCTCATTGCTTCTCCTGCTACCCAGGGATTGCAGAGACTCACAGAATGGGGGAGGTTGGGAGGGACCTCTGGAGATCAGCCAGTCCAACCCCCCTGCCAAAGCAGGGGCACACAGGAACACATCCAGATGGCTCTTCAAAAGTCTCCACAGAAGGAGGCTCCACAACCTCCCTGGGCAGCCTGCTCCAGGCCTCCAGCAGCCTCACACCAAAGAAGTTTGACTTCATGTTGAGGTGGAGCCTCCTGGGTTGCAGTTTGTGCCCAGTGCCCCTTGTCCTGTCCCTGGGCAGCACTGAGCAGAGTGGCTCCTGGACACCCACCCCTCAGATATTCATACACACTCATGAGACCTCCCTCAGTCTTCTCCAGGCTAACCAGCCCCAGGGCTCAGCCTGTCCTCCTCAGACAGCTGTTGCAGTTCCTTCAGCATCCTCACAGCCTCCACTGACCACTCCTCAGTGTATCTGTCCCTCTTGAGCTGAGGAGCCCAGCACTGGGCACCATCCTCCAGCTGTGCTCCCAGGAGGGCAGAGCAGAGGGGGAGGAGAACCTCCCTTGCCCTGCTGGCCACACTTCTGCATGCACCCTGGGGTACCTTTGGCCTCCTTGGCTGTGAGGGCACTTTGCTGCCCCATGGATAGGTTACTGCTCACCACCCTGAGGTCCTCCATGGAGCTGCTTGTCTGTGTCATGGGAGAGCTGTGGAGGCAGGGGAGGTTTGTGTGAGGCAGGAGCTCTGTCCTCTTGGCCCCATAGAATCAATAAGGTTGGAAAAGGCCTCAGAGGTCATCAAGTCCAAGTGCCAGGGGCTGCACTTTGGCCACAACAACCCCAGGCAGAGCTACAGGCTGGGGTCAGAGTGGCTGAGAGCAGCCAGGCAGAGAGGGACCTGGGGGGGCTGATAGACAGCCACCTGAATATGAGCCAGCAGTGTGCCCAGGTGGCCAGGAGGGCCAATGGCATCCTGGCCTGCATTAGGAATAGTGTGGCCAGCAGGAGCAGGGAGGTCATTCTGCCCTGTACTCTGCTTTGGTTAGGCCACACCTTGAGTCCTGTGTCCAGTTCTGGGCCCCTCAGTTTAAGAAGGACATTGAGAGACTTGAAGGTGTCCAGAGAAGGGCAACAAGGCTGAGGAGAGGCCTTGAGCACAGCCCTGTGAGGAGAGGCTGAGGGAGCTGGGGTTGCTTAGCCTGAAGAAGAGGAGGCTCAGGGGAGACCTCATTGCCCTCTACAACTACCTGAGGGGTGGTTGTAGCCGGGAAGGGGTTGGCCTCTTCTCCCAGGCACCCAGCACCAGAACAAGAGGACACAGTCTCAAGCTGTGCCAGGGGAGGTTTAGACTGGAGGTGAGGAGGAAGTTCTTCACTGAGCGAGTCATTGGTCATTGGAATGTGCTGCCCAGGGAGGTGGTGGAGTCATCGACCCTGGAGGCGTTCAAGAGGGGATTGGATGTGGCACTTGGTGCCATGGTTTAGTCCTGGGGTCTGTGTTGATAGGTTGGACTTGATGATCCTCGAGGTCCTTTCCAACCTAAGTGATACTGTGTGAAGTCCAACCTGTCACCCAACACCTCCTGACAGCTAAACCATGGCACCAAGTGCCACATCCAATCCCCTCTGGAACACCTCCAGGGATGGGGACTCCACATCCCAATGGCCAACAACTCTCTCTTAAGGAGAACTTTCTCCTCACCCCATGGCCTCTGTGGACCAAGAGGACACAACCTGCAACCCAGGAGCTTCCACCTCAACATGAAGTGAAACTTCTTTGGTGTGAGGGTGCTGGAGCCCTGGAGCAGCCTGCCCAGAGAGGTTGTGGAGTCTCCTTCTCTGGAGACTCTTCCCTGCCAGGCTCTGTGTTGCCTTTGGCAGGCTGTGGGCACTCCTGGTGTCAGACTTGCTGGGAAGAGGAGCTGGGTGCCACACTGGGCTCCTTCCTGCAAGGTTTGCTTTCAAAGCCTGCAGACTGCCACAGGAACTGCCACAAACCAACCCCCAGGCTGCTGGGCAGCCCTGCAAGGGGCCTGCTGGGGGCCCTGCTCTGCTCACACTCAGGTTGTTCTGAGCTGGTGCTGGGCTTTCCCTGGCACCAAAGGGTCCCTTCCAGCACCTGCTCACTTGGAGCTCTCCTGCAGTAAATCCAGTGTGGGATTTACCCTTGGCAGAAGAACCTCCTGTGGCCCAGCCTGTGCCCACAGTGCTGTTTGCTTCCAGCTTTGTAGATCCACCCTGAGATGACTCCCAGAGCACAAAGTGGCTGTCAGCTGTGCTGGAGGCTGCTTCAGCTGAGGAGGGGAAATGAGCAGGCAGCAGAGAGTGGAAGTGGCTGCTGGGCTGTGCCCTCCTGGCTTGCCTTCCCCACAGAGGTGAGAGAAGAGAAACCACACCTCAGAAACCACTGGGTTAGCAGGGAGCTTCTCAGGCTGTGTCCTTTCTTTGAGGTGAAAATGGTTTCACTCCTGAGCCAGGAAGTGCCCAGGCTCCTGCTGGCTGCACAGCCTCTGCAGCTGCTGCAGCAGGGTGCTCCCTTTGCCTGCAGACCCCTGGCTCCTGCTCTGGCACTCCCACTTGGAGGAGCTCACTCTCTTTTCCTCCTCCAGAGCCTGCTGGCATCACCTGGGGCACAGCCACCAGAGGAAGCACAGCTGGAATCTGCAAGAGAATTCTGCCTTGGAGGCCTTTTCTCACGGTGCCCCTGAGTGACTGATGCCAGCTGGGGGCTGAGCACTGCTGGGGGAGCAACACTAGAGGGTACTGCACCCCTGCCTGCACTGCCCTGCACTGCCTCCCCAGCTGGCACTACACAGGACCTAGAATCACTCCCTGCTTACACTGCTGGCAGTTTGTCTGTGCAACAGGAGTGTGGTGCCTGCAACCCAGGATTAAACCCAGGAGAGGGCTGGATTCTAACAGCCTGCAACCCTGGATTAAACCCAGGAGAGGGCTGGATTCTAACAGCCTTCAACCCTGGATTAAACCTAGGAGAGGGCTGGATTCTAACATCCTTCAGCCCCAGATTTAAGCCTAGGAGAGGGCTGGATTCTAACAGCCTTCAGCCCCAGATTTAAGCCTAGGAGAGGGCTGGATTCTAACAGCCTTCAGCCCCAGATTTAAGCCTAGGAGAGGGCTGGATTCTAACAGCCTTCAGCCCAGGATTAATCCTAGGAGAGGGCTGGATTCTAACAGCCTTCAGCCCAGGATTAAACCTAGGAGAGGGCTGGATTCTAACAGCCTTCAACCCAGGATTAATCCTAGGAGAGGGCTGGATTCTAACAGCCTTCAACCTTGGATTAAACCTAGGAGAGGGCTGGATTCTAACAGCCTGCAACCCTGGATTAAACCTAGGAGAGGGCTGGATTCTAACAGCCTTCAGCCCCTGGATTAAACCTAGGAGAGGGCTGGATTCTAACAGCCTTCAGCCCCTGGATTAAACCTAGGAGAGGGCTGGATTCTAACAGCCTCAACCCTGGATTAAACCTAGGAGAGGGCTGGATTCTAACAGCCTTCAGCCCCTGGATTAAACCTAGGAGAGGGCTGGATTCTAACAGCCTTCAGCCCCTGGATTAAACCTAGGAGAGGGCTGGATTCTAACAGCCTTCAACCCCAGGATTCAACCTAGGAGAGGGCTGGATTCTAACAGCCTTCAGCCCCAGGATTAATCCTAGGAGAGGGCTGGATTCTAACATCTTGCAAGGCCTGGATTAAACCTAAATTAGTGGAAAATCCCAGCCCTGAACTCATCCTCCTGGGGAGAGCTGGTTGCCAGCTTCTGGTTTCCAACTCTTGGCCTCTGTTTCCCAGAGAGTTGCCTAAAAGTCCCAGCTGGGAGCCTTGCAGGGGTGGGCTCTGTGAGTCTGTGACTTAGAGGACAATGAGAGGAGGAGACCCAGCAGTGGGAGACATTGTCATGCCTTCAACAAGCCTGGCTGCTCAAAAGCCTCTGCTCCCTGGCAGAACATCCTGTCCTGGGTGCTGTGGGCAGTGGAGCCTTTGGAAAAGAGGTGGGGAGCAATGGGCTGTGATGCAGAGGGCTGGAGGGAAGGTGGACATCTGAAAGGAGTCTTTCAGTGCCTGGAGCTGATGCTGCAGAGCACAAAACTGAATCACCACTCTGCCAGACACCTCCCTGGCAGAGCTGCTGTGTGGTGCAGGTTTGCCAGCTGCCTTTGGGTGAGCTGCAGGAGGTGTGTGTGGTGGGAGGCTGGGTGTGAGACTCTCTGTGAGTGAGGATCTCATTCAGAGATGCACAGAATGGGTTGGCTTGGAAAGGATCTTAAAGCTCATCCAGCTCCAACCCCCTGCCATGGCCACAGACACCTCCCCCCAGCCCAGCTTGCTCAAGGCCTCATCCAGCCTGGCCTTGAACATCTCCTGGGAGGGGATTGCCACAGCCTCCCTGGGCAACCTGTGCCAGAGTCTCCCCAGCCTCACTCTCAAGGATTTCTTCATCATCTCCAGTCTCAGTCTCCCCTCTCCCAGCTCAAAGCCATTGTTCCTCATCCTGGCACTCCCAGCCCTTGGCCAAAGTCCCTCCCCAGCTCTCCTGGAGCCCTTCAGGTACTGGAAGGTTGCTCTAAGGTCTGCCTGCAGCCTTCTCTTCTCCAGGCTGAACAGCCCCAACTCTCCCAGCCTGTCTCCACAGGGGAGGTTCTCAGCCCTCTGCTCATCTCTGTGGCCTCCTCTGGACCCTCTCCAACAGCTCCAGGTCCTTCTTGTGCTGGGGGCCCCAGAGCTGGAGGCAGTGCTGCAGGTGGGGGCTGAGCAGAGCAGAGCAGAGGGGCAGAATCCCCTCCCTGTGCTGCTGCTCTCCCTGCTCTGGCTGCAGCTCAGCACTCAGCTGGCTCTGGGCTGCCAGTGACCATTGCTGGCTCCTGGGGAGTTTGTCACCAACTGACACCCCCAAGGCCTTCTCCTGCAGGCTGCTCTTGAGCCACTCCTCACCCAGCCTGGATTTGTGCTTGGGATTGCCCTGACTCAGGTGCAGGACCTTGCACTTGGCCTTGTTGGACTTCATGAGCTTGGCTTGGGCTCAGCTCTGCAGCCTGTCCAAGTCCCTCTGGATGGATCCCTTCCCTCCAGTGTGCCAACCACACCACACAGCTTGGTGTCACCTGCATTATTCACCTTCCCTCCAGAGGAGTGTCCTGCTGTGACTCTGGAAGTGCTGTTTCTAGCCCAGACAATGGAGTCTCATGAACAATCTTGGTTGTGCCTTTGCCAGCCTAGTTGAGGCACTTGAGGAGAGGGAGAGCACCACAGCTGCTGCTGCAGCTCTACATAAAGCACTTCCAGCTGCTCTGGTCGAGCTCTCTGTGTGCTGGGCTTGTGCCCTGCTCAAGGGATGGTTGTGTCAGGAGGTGACCTGCAGCCTGGGACAGGAGCTGTGCCTAATTGCTCTGAGTCTCTCCCAGCAGCAGAGAGGAGGGAGAACAGCTCAGGGTGATTCAGAGAGCTTCTGGCCTTGATCACAGTGTTGATGGATGACACCCAGATGCTGCTCTGTGTTTCCCTCTGTAGAGCAGAGGGAAGTCTGCCCTGGCATACAGATGCCATCATAACACAGCTCTCTCTCTGCAGGGAGCTTTGCCAGGAGGACTATTTCAGCCATTAGCTTTGCAGCTCTGCTAGAGCCCAGAGTGACCACAGAGCTCCCTGTGCTCTCCAGCTGCTCTCTCACCTCTGTTTCTCTTTCAGGCTCTTATATTAGTAAGGGCTGAGCCCAACAGGGCTCCTGGACCAGTCCAAGCCCCATGGCTCTGAACCCACAGACCATAGGATCACAGGCTCACAGGAGGTTAGGGGTTGGAAGGGACCTCTGGAGATCATCAAGTCCAACCCTCTGCCAGAGCAGGAGCAGAGAACCCAGCACAGGTCACACAGGAACACATCCAGGTGGGGCTGGAAAGGCTCCAGAGGAGGAGACTCCACAACCTCTCTGGGCAGCCTGCTCCAGGGCTCTGTGACCCTCACAGTGCAGAAGTTCCTCCTCATGGTGAGGTGGAACCTCCTGTGCTGGAGTTTATATCCATTGCCCCTTGTCCTACTCCAGGGCACAGTGAGCAGAGCCTGTCCCTGTCCCCTCCCTCCTGACCCCCAGCCCTCAGATATTTATAGACATTGATTAAATCCCCTCTCAGCCTTCTCCTCTCCAGACCCCAGGTCCCTCAGCCTCTCCTCACAGGGCAGTGCTGCAGGCCCTTAACCATCCTGGTAGCCTCCCTTGGACTCTCTCCAGCAGATCCCTGTCCCTCTGGAACTGGGGAGCCCAGAACTGGATGTAATATTTCAGGTGAGGTTTCAGCAGAGGGGGAGGAGAACCTCCCTGGCTCTGATGGCCACACTCCTCCGAATGCAGCCCAGGATCCCTTCTTGGCCCCCAGGGCACATTGCTGTCCCATGCAGAGCTTGTTGCCCACCAGCCATGCTGTGGATATCCATGGCAGCACTCTCCCTCCACCAGGGCAAGGTTCAGCATTAAAAACAAGGAGCAAGTCACCTGCTCAGAGCTCCAGGTGGGTGTAAAGCATGGATTTAGGGCAGCCCCACCCAAGGTCAGGTCACTGTGCCGAGGGCACACCAGGCAGGGCTTCAGCTCTGTGACTGTTCCAGACTTTGCTGTTCAGGAATGTCCAGAGAAGGGCAACAAGGCTGGGGAGGGGTCTGGAGCACAGCCCTGGGAGGAGAGGCTGAGGGAGCTGGGGTTGCTTAGCCTGGAGAAGAGGAGGCTCAGGGGAGACCTCATTGCTCTCTCCAACTCCCTGAAGGGAGGTTGTAGCCAGCTGGGGGTTGGTCTCTTCTGCCAGGCAAGCAGCACCAGAACAAGAGGACACAGTCTCAAGCTGTGCCAGGGGAGGTTCAGGCTGGAGGTTAGGAAGAAATTCTTCCCAGCAAGAGAGACTGGCCATGGGGATGTGCTGCCCAGGGAGGTGGTGGAGTCCCCATCCCTGGAGGTGTTTAAGAGGAGCCTGGATGAGGCCCTTGGTGCCATGGTTGAGTTGATCAGATGGTGCTGGGTGATAGGCTGGACTTGATCTCAAAGCTCTTTTCCAACCTGCTTAGTTCTGCATTCTGTCCTCTGCACTCAGTGCTTTCCCCAGGTGGTTTCTCCTCCACCTCTTGCCCTGAGGCACCTGCCACATGCTGCCATCATCTTCAGCTCCATTGTCTTCTCTGCTGCCATCTCATCTCCCTTCTCTAATCCCAGCAGCACAGACAGTGTGAATGGCAGAGATCTTCCCCATCTGGGTGAGGGCAGATGCCTGAGCCCCTTCCTGCAGCCTGGGTGGCTTTATGGCCAGGCTGGGTGGCCATTCAGCCAGGCCCCACAGTGCTGGCTCGGCTGGGCAGGGAGGGGGATGATGTGTGGCTATGTGTGCTCAAGCCCCAGCTTCCTCCACCTCTACAGCTGGGTGTCCTCTGCCTGGGGGCAAACCACAGCTCATCTGGTGGTGTGGGGGCCCTGGGCTCACACCACGTGGTGAGCAGCTCGCTCTTGCCTCTTGGCAATCTTCTGTGCTGAGAATTCAGCTGCAAGCTGCCTCTGGTTTGGTGCTGGGCTTGTGTGCCAGCCCTTAATGAAGAGACTTCTCTGGCAGGAGACACTGATGGTGCAGAGTTTCTTGCTTTCAGACTTTAAGCCTGGATAAAACCCCTCCTGTGGTATGCAAGGATCACAGAACAGTGGGGGGCAGAAGGGACCTCTGGAGATCTTTTGAGTCCATCCCCCCCTGCCCAGAGCAGGGTCAGCCAGGGCAGGGCACACAGGAGCACATCCAGGTGGGTTTGGGAAGTCTTCAGGGCAGGAGACTCCACAACCTCCCTGGGCAGCCTGTTCCAGGCCTCCAGCAGCCTCACACCAGAGAAGTTTCTCCTCATGTTCAGGTAACACTTCCTCAGTTCCTGTTTGTGCCCAGTGCCCCTTGTCCTGCTGCTGGGCACCCCTGAAAAGAGCCTCCCCCTTCTTGCCCCCACCCTTCAGGTATTTATGGGCATTGCTCAGCTCCCCTCTGGGGCTGCTCTTCTCCAGGCTCAACACCCCCAGGGCTCTCAGCCTCTCCTCACCAGAGAGATGTTCCAGTCCCCTCAGCATCCTTGTAGCTCTCTGTTGAATTCTCTCCAGTGGTTCCCTGTCTCTCTTGTACTGCGGAGCCCAGCACTGGGCACAGTCTCACAGTCTCACAGTATAACCAAGGTTGGAAAGGACCTCGAGGATCATCAAGTCCAACCTATCAACACAGACCCCATGACTAGACCATGGCACCAAGTGCCACATCCAATCCCCTCTGGAACACCTCCAGGGATGGGGACTCCACCACCTCCCTGGGCAGCACATCCCAATGACGAACGACTCGCTTGGTGAAGAACTTCCTCCTCACCTCCAGCCTAAACCTCCCCTGGCACAGCTTGAGACTGTGTCCTCCTGTTCTGGTGCTGCTTGCTTGGGAGAAGAGACCAACCCCTTCCTGGCCACAGCCACCCCTCAGGTAGTTGTAGAGGGCAATGAGGTCTCCCCTGAGCCTCCTCTTCTCCAGGCTAAGCAACCCCAGCTCCCTCAGCCTCTCCTCACAGGGCTGTGCTCCAGACCCCTCCCCAGCCTCATTGCCCTTCTCTGGACACCTTCAAGCCTCTCAATGTCCTTCTTGAACTGAGGAGCCCAGAACTGGACACAGGACTCAAGGTGTGTCCTCAGCAGTGCTGAGCACAGGGCACAAGGACTTCCCTGCTCCTGCTGGCCACACTCTTCCTGATGCAGGCCAGGATGCCATTGGCCCTCTTGGCCACCTGGGCACACTGCTGGCTCATATTCAGGCAGCTGTCAACCAGCACCCCCAGGTCCCTCTCTGCCTGGCTGCTCTCAGCCACTCTGCCCCCAGCCTGTAGCTCTGCATGAGGTTGCTGTGGCCAAAGTGCAGCCCCTGGCACTTGGACTTGTTGAATGCCATCCTGCTGGCCTCTGCCCATCTGTCCAGTCAGTTGAGGTCCCTCTGCAGAGCCCTTCTGCCCTCTAACTGACCAACATCTGCTCCTAACTTGGTGTCATCTGCAAACTTGCTGAGGGACTCAATGCCCTCATCCAGATCATCAATGAAGATGTTAAAGAGCACAGGGCCCAGCACTGATCCCTGGGGCACACCACTGGTGCCTGGCTGCCAGCTGGCTGTGGCACCATTCACCACCAGTCCTTCAACTGTGGTCTCACCAGGACAGAGCAGAGCCCCAGGGCTCAGCCTGTCCTCCTGTTCCAGTTCCTTCAGCATCCTCACAGCCTCCACTGACCACTCCTCAGTGTATCTGTCCCTCTTGAGCTGAGGAGCCCAGCACTGGGCACCATCCTCCAGCTGTGCTCCCAGGAGGGCAGAGCAGAGGGGGAGGAGAACCTCCCTTGCCCTGCTGGCCACACTTCTGCATGCACCCTGGGGTACCTTTGGCCTCCTTGGCTGTGAGGGCACTTTGCTGCCCCATGGATAGGTTACTGCTCACCAGGACATCAAGAAGGACCTTCAGTGAAGAGAGAAGAATTCATTAGCATGCAGAGACCACACTGAAGATAAGGAGGTCAGCCCAGCTTGAAGGACACCTTCACAGGCAGCAGCTGAACCATCTGTGTGGGTGGGTTTGGGCCTGCTGGACCTGCAAGGGGAGTTTGCCCAGAAGGACAAAGCTGAACAACTGGATGCAGTGGAACCAGTTTCCTTCTCTTGCAAAACAATTGCACAAGGGGCAAGAGGAGTCTCACCTGGCTTTGCAGCCTGCTGCACTGAGTCCCTGCTGCTGCTGCTGCTCCTGGTCAGCAGGAAAGAGGAAAAGCTCAAATGTTGGGTTCAGTTTGGGGCTCTCACTCCAAGAAGGACATTGAGAGGCTGCAGCAGGTCCAGAGAAGAACAACCAAGCTGGGGAAGGGTCTGGAGAAGATGGCTGGGGAGGAGCAGCTGAGGGAGCTGGGGGTGTTCAGCCTGGAGAAGAGGAGGCTGAGGGAGACCTCATTGCTCTCTGCAGCTCCCTGAGAGGAGGTTGCAGTGAGGTGGGGTTGGGCTCTTTGCCCAGGGAACAAGTGATAGGAAATGGTCTCAGGTTGCACCAGGGGAGGCTTAGGTTGGGCATGAGGAAAAATCTCTTTGCTGCCAGAGTGGTCAGGGATTGGCACAGGCTGCCCAGGGGGGTGGTGGAGTCCCCAGCCCTGGAGGTGTTCAAGAGATGTGTGGCCCTTGGGGCCATGGTTCAGTGGCCATGGGGGGGTTGGGTTGATGGTTGGAGTGGATGATCTTAGAGAGCTTTTCCAACCCAAGCAAGTCTATGATCTGCCTGCACTAAAGACAGCAGCCCACAAGTGACCACTGCTGTCCTTCTCTCCCCCTCCTCCAGGTCCTGTCAATGTCAGTTCCAAGGCAAGGAGCTTGTTCCTGTAAGCAGCCATCCAGCCTGAGTCAGACTAAGCCCCTGCTGGCTCCTGTCCCATTGTCACAGTCTAACAGCCCAGGACTCAGGACACAGCTCTTGCCCCTTGGGTTAATGTGATTATTCCCCCTCAGACTGGCATCAGCCTGCAGCAGCAAAGCTGTGGTGGCTGCTGGGGGTTAGCAACAGGAGAAGGTGTTGGAATGTTTTACAATCCCAGGGATGAGTCACTCCCATCCCATACAGAGAGAGCTGATGATGAAGAGTGCCACTTTCATGGTTTTTTTCAACCACATTTGTAGGTAGAAGCAATTACAGATCCTCAGCAGAAACATGGCTCAGAGCAGCTGCTCTTGGTGCTTCAGCAGCTGCTGGCTCCAAGGAGGCTCAGGAGGGTGCTGACAGAGCCTGCAGAGCTGCAGCTTCCCTTCAACTCTCAAAATCCATCTGCATGTCCACTGTGAAGGCTGAAATCTGCTCTGCCCTGGCTCTGTGGTGGCTGCATTGCCACTTGTCACAGCATCACAGAATGCCAGGTTGGGAGGGACCCCCCCAAGGAGCATCTGCTCCAACCTTTCTAGGTCACAGTCAAGCTGAAATGAGCTGGCCCAGCACCCTGGCCAGATGAGCCTTAAGCTGTCCAGGGGAGGGGACTCCACTGCTTGCAGCTGCCCCAGACAGTCTCCCTCATGCCTTGCAGCAGCTCTGGACATGAAGAGCTGACTGCAGCTCGTGGCAGTGCCAGCTGCACATAGCAAATGGGATTGGATCTGTTCCTTCTGCTCAGTCAGTGTGGCTCAGCTGCTGGCCTGCAGAGCAGACCTGACCTCCCAGGGCTTCCCCAAAAGGGAGGCACCACAGAATGCCAGCCTGGAAGGGACCCCCAAGGAGCCTCTGCTCCAACCTATCCTGACTTGGCTCAGTTGGTAGTGCATAAGACCCTTCATGGGAAGGTCCTGAGTTCAAACCTTTCTAGGTCACAGGAGGTGCAGTGAGCTGGCTCAGCACCCTGGCAAGATGAGTCTTGAGCTGCCCAGTGGAGAGGACTCCACTGCTGCCCCTGGGAGATGATTCCAATCTCCAGCTGTGCTCAAGGACAAACATTTCCTTCTGGAGCCCACTGGGACTCTCCCCAGCAGGAGCTTGTCCCCATCTCCCCTTGGCTTCTCCCTGGGACTCCTTGTGGAGAGGGAGTCTCCATCCTCCTGGCAGCCACCCTTGCTGTCCTGCTCCATGGCACTTATGTCTCCCCTAAGCCTTCTCCTCTCCAGGCTGACCAAACCCATCTCTCTCACATGCCAGGGCTGCCAGGCCTCTGAGCATTCTCATGGCTCCTCTTTGGACTTCCCTCTCTGTTTCCAGATCTGTTTGGCTTCTTCTGAGCTGAGGAAGGAAGCAGTGATGTGAATGAGAGAGAAGAGAGAGAGGGAGAGAGCTGTGCTTGCAGGTAATGTAATAAACATTACATCCCCTAAATAAGCCCCACTGGAGATGTCAGAGTCACTGCTCTGCTGTCATTGCTCCTAGTGACATGAAGCCTGGGTAGCAGCAACCAAACACCTGGGCCAGTAGGTCACAGCCAGATTTGTGCCCAGCCCACAGCCTCCTCCAAACGAGCAGCATGTTCCCTATTTAATCCCTCATGAGGAATCATATCATTACAGAGGCCTTGCTACCAGCAGCTCCCTTGCAGGGCAGCCAAAGGGCAGAGAAAGGAATCTGTTTTCCACCTTGCCTGTCCCAGCAGGATGCCATCCATGGGCTCTGAATGAGGACAAGTGGCTGGAGGTGAAGGAAGCAACCCCAGGAAGCAGCCCTAACAGGGTCACAGAGTCACAGACAGTTAGGGGCTGGAAGGGACCTCCAAAGCTCATCCAGTCCAAGCCCCCTGCCAGAGCAGGAGCACCCAGGGCAGCTCAGACAGGAACACAGCCAGGAGGGTTTGGAATATCTCCAGAGAGGGAGACTCCACAACCCCCCTGGGCAGCCTGCTCCAGGGCTCTGTCATCTTCACAGTGGTAAAATTCTTCCTCCTGTTTCCATGGCACTTCCTCTGCCTCAGCTCCCACCACTGCCCCTTGTGCTGGCATTGGGCATCCCCCAGCAGAGCCTGGCCCCAGCCTCTGGGCACTCACCCTGCACATCTTGATCAACATCAATGAGGTCATCCTCAGCCTCCTCCTTGCCAAGCCTCAGAGCCCTCAGCTCCCTCAGGCTCTCCTCATGAGGAAGATGTTCCACTGCCTTCATCATCCTCATGGCTCTGTGCTGGACTCTCTCAAGCAGCTCTCTGTCTGTCTTGACTGAGGGGCCCAGAACTGGACACAATATTCCAGCTGTGGCCTCAGCAGGGCAGAGTAGAGGGGGAGGAGAACCTCTCTGACCTACAGGTCACAGCCCTTCCAATCCAGCCCAGAATGGCATTGGCCTTCCTGGCCACAAGAGCACACTGCTGGCCCTTTACCCCAGCACTGCCAGGTCACCACGAAACCGTGGCCCTCAGCACCACCTCTCTACACCTCTTAAACCCCTGCAGGGATGAGGACTCTGCCACTGCCCTGGGCAGCCTGTTCCAGGCCTTGACAACCATTCTGGGGAAGATAATTAGTTCTTCATGTCCAGCCTAAACCACTCCTGGTTCAACTCGAGGCCATTTCCTATCACTAGATCCCTGGGGGAAGAGCCCAACCCCCACCACAATGCAGCCTCCTTTCAGGGAGTGGCAGAGAGCAATGAGGTCTCCTCTCACACTCCTCTTCTCCATGCTGAACAACCTCAGGTCCCTCAGCTGCTCTTTATGCACCAGTGCAGGCTGTGGGGGCAGAGGGGAAGCACCCACAGCTTCCTGGGGTCTGTGAGGTGCCCTACTGCCCCATTGCTGTACCTCCCATACCCCACAGCTGCCAGAGAGGCCCTTCAGCACCACTGCCATCTCCTGTCCCTCCCTGCCCTCCCCACTTGGGCTTTAATCACTCCAAAATCAGCCTCTCCAGTTCCTTTTGTGAATCACTTGTCAGGGAACATACTGCTTGTGAATTGCTGTTTGGAAACCGAGTGCCCCATTAAGAGCTGTTTGCTCTGGCAATATCTGACAAGCTGTTGGCTTTCCTACCCCGTGCAGCAGAGAGGATGAATTGCTGACATTTAAACCAAAGCCCACAGAATCACAGAAGGGCAGAGGTTGGAAGGGACCCCTGCAGATCATCCAGTCCACCCCCACCCCTGCCAAAGCAGGGTCACCTAGGGCAGGTTCAGTTGTCTGAAGGCTGTCTGTGGATAAAGAGCTGCTGTTATAAATCAGAGAATCCCCAGACTTCAGGTTGGAAGAGACCCTCAGGATCACCAAGTCCAACCCAGAACCCTGTTCTACAAGGTTCACCCCTAAACTATATCCCCAAGCACCACATCCAAGCCACCTTTAAACACATCCATAGTTGTTGACTCTACCACCTCCCTGGGCAGCCCTTTCCAATGCCATGCCCTTCAGAGTCCTTTACTGCACACTGAGAGTGGCAGTTTGGTTCCTCAGTCAGGCAGCTCCCAGACTATGTATGTGCAGTGAAGGCATGCTTCAGAAGCATGATTTGTGTGCTACCACTGAGAGGCTGTTCTGAGCATCCTGAGAGGAAGGGCTCCTCAGTTCAGGAAGGACAGGGAACTGCTTGAAAGAGTCCAGCACAGAGCCAAAAAGATGATTTGGGGCTGACCTCATTCGTGTTGATAAAGATGTGCAGGGGTGAGTGCCAAGAGAATGGAACCAGGCTCTGCTGGGTGATGCCCAGTGACAGCACAAGGGGCAATGGTGAAAGTTAAGGCATAGGAAGTTCCATGGAAACAGGTCACACAGGAATGCTTCCAGCTGTATCTTCAAAGCCTCCAGAGAAGGAGACTCCCCAACCTCTCTGGGCAGCCTGCTCCAGGGCTCCAGCACCCTCACACCAAGGAAGTTTCTCCTCCTGGTCAGGTAGAACTTCCTCTGTTCCAGTTTGTGTCCACTGCCCCTTGTCCTACCCCAGGACACCACTGCAAAGAGCCTGGCCCCTTCTTCTTGGCACTCACCCTCAGCTATTTGTAAGCATTAAGACGATCTCCTCTCAGTCTTCTCCAGGCTAACCAGCCCCAGGGCCCTCAGCCTTACACTGTTCAAGTTCAGGTGACATTGATAAGCCTCCAAGTTTTCAGACCTAGGTGACTTGTGCTCAGGTGTTGATGCTGGGCAGAAGAGCAGGAGGCAGCCTTCAGTCTGTTGGGGTTCTCCAAGCAGCATTAATCAATCAAGGTGTGAAGTTCTGCACCCAGGAGTTGTTGTACCATGATCTGTTCACAGGAATCATAGAACCACAGAGTTGTCAGGGTTGGAAGGGAGCTCAAGGCTCAGCCTATTCCAACCCCCCTGCCATGGGCAGGGACACCTCACACCACAGCAGGTTGCTCACAGCCACATCCAGCCTGGCTGCAAACACCTCCAGGCAGGAGGCTTCCACCACCTCCCTGGGCAGCCTGTGCCAGGCTCTCACAACCCTCATGGGGAACAACTTCTTCCTAACATCCAATCTCAATCTCCCCATTTCTAGTGTTGCTCCATTCCCCTAAGTCCTAGAATCAGCCAAGCAACAAGTGACAGGATGAGAGGAAATGGACACAAGTTGTGCCAGGGGAGGGTTAGATTGGCGATGAGGAAAAAATTCTCTGCTGCAAGAGTGGTCAGGGATTGGAAGAGGCTGCCCAGGGAGGTGGTGGAGTCCCCATGCCTGGAGGGGTTCAGGTAGCTGTGGCTGTGGTGCTTCAGGATGTAGTTTAGTGCTCATGATAGTTGGGTTGGGCAGAGTCCAAGGGCAGGAGACTGAACACATCCAAGTGCCAGGTTCTGCACATTGGCCACAGCAACCCCAGGCAGTGCTACAGGCTGGGGTCAGAGTGGCTGGGCAGGGAGGTCATTCTGCCCCTGGACTCAGCACTGCACAGGCCACACCTTGAGTCCTGTGTCCAGTTCTGGGCTCCTCAGGTTAGGAAAGATGTTGAGATGCTGGAAGGTGTCCAGAGAAGGGCAACAAAGGCTGGAGAGGGGTCTGGAGCACAGCCCTGTGAGGAGAGGCTGAGGGAGCTGGGGTTGCTTAGCCTGGAGAAGAGGAGGCTCAGGGGAGACCTTCTTGCTCTCTCCAACTCCCTGAGAGGAGGTTGTAGCCAGGTGGGGGTTGGTCTCTTCTCCCAGGCAAGCAGCACCAGAACAAGAGGACACAGTCTCAAGCTGTGCCAGGGGAGGTTCAGGCTGGAGGTGAGGTAGAAATTCTTCCCAGCAAGAGAGATTGGCCATGGGAATGTGCTGCCCAGGGAGGTGGTGGAGTCCCCATCCCTGGAGGTGTTTAGGAAGAGCCTGGCTGAGGCACTTGGTGCCATGGTTGAGTTGATGAGATGGTGTTGGGTGATAGGTTGGACTGGATGATCTCTGAGGTCTTTTCCAACCTGGTTAATTCTATTCTATTCTATTCTATTCTATTCTATTCTATTCTATTCTATTCTATTCTATTCTATTCTGTTCTGTTCTGTTCTGTTCTGTTCTGTTCTGTTCTGATTCTATCAAAATCACAGCAGCCACACAAACATTCAGGTTGGAATAAGACCCTCAGGATCACCAGCTCCAATCCACAACCCTACTCTACAAGGTTCACTCCCTAAGCCACATCCCCAGGCACCACATCCATGCCTTCATGGGTTCAAGAGGAGATTGGATGTGGCACTTGGTGCCATGGTCTAGGCATGAGGTCTGTGGTGACAGGTTGGACTTGATGATCTTTGAGGTCTCTTCCAACCTTGGTGATTCTGTGATACTTAAGCCACAAGACTTGAAAACCAGGAGTGAGTTGTAGGGAGCTGCCCTGCCCCTCTCCCCCCGCTGAGGGCTGCCTGTGGTTGCTGTCAGGAGCTGCTCCCCCCAGGAGCCAAGCAGTCACGCTGTCTTTACTCATCACAACCTGCACGTGTACCAGGGAGCAGAGTTGTCCTGAGTCACAAATCCCTCACTACAAAGGACTTGTGCCATGCATCAGAACCCATCCCCTGCAGCCTGGCAACTCTCTCCCGTTGCCGTGGGAACGGCTCCACTATCCCTGCCCGGAGAACCTCAAAGCATTCCCATTTTCGTAGCTGCTAGAACACCTCCAGCCCTGGCTGCTTTCATTCACTTGCTCACTCCCATCTCCAGGAGATGATCTCCCAATTTAGAGAGTTACTCAGCACTTCTGGGCTCATAAATAAAAGAACAGCAGTTAGCTGGAGGGAAGTCACACAGCACTTCGAGGTGCCCATTGGGGTGGGACGGCGATGCTGCCATGGGGATAATTTAATATGCAGACATCCTGTGTGATTAGCAGCCCCTAATGTGCAGCCAATTTGGCCCTAATGGGAAATTGTCAGGCCCCCCCTGGCTTCTGCCCAATTGTCTGCAGTTAAATACCAAAGGGCAAATGTTTCTGGGGGTCTAAGGGTGATGATCTTCAGAGCTAACCTCAAAGGTTAAACCCAGGGGTAATGAGATGGTTCATTTTGTGGCTGTCACCCCTGTCCCTGAAGAACTGGAGTGAGGAGGGCAGACTGAGACTGGAGATGAGGAAGAAATTCTTGAGAGTGAGGCTGGGGAGACTCTGGCACAGGCTGCCCAGGGAGGCTGTGGCTGCCTCCTGCCTGGAGGTGTTCAAGGCCAGGTTGGATGAGGCCTTGAGCAAGCTGGGCTGGTGGGAGGTGCCCATGGCGCTGGGGTTAGAACTGAATGGCTTTAAGGTTCATTCCAACCTAAACCATTCCATCATTCTGTGAAGCTATGAGCTGCCCAGAGTGCTGAAGCCTGCTCTGTGCTGGGGAGCAAGGCCAGCACTCCATGTCTCCGTGTAGGAGCTGTGGAGCTGAGGATCACAGAGGTTCTTGCTCCAGATGTGGGCCTCTTCTTTTACACTAAACTGACTCAGCTCTGTTAAGCAAAGGTTGGTTGTTCAATCTGCCTCAGTATCACAGTCTCACAGAATCACCAAGGTTGGAAGAGACCTCAAAAATCATCGAGTCCAACCTGTCACCACAGACCTCATGACTACACCATGGCACCAAGTGCCACATCCAATCCCCTCTGGAACACCTCCAGGGATGGGGACTCCACCACATCCCTGGGCAGCACATTCCCATGACGAATGACTCTCAGTGAAGAACTTTCTCCTCACTTCCAGCCTAAACTTCCCCTGGTGCAGCTTGAGACTGTGTCCTCTTGTTCTGGGGCTGCTTGCCTGGGAGAAGAGACCAACCCCCACCTGGCTACAACCTCCCTGCAGGGAGCTGGAGAGGGTAAGAAGGTCTCCCCTGAGCTTCCTCTTCTGCAGGCTAAGCAACCCCAGCTCCCTCAGCCTCTCCTCACAGGGCTGTGCTCCAGACCCCTCCCCAGCTTTCTTGCCCTTCTCTGGACACCTTCCAGCATCTCAACATCTTTCCTAACCTGAGGAGCCCAGAACTGGACACAGGACTCAAGGTGTGGCCTCAGCAGTGCTGAGCACAGGGCACAAGGACTTCCCTGCTCCTGCTGGCCACACTCTTCCTGGTGCAGGCCAGGATGCCCTTGGCCTTCTTGACTGCCTGGGCACACTGCTGGCTCATGTTTAGGCAGCTGTCAATCAGCACCCCCAGGTCCCTCTCTGTTTGGCAGCTCTCAGCCACTCTGACCCCAGCCTGTAGCACTGCCTGGGGTTGCTGTGGCCAAAGTGCAGCCCCTGGCACTTGGACTTGTTGAATGCCATCCTGTCGGCCTCTGCCCATCTGTCCAGTCGATCGAGGTCCCTCTGCAGAGCCTTTCTGCACTCTAACTGACCAACATCTGCTCCTAACTTGCTGTCATCTGCACATTTACTGATGATGGACTCAATCCCCTCACCCAGATCATCAGTGAAGATATTGATCAGGCTGGGGCCCAGCACTGCTCCCTGGGGCACACCACTGGTGCCTGGCTGCCAGCTGGCTGTGGCACCATTCACCACCACTCTCTGGGCTCAGCCTCCAGCCAGTTCCTAACCCAGCTCAGAGAGCTGCTGTCCAAGCCATGGGCTGACAGCTTGGCCAGGAGTTTGCTGTGGGGGACGGTGTCAAAGGCCTTGCTGCAGTCCAGGCAGACTACTCCTTGCTCCTGGATGTTCCTGATCATGAAATAATTGCTGAGGCCTTGCTCTTGCACTCATGGAAAGATTTCACTGGAACAACAGAAATTTCATACAACATGGCCTTAAAACAACCAAAGGAGATGCTGACAAGGGCTGACTTTAAATAAGGAGGGGGGAAAAAAGGCCAATTTTGGATTCAATTTATCCAAGGGTTTAAAGACACTGGGCTGTGCTTTTGTCCTGCTGGCAATAGGAGCTGCATCTATCGTATTGTGGACTGGGGGTCTCCATGGGGTTGTCCTGGGAGTCTCCATGGGGTTGGGGTGGGGTTAGTGGAGGTCTCCATGGGGTTGTCCTGGGGGTCTCCATGGGGTTGAGCTGGGGTTAGTGGGGGTCTCCATGGGGTTGTCCTGGGGGTCTCCCTGGGGTTGTCCTGGTTTTCTTCATGTGAGATGTCCTGGAGTTCTCATTGCAGGAAGGATGAGGCCAAGGGGATCTGGTGTCACAAGCAGACCTCAGTTGATCTGAATCCTAACCTGCTAAACAGAAAGAAGTGGAGAACCTGGGAGAGCAGCTGTGGTGTGGGGATAAAACAACACCACCAAAAAAAAGGAAACCCTGGCCCCAGGCTTATTCTGCACATCAGGCACCCCCCTGAGCTCCATCACTGGGGGAAGAGCAGCTGAAGATGCAGGTGAGGGAAGAGCAGCTGACGATGCAGGTGAGGGGAGAGCAGCTGAAGATGCAGGTGAGGGAAGAGCAGCTGATGATGCAGGTGAGGGAAGAGCAGCCAAAGATTCAGGTGAGGGAAGAGCAGCTGAAGATGCAGGTGAGGGAAGAGCCACTGAAGATGCAGGTGAGGGAAGAGCAGCTGAAGATGCAGGTGAGGGAAGAGCAGCCAAAGATTCAGGTGAGGGAAGAGCAGCTGAAGATGCAGGTGAGGGAAGAGCCACTGAAGATGCAGGTGAGGGAAGAGCAGCTGAAGATGCAGGTGAGGGAAGAGCAGCTGAAGATGCAGGTGAGGGAAGAGCAGCCAAAGATGCAGGTGAGGGAAGAGCAGCTGAAGATGCAGGTGAGGGAAGAGCAGCTGAAGATGCAGGTGAGGAACGAGGAGGAGAAGACCATCAGAGCGTGAGCAAAGCCAGAAGGGAAAGACTTCTCGGCTGCAAACCGCTCAGCAATGCTCCCAATCAACACCGGCTCCGTGCAGCCCAGAACCCTGAGGCAGAGGACAGAGGCAGCTGGGAGGTTCCCCAGCCACCGGCTGGGGGCTGGATGGATTCCTCGCAGCCAGGCAGTGTCCCCCGGTTGCGGACACCGCAGGCAACTCTGCCCCTGCCGCCAATCAAAGGAGAGCTGCCGGAGCGGGGCTGCTCCTGCGAGGGACGTGTGGGAAGCCGATGGCTGCAGAGTAATGCAGACAAAGCAGGAGGGAGAAGGGAGACAAAGGGATGGAGTCCCAGAAGATGTGATCCAGCCCGCTGGAGGCAGCGTCCGTAGCCTCTGCAGCTGTGTTTGTGCTGCTTCACGCAATAGGCAGCAGCCTCTCGTCCCCCCCCCCCGGGAGATTTTTCCCAGCCTTAATTGACTCTCCACAAAACCCAGGCTGCAAGGCTCCTCTCCAGCGGCCACCTCCTCATCCCTCCAGCTCCTCTCCCATCCCCAGAGCCCTGCCCGCGGGAGCTGCACCCCTCCAGCCTCCCTCCCCATCGCTCCCGAGCAAATGTCACCTGTACCCAATGAGGCAGAGCACGAGGTGCCACGAATGGATCCCAGGATTCTTATTTTCCTCCTCTACGTGATGATCCTTCACGAGCTGGTGAGTGGCTGGATGGAGTACCAGAAGCAGATAGCCAAGCCCAAGAAGCAGGCTGGGCCAGTTTGGTCTTCCAGGTGAGCTGATGCCTCTTGTGCTTCCAAAGTGTGCCTGGCTCAGGTATGGTTTTGGGGGGGGAAATGCTCCTTTGGGTATGCACCTTGGTCCTGGGGGGTTTGTATGTGTGTGTGTGTATGTATGTATGTGTGTGTGTGTGTATGTAATTGTGTGTGCTCCTCAGCTGCTCTGTGTTTTGCACAGAGGTAGGATTAAGGGCTGCTAATCCTCTGAGCCTGCATTGTCTGCAGGGACAGAGCACTTGACACACTCCCAAGCAAACACAGAATCAATGAGGTTGGAAAAGACCTCAGAGATCATCGAGGCCACATGCCCAAGGTCTGGGGTGATTTCTTTGTTGGGGTGGGGTTTTTTTTTGGGTTGGTGGAAATGTGCTGCAACTCAGCAGATTCCCAGTGACTCAGGTTCTGAGCCTCTTCCCCTTGGAAGAGAAGAAACTGTAGGTAGAAGGAGCTACTCTTCATGCCTGGTGTGATTCCTCAATGAGGCACAAACCTCTGGAGGCTCTTTTGCAATGGGAGTGTGTTGTGTTAAATCACAAGCGTGCCTGTCACTCTCTCCCTGCCTCCTCCCCACCGCTACACTAATCCCTGCTTTGTTTTCTGCCCAACGACAGAGAGATGAGCTGGGAAAATCAGGGTGGGAAAGAAAAAAGCGGCTGCAAGCCCTTTAAAAGGTCCATCAGGAAGGGTCCTGCAGGCATTGTTTGCACCCTGTTCATCTTGTTCCACCTCCTCCGTGTGTCTGGGGTTATGGTGGGGTGAATGCTGCTTGGGGCTTGCAGTCAAAGGTCTCTTGACAGCTATCCATCAGCTGCGTGAGCGGGACCCAGCCTTCGCCTCCTGCCGGGTCTCGAGCAATGGCACAACAAAACCTTGCAGCTTTGGACCTAGAAAGCTGCCTGTGACCCAGTTTGCTCCAGGGCTGACAGCTGCAGAAGGAGCACACAGAGCTCACAGCTTGCTCCTTATCCTAATCCTCTGACGTGCAGCAGTCCCAGCCCCGGTTACAGCCCTGCCGCGCTCGGTGCTGCAAATGCACAGCCCAGAGGTGAAGGTGGTTAAACACTGGCCCAGGCTGCCCAGAGAGGTGGGGACTGCCCCATCCCTGGAACCATCCCAGGAGAGGCTGTCTGGGGCTGTGAACAGCCTGCTCCAGACGCAGCTGTCCCTGCTGACCGCAGGGGCTTGGACTGGAGGATCCTTAAAGCTCCCTTCCAAGCCAAACCATTCCCTGCTTCTGTGAAAGCAGTGGTGCAAGCCTGCAGCCACGGCTTGCTGGAAATCAGCAGGCAGCAGGTACCAGTCCCTTGGCAGTTCAGGGATAATTTCCTGGCTGAATTTCCAGAGCAGCAAAGCTGAGCTGCACCTTGCACTGTCTGGAGTTGTGTGAGTGAAACGATTAGCCCTGGGAAGGCAGCCATGGGTGGAGGCAGCTCCAGAGCAGAAACAGCTTGGAAGCACCGGGGTGGCTGGGTTAGGATGGAGGCTAGAGAGAGCTCTCCTGGCTGGGTTAGGATGGGGGCTAGGGAGAGCTCTCCTGGCTGGGTTAGGATGGGGGTTAGGGAGAGCCCTCCTGGCTGGGTTAGGATGGGGGCTAGGGAGAGCTCTCCTGGCTGGGTTAGGATGGGGGCTAGGGAGAGCTCTCCTGGCTGGGTTAGGATGGGGGTTAGGCAGAGCTCTCCTGGCTGGGTTAGGATGGAGGCTAGGGAGAGCTCTCCTGGCTGGGTTAGGATGGGGGCTAGGGGAAGATCTCCTGGCTGCGTTAGGATGGGGGCTAGGGAGAGCTCTCCTGGCTGGGTTAGGATGGGGGCTAGGGAGAGCTCTCCTGGCTGGGTTAGGATGGGGGTTAGGCAGAGCTCTCCTGGCTGGGTTAGGATGGGGGCTAGGGAGAGCTCTCCTGACTGGGTTAGGATGGGGGCTAGAGGCAGATTTTCTTGCTGCCTTCAAGGAGGCTCTGCACACCAACTTGCACCAAGCTCTGAGGTACCCCAATGCTAGCAAAAGGCTTTACTGCAGCAAACAGAAAACCTGATGGAATCATTTCATTTTCTAGAGACCACCAAGCAGCTTGCATCAAGCAGCCAGGATGATGTCACAGGGCTGGGATGTTTTAGTAGAACCTCAGGTACCCCACCAACACCAAAAATCTCCAGAGCCTGCCACCTAAGCCAGCCTTGTCTGGGCAGGTGGGAGCAAGCTGCATGGTTTGTGCAGGACCTCGCAGCCTGGGGCCATCCCAGCAGTCTTCAGCTGAGCTGAGCAAGCAGCCCACCCTGCCTGCTGCCACAGCAGGCTTGGCCCAGCCTGTCCCTACCCTGATACCTGCTTCTGCTGCTCCTCTAGCTGACTCCAGCCAGCTTGGGAAAGCAGAGCTGCCACAGCTGCATGTGTCACATGGAGGGTTCACAGGCTGCACCACACACAGGTGGAGTTCTATGTCCTGGGGAGCTGAAAAACTACAGGAGGACCTGGGATCCTCTTAGTGGAATTAAGATTGTCCTGCATGGATGCTGCTTGTGGTGTAGCCTGGGCTGCAAAGATCACCCCTGCTGCAATAGTGATGAAACCTTCTGGAGTGATGAGCCCTGGAGGCCAGGTTTCCCAGCACTCAGAGAGCACAGCTGGAGCCAGATGTTCATGCTTTGCTATAGGCCTGGGCCTGCATTGCTCAGAAATGGTGGTGACATCTGCAGCCTGGCTCTCCAAAGAGTTCAAGCCATGGTTCAGCAGTGCAAGAAAGCTTCCTCAAGCCTTGTGTCAGGTCAGGAGCACCACAGCACAAAGCCAGCTCCAAAGGGAGGTGCACAGCAGTTGGTTTAATTCTGGTCCAGATGCCATCTGGCTGTGGCAGCCTGGCCTGAGGATCACCTGCCCTCCCACAGCTGATATGGCAGCATCCTGAGAGCAGAAAGTGACCACATTGGCTTTGATTTAAGTGGCAGAAGGGGGCTGTGTGCCCACATCTGCAGCAGCTGGACGGGGGGCGCCCAGCCGAGCTCAGCCTGGGTGCCAGCAGCGGTGGGGGCTGATGGCTGATCCCACGGTGCCACTGAGCCACCTCTCACTGCTGGCTCCCAGCTGAGCTGGGAGGGATGAGGACGAGGGGCTGGTGTGAGCTGGGATTATTGACTTCTAGGAAGGATTTGCAGATGCTGCCAAGGAAGCCACCCAAAATCTTCCTGTAGGTGCTTGAAGCCGAGGCAAGAGCCAGGCAGAGCTCCTTGGCCGAGGTGGGTGTGAGGCCACCTCACTTCCCAGCACAGCCTGGAACTGAGCCAGGGCTATAGAGATGAAGCTTCACCTCCTGCCACAGGGCCTGAGCTGCCACCTCCCCAGCCTGTTTGATACAAGTAATTAACTTGAAAAGCAATTAGGAAATGAAGCTATAAAGCAGCCAGCTAATTAGGACATGAGAGCACCGTCTCCTGACGGCCCCCTCGGCACAGGCAGGGATTCCAGGGCTCTCCCTCCTTTTGTGGCTGTTGGATAGTAACAAGCTGTGTTGGAAAGCAGCTCCTCCTCACATTCACAGCTTTCCCCCAGCTCCCTCGGCCTCCGCTCCCGGCGCGGCTGGCAGCTCCCCCCCTCCACACTGCCATTCAGCTGCCGCTTCTGGAGCCCCCCCTGGCTCCTGCTCCCCCTCAGGCTTTCCTTCCTGTCCCCTTCACTGCTGGCAGGCACGGGGAGAATGGCATTCGATGGTCAAGGGAGCTTCTCCTTCCCCTCTGCTCTGCCCTGCTCTGGAGTGTTGTGTCCACTTCACTGGCCTGCATCAGGAACAGTGTGGCCAGCAGGAGCAGGGAGGTCATTCTGCCCCTGGACACTGCACTGGTTAGGCCACACCTCGAGTACTGTGTCCAGTTCTGGGCTCCTCAGGTTAGGAAGGAGGTTGACTTGCTGGAACGAGTCCAGAGAAGGGCAACAAAGTTGGTGAGGGGTTTGGAACACAGCCCTGTGAGGAGAGGCTGAGGGAGCTGGGGTTGCTTAGCCTGGAGAGGAGGAGGCTCAGGGGAGACCTCATTGCTCTCTACAACTACCTGAAGGGAGGTTGTAGACAGGTGGATGTTGGTCTCTTCTCCCAGGCAGCCAGCACCAGAACAAGAGGACACAGTCTCAAGCTGTGCCAGGGGAGATTTAGGCTGGAGGTGAGGAGAAAGTTCTTCCCAGCAAGAGAGATTGGCCATGGGGATGTGCTGCCCAGGGAGGTGGTGGAGTCCCCATCCCTGGAGGTGTTCAAGAGGGGATTGGATGTGGCACTTGGTGCTATGGTTTAATAATCAGGAGGTCTGTTGGTCTCTTCTCCCAGGCAGCCAGTACGAGAACAAGAGGACACAGTCTCAAGCTGTGCCAGGGGAGGTTCAGGTTGGATGTTAGGAAGAAGTTCTATACAGAGAGAGTGATTGCCCATTGGAATGGGCTGCCCAGGGAGGTGGTGGAGTCCCCATCCCTGGAGGTGTTCAGGAGGAGACTTGCTGGGGTGCTTGGTGCCATGGGTTAGTTGTTTAGGTGGTGTTGGATTGGTTGATGGGTTGGACACGATGATCTTGAAGGTCTCTTCCAACCTGGTTTGGTTTATTCTAATAAAGGTTTATTCTAATAAAGGTTATTCTTGGTTTATTCACTTCTGGGCTCCTCAGTTCAAGGGGGACTGGGATGTACTGGAGGCTAGGAGGATGAGGAAGGGACTGGAACCCTCTGTCTGGTGTGGGAGGCTGAGAGCCCTGGGGCTGTTTAGTCTGGAGAAGAGAAGGCTGAGAGGGGATCTGATCAATGTCAGGGTGGGAACTAGATGATCCTATCAATGGGGTTGGAACTAGATGATCCTTGTGGTCCCTTCCAACCCTGACTGATACTATGATACGTGAGGGCTGGCTGCCAAGTGAAGGGGGGGAAATCTCTCTTGGGTGGTGCACAGTAGTAATGGAGACAAACTGGAACAGAGAAGGTTTCACCTCAACATGAGGAGAAACTTTACAGTGAGGGTGGCAGAGCCCTGGAGCAGGCTGCCCAGGGAGGTTGTGGAGTCTCCTTCTCTGGAGTCTTTCAACCCCCACCTGGATGCATTCCTGTGTGACCTGCCCCTGTCCTTCGGCAGGGGGCTTGGACTTGATCATATCAATGGTTCTTATCAATGGTTATCTGAATCAATATCTGAGGGGTGGGTGTCAAGAAGAAGGGGCCAGGCTCTGCTCAGTGGTGCCCTGTGATAGGACAAGGGACAATGGAGACAGTGGAACTCAGGAAGTTCCACCTCAACAGCTTTTAAACCTCTCCAGGGATGCTGATTGAAGCACTTCCCTGGCAGCCTGCTGCAGGGCTGGAGAGTCCCTTTCAAGTGGTTGTAAGAAAGACTGCTCAGAAGTGTAGTTGAAGTGGAAGTTTCAACGAGCCAAGGGGTTTGGTTTCAGTGATCCACCTGGCTGAAGGGGATGGTCCTTGGGGCTCTGTAGGAGGCCCTGAGCACTTGTGGCTCAGCAGCTCTTCCCAAGGTGTCCAGCAGCTGGGATAGGGAGGGTCTTCACTGTCCCATCAAGTGCCCAGGAGAGGCTCACCCCAGGTCTCTGCAGTGCAGGCACCTTGAGCATCAGGGGCTGCAGCAGTGGTGAGCTCCACTCCCTGTCCTTTCACACGGTGCACATGTGCACAGGAGGTTTCACCTCAACATAAGCTACACCTCAACACTGAAACAGGCTCCCCACAGAGGTTGTGGAGTCTCCTTCTCTGGAGACATTCAAGGCCCAGCTGGATGTGTTCCTGTGTGACCTGAGCTAGACTGTGTGGTCCTGCTCTGGCAGGGGGGGGTTGGACTCGGTGATCTCTTTGGGTCCCTTCCCACCCCTGACATCCTGTGAGCCTGTGGTGTGCCCTGGCTCTGACCCACCCCAGTGATGATGTGTCTCTCTGTTCCTCGCTAGCAGCACCAGCAGACCCAGCCCCTCCGGCTTCTCCCGGCCGCTGGTGCAGTCGGTGCGCAGGGAGAGGAGCAGGGACTGGAGGAAGCCAGGGCGGATCGTGCGCAAGGCCTGAACGCACCTGCCGGGGGGCTTGGGGAGGCCCTCCCGAGCCGCAGGCAGCCGTCCCCCGAAGAGCTCTGCACAGACTGAGCCGCCTCTGGGCAGCAGCCAGCGCCAGAGCATCCTCCGGGCGCCGCCACCCGCACCCCGCAGCCTCCTGCTTTGCGCCGGGGCCGCCGCCACCGGGAAGGAGCAGAGCCTCTCCTGCCGGGAGCACATCATCCTGCCTGCCGGGAGCACATCATCCTGCCTGCCGGGAGCACATCATCCTGCCTGCCGGGAGCACATCCTGCCTGCCGGGAGCACATCCTGCCTGCCGGGAGCACATCACCCTGCCTGCCGGGAGCACATCACCCTGCCTGCCGGGAGCACATCATCCTGCCTGCTGAGGAGCCGGGGGAGCACCTCACCAGCAGCAGGAGCATGGCAGCTGGGACACCCAACACAGTGAAGAGACTTTGCTTTCTTCTTCCCAAAGCCAGCGAGCAGATTGCTTGGGGGGAGAAGGAAACTTGCTCCAGCCTGATGGGGAAGAAGGGAACTTGCTCCTGCTGGGGGGAAGAAGGGAACTTGCTCCTGCTGGGGGGAAGAAGGGAACTTGCTCCTGCAGGGGGGGAGAAGGGAACTTGCTCCTGCCATGGGGGTAGAAGGGAACTTGCTCCTGCTGGGGGGAAGAAGGGAACTTGCTCCTGCTGGGGGGAAGAAGGGAACTTGCTCCTGCTGGGGGGGAGAAGGGAACTTGCTCCTGCCATGGGGGTAGAAGGGAACTTGCTCCTGCTGGGGGGAAGAAGGGAACTTGCTCCTGCTGGGGGGAAGAAGGGAACTTGCTCCTGCTGGGGGGTAGAAGGGAACTTGCTCCTGCTGGGGGGTAGAAGGGAACTTGCTCCTGCTGGGGGGAAGAAGGGAACTTGCTCCTGCTGGGGGGGTAGAAGGGAACTTGCTCCTGCTGGGGGGAAGAAGGGAACTTGCTCCTGCTGGGGGGGAGAAGGGAACTTGCTCCTGCTGGGGGGAAGAAGGGAACTTGCTCCTGCTGGGGGGTAGAAGGGAACTTGCTCCTGCCATGGGGGTAGAAGGGAACTTGCTCCTGCTGGGGGGTAGAAGGGAACTTGCTCCTGCAGGGGGGTAGAAGGGAACTTGCTCCTGCCATGGGGGTAGAAGGGAACTTGCTCCTGCTGGGGGGTAGAAGGGAACTTGCTCCTGCTGGGGGGAAGAAGGGAACTTGCTCCTGCTGGGGGGAAGAAGGGAATTTGCTCCTGCCTGAGGGGTAGAAGGGAACTTGCTCCTGCTGGGGGGAAGAAGGGAACTTGCTCCTGCTGGGGGGGAGAAGGGAACTTGCTCCTGCTGGGGGGGGAGAAGGGAACTTGCTCCTGCTCGGGGGGAGAAGGGACCTTGCTCCTGCTTGGGTGTCCCTGGGAAGCCTCCAAATGATTCCAGCTTCCTCTCCTCCCTCCCAAGGACTTTGTGGCTGTAAGCAGCATTTCCCAAAGTGACTGCAAAGTGTCCAGTTTGTCACCAGTCCTGGGTAGCTCCACTGGGGCACCCAGGGAGTCAGGGCACTTGGGAAATGCTGCTTCCTTCTTAAATCTCAGTCACTGGCAGACTGTGACTATTTGTCTGCTTTGCTTCACCCTTGCTAAAGGAGTCAGCCAAGGGTGGAAGGGGAAAGCTCCTGAAGCAGTGACTCAGGGCTCTGCCACCAAATGCAGTTCCCTGCAGTGACTCTGCCATTAGATTGTTTACAAAGGCCTGTGGTGATAGGAGAAAGGCCAATGGCTTCAAATTAGAGCAGAGCAGATTTAGATTGGATGTCAGGAACAAGCTCTTCACTATGAGGGTGGTGAAATGCTGCAACAGGTTGCCCAGGGAGGTGGTTGGGGCCCAATCCCTGGAGATATTCAAGGGGAGGCTGGACAGGGCTATGGGCAAGATGATCCAGTGGAGGATGTTCCTGCTGACTGCAGGGAGGTTGGGCTGGATGAGCTTTGGAGGTCACTTCCAACCCAAACCATTCTGTGATCCTCTGGAGGGCTCCCAGAGGTCCTTTCCAACCCAAACCATTCTGTGATCCTCTGGAGGGTTCCCAGAGGTCCTTTCCAACCCAAACCATTCTGTGATCCTCTGGAGGGCTCCCAGAGGTCCTTTCCAACCCAAACCATTCTGTGATCCTCTGGAGGCTTCCCAGCCACTGAGCAGAAGGTGAGAATGACTTTGTAAGGAGCAGAGAGATGGGAAAGGAAACCAACACTGCCCTTTTGTGAGAGTCTGTGACTGAGGCAGAAAGTCAGATCTGCAGAGGCAGGAGTCACATCCTGCCACCCCATGGAGCAATTGTGAGCAGGGTATCACAGTCTCACAGTATCACTTAGGTTGGAAAGGACCTCGAGGATCATCGAGTCCAACCTATCAACACAGACCCCATGCCTAGACCATGGCACCAAGTGCCACATCCAATCTCCCCTTGAACGCCTCCAGGGTCGATGACTCCACCACCTCCCTGGGCAGCACATTCCAATGGCGAATGACTCGCTTGGTGAAGAACTTCCTCCTCACCTCGAGTCTAAACCTCCCCTGGCACAGCTTGAGACTGTGTCCTCTTCTTCTGGTGCTGGGTGCCTGGGAGAAGAGGCCAACCCCCACCTGGCTACAACCACCCTTCAGGGAGTTGTAGAGGGCAATGAGGTCACCCCTGAGCCTCCTCTTCTCCAGGCTAAGCAACCCCAGCTCCCTCAGCCGCTCCTCACAGGGCTGTGCTCAAGGCCTCTCCCCAGCGTTGTTGCCCTTCTCTGGACACGCTCAAGTGTTTCGATGTCCTTCTTAAACTGAGGGGCCCAGAACTGGACACAGGAGTCAAGGTGTGGCCTAAGCAGTGCTGAGCACAGGGCACAATGACTTCCCTGCTCCTGCTGGCCACACTATTCCTGATGCAGGCCAGGATGCCACTGGCCCTCCTGGCCACCTGGGCACACTGCTGGCTCATATTCAGGTGGCTGTCAATCAGCACCCCCAGGTCCCTCTCTGCCTGACAGCTCTCAGCCACTCTGCCCCCAGCCTGTAGCTCTGCCTGGGGTTGCCGTAGCCAAAGTGCAGCCCCTGGCACTTGGACTTGTTGAATGCCATCCCATTGGACTCTGCCCATCTGTCCAGTCGGTCGAGGTCCCTCTGCAGAACCTTTCTGCCCTCTAACTAACATCTGCTCCTAACTTTGTGTCATCTGCAAACTTGCTGATGACTGACTCGACCCCTTCATCCAGATCATCGATGAAGATGTTGAAGAGCACAGGGCCCAGCACTGATCCCTGGGGCACACCACTGGTGACTTGCCGCGAGCTGGATGTGGCACCGTTCACGACCACTCTCTGGGCCCGGCCCTCCAGCCAGTTCCTAACCCAGCTCAGAGTGTAATGGTCCAATCCACGGGCTGACAGCTTAGCCAGCAGTTTGCTGTGGGGGACGGTGTCAAAGGCCTTGCTGAAGTTCAGGCAGACCACATCCACAGCCTGCCCCACATCCAGCAGGCAGTCACCTGATCATAGAAAGAGATCAGGTTGGAGAGGCAGGACCTGCCCTTCCTAAATCCATGCTGGCTGGACCTGAGCCCTTGGCCATCCTTCAGGTGCAGTTATTGCGTAGGAGTTGTAGAGCTGACCCTGAGCTCCTACCAGCCCCCAGCCATGGCCAGATGCCTGCCTCCTCCTCTGAACACAATGTTTGGCTCAAACACAGCCTGGGTTTGTTTTTTTTCTGGTTGCCAACCATTTGTAAGCCTGACTCAGGCTCACAGACACATTATCCAGCAGCAGATAGGGAAGGGGGTTGGAATAGATCCTGCATTCATTACCCAGAAGTCGCCAGCAGATCCATTTGCACATTTGTCTGCTGCTGGGCTGTTTGCAAATTGCTGCTGGGGGTTGATGCTGGGTTTGCTCAGTCACCCATGGCAGCAGGCACATGGCAGAGCTCAGCCAGGCATTCCAGACCCCTCTGCTACAAGGAGGGGCACCTGAGGGGCTGTCATTTGTCTCCTCCAAAGTTAAACAGCCAAAGAAGGACATTGAGTTGCTGGAGAAGGTTTGATGAAGGGCAGCAAAGCTGGGGAAGGGTCTGGAGAAGAGGGCTGGGGAGGAGCAGCTGGGGGTGTTCAGTGTGGAGAGGAGGAGGCTGAGGGGAGACCTCATTGCTCTCTACAGCTCCCTGGTTGCAGTGAGGTGGGGGTCACAAGCCCTGTGAGGAGAGGCTGAGGGAGCTGGGGTTGCTTAGCCTGGAGAAGATGAAGCTCAGGGGAGATCTTCTTGCTCTCCACAACTGCCTGAAGGGAGGTTGTAGGCAGGTGGGAAGAAACCTGCTGTAGTGTGAGGTGTCCCTGCCCATGGCAGGGGGGTTGGAACTGGCTGAGCCTTGAGGTCCCTTCCAACCCTGACAATTCTATGATTAAAGGAGTGATCAGAAAGCTAGGGAGAGACTTTTGAGCAGGGCCTGATGTGACAGTCTAAGGGGTGATGATTTGAAACTAAGAGAGGCAGATTCAGGCTGGAGAGAAGGAAGAAATGTTTTGCCCTGAGGGTGGTGAGACACTGTCCCAGGTTGCCCAGAGAGGTGGCAGATGCCTCACCCCTGGAAACAGAGGTTGTGCTGGGCTATGAGCAACCTCCTCTAGTTGCAGGTGTCCCTGCTGACTGCAGGGGAGTTGATCTAGCTGACCCCTGGAGGTCCCTTCCCACCCAAAGCAGTCCATGGTTCTACAGTTCTGTGTTCTCCCTGCCCTTCTGCCAGCCTGTCTGCACTGGCTGGGAGCCCTTGCTGTGCAGAAAGGCTTCAGATCAGTTACTGAAGTGAGGCAGGGCAGGATTGGCTTTGCCTCTCCCAGCCCAAACAGGGGATACCAATCTGAGCAGGGACAGACAGCCTGGATGGGGCAGGCAGGGGTCCTGACTGCTGCACCCCTAAGGAACAGGACAGGGAGAGGAGTCCTGTGCTCTGCTGACCACATGTGGGGCTTGTCCCTGTAAATATTGTCGTGTTTGCCTCCAATAAACTCTTTTTCCATACCTGGTGCTTAGATTGTCTCTGTTCTCAGTCAGCCTTGCCTCTCTCTCTGCTGGTTTTTGCTTTGGCACACTGGTTGCAGTGAGGTGGGGGTCACAAGCCCTGTGAGGAGAGGCTGAGGGAGCTGAGGTCTGGAGAAGAGGGCTGTGGAGGAGCAGCTGAGGGAGCTGGGGGTGTTCAGTGTGGAGAAGAGGAAGCTGAGGGGAGACCTCCTTGCTCTCTACAGCTCCCTGGTTGCAGTGAGGTGGGGGTCACAAGCCCTATGAAAAGAGGCTGAGGGAGCTGGGGTTGCTTAGCCTGGAGAAGAGGAGGCTCAGGGGAGACCTTCTTGCTCTCTCCAACTCCCTGAAAGGAGGATGTAGCCAGGTGGGGGTTGGTCTCTTCTCCCAGGCAAGCAGCACCAGAACAAGAGGACACAGTCTCAAGCTGTGCCAGGGGAGGTTTAGGCTGGAGGTGAGGAAGAAATTCTTCCCAGCAAGAGAGATTGGCCATGGGAATGTGCTGCCCAGGGAGGTGGTGGAGTCCCCATCCCTGGAGGTGTTTAAAAATAGCCTGGCTGAGGCCCTTGGTGCCATGGTTGAGTTGATCAGATGGTGCTGGGTGAGAGGTTGGACTTGATGATCTCTGAGGTCTTTTCCTACCTGGTTAATTCTATTCTAAAGGTGGTGACTGGAAGCCACCCCAGAGGGACAGCTGGTGGTGCAAGGGATGAGCCAGTGTGGCTAAAGACACCTTTGATGCTGAATGTTTGTGCTCTCCTCTGTTGTGCAGAGGGACAGGTGTCCCCAGAGCAGAGTCTTGCTTCAGATAGCTGTAGGCTTGGCCTTGCTGTTTTGCAAAGAGTGAAGCTGCTCTGCAGCAGTGCTGGAGAAAGTCCTGCCCCAGAAACACTCCTCGTGGTGGAAGCTGCTGATGGTGTAGAGCTTGGGATCCACCACTCTCCATTGTGGACCCCAGAGACCTGCAGGAGTGGTGCAACTCCATGGCCTGAGTCCAGACCCCCCCCACCTGCAGGTTGGTATTT